>NC_091282.1:800577834-800890465 GCF_032444005.1 Ranitomeya imitator
CCTGAGCAAAGCTTGCTAGATATGAATCTGTTCACACTTGCGGTCAGCACACAAATGGATGGATGGATAAAATACCCTGAGCAAAGCTTGCTAGATATGAATCTGTTCACACTTGCGGTCAGCACACAAATGGATGGATGGATAAAATACCCTGAGCAAAGCTTGCTAGATATGAATCTGTTCACACTTGCGGTCAGCACACAAATAGATGGATGGATAAAATACCCTGAGCAAAGCTTGCTAGATATGAATCTGTTCACACTTGCGGTCAGCACACAAATGGATGGATGGATAAAATACCCTGAGCAAAGCTTGCTAGATATGAATCTGTTCACACTTGCGGTCAGCACACAAATGGATGGATGGATAAAATACCCTGAGCAAAGCTTGCTAGATATGAATCTGTTCACACTTGCGGTCAGCACACAAATAGATGGATGGATAAAATACCCTGAGCAAAGCTTGCTAGATATGAATCTGTTCACACTTGCGGTCAGCACACAAATGGATGGATGGATGGATAAAATACCCTGAGCAAAGCTTGCTAGATATGAATCTGTTCACACTTGCGGTCAGCACACAAATGGATGGATGGATAAAATACGCTGAGCAAAGCTTGCTAGATATGAATCTGTTCACACTTGCGGTCAGCACACAAATGGATGGATGGATAAAATACCTGTGTGAAGAAGAGAAGTAGGCCTAAAATAAAAAAGTAGGCTAAATGCAGTTCAAAATTGGTAACAGGAGTACACAGGCGGCATTGCTTTGTTCAGTGGAGGACAACTGTAATAAGTGGCTCAGACAGACTTAGTAGGCCTAAAATAAAAAAGCAGGCTAAATGCAGTTCACAATTGGACAATTGGTAACAGGAGTACACAGGCGGCATTGCTTTGTTCAGTGGAGGACAACTGTAATAAGTAGCTCAGACAGACTTAGTAGGCCTAAAATAAAAAAGTAGGCTAAATGCAGTTCACCATTGGTAACAGGAGTACACAGGTGGCATTGCTTTGTTCAGCGGAGGAGTACAACTGTAATGAGAGGCTGACACAGTTACTAGCCCCAAATAAGTAAGTTGGCTAAATGCAGTTCAAAATTGGTAACAGGAGTACACAGGTGGCATTGCTTTGTTCAGTGGAGGACAACTGTAATAAGTGGCAGACACAGTTAGTAGGCCAAAATAATAAAGCGGGCTAAATGTCAGCCAAAAAAATGTTCATAAATAAACTGGTGACATAGCTAGGTACACGGGTGGGCTCCTCTGCTGAGTAGCAGACAGTGGTAGTTGGCGCAAAGTATTAACTGGTCTAAATGGAGGCCAGGGCCCCTGTATATTTTTACTATCATCTATCATTTCAACAAATTTGTATTGGCAGTGCCATTAAAGGATTTAACAGCACAGACTACACAGTGGTGGAGCAGGGAGAGGTAAGTTTTGCAAGTGGTAGAGCACTGTTTGAGCTGGGGGGGAACACTCTCTCGTGGGCGGCGGTACTGGCACAGGGCCCCTCATATTACAACGGTGTGTCTGACGTTATTTGTGCACCACCACCATCAGAGACACTTCATTGTACTATGAGGGACCCTGTGCCAGTGCCGTCGCCCAAGAGTGGGCACACCCACCTGACCAGGCAAACGGCACTTGCACGGGTGCTTGCGCCAAGTGGTGACCACGGCCCTGTGGGGGGAGTCAGCCCATTTAGGGAGGTATAAAAATGGCCTATGGTGGACATTCAGAAGCTGCAAATGGAGGAATTGGAGCAGTCAGTAAGAGGTGGCCAAAAGCAAGACATTTTTAAGGCAAGCTACCTGTCAGCAGGAGAAGGTGGGGCAAAATAATTTGAAATCCATGATTGGTTCATTTTAATGAAGGTTAGATCATCAACATTTCGGGTAGCCAGACGTCCTTTTTTCGGTCAGCCAGACGTCCTTTTTTCGGTCAGAATTGAACCAGCAGCACTGAAGACTCTTTCTGATAGCACACTAGCAGCTGGGCAAGCGAGCTGCTGTAATGCATATTCTGTCAATTCAGGCCAGTTGTCTATTTTAGATGCCCAGTAATCAAAGGGGAATGACCTGTGAGGGAGAACATCGATAAGGGAGGAAAAATAGTTGGTAACCATACTGGACAAATGCTGTCTCCTGTCACTTTGAATTGATGCAGCAGTACCTGTCGTGTCTGCGGTCATTGAGAAATCACTCCACAACCTGGTCATAAAACCCCTCTGTCCAACGCCACTTCGGATTTGTGCACCTCTAACACCTCTGCCATGTTGCCCCCTACAGCTCGTGTGAGAACCATCACCGCCTCTGTGTACTGGGAATGCCGGAACCAAACGGTCTACAAGAGTTGCTTGTTTGGTAGCCAATATTTGCTCCAGGTTCTCATGTGGCATGATATTTAGTAATTTTCCTTTGTATCGTGGATCCAGGAGGCAGGCCAACCAGTAATCGTGATCGGTCATTATTTTGATAATGCAGGGGTCCTTTTTTAGGATACGCAAGGCATACTCAGCCATGTGGGCCAATGTTCCAGGTGTCAATTCACTGCTTGTGCTGGGTTGAGGAGCACTTTCTTGCAAATCAACATCACCTGTGGCCCGCAAAAACCCTGTACCTGACCTTGCAACGCCACCAGTTTCTATTGCCCCCTGAGAAGCATCCTCCTCCCATAAATATTCATCCCCATCATCCTCCTCCTCCTCTTCATCTGCCACCTCGTCCAGGAGAGTTCCCTGACCAGACAATGGCTGACTGTCATCAAGACTTCCTTCCTCCTCGGCTGCAGATGCCTGCTCCTTGATGTGCGTCAAACTTTGCATCAGCAGACGCATTAGTGGGATGCTCATGCTTATGATGGCGTCGTCTGCACTTACCAGCCATGTGCATTCCTCAAAACACTGAAGGACTTGACAGAGGTCTTGGAGCTTCGACCACTGCACACCAGACAACTCCATGTCTGCCATCCAACTGCCTGCCCATGTATGTGTATCCTCCCACAAATAAATGACAGCACGCCTCTGTTCGCACAGCCTCTGAACCATGTGCAGTGTGGAGTTCCACGTTGTTGCAACGTCGATTATTAGGCGGTGCTGGGGAAGATTCAGCGATCGCTGATAGTTCTGCATACGGCTGGAGTGTATGGGCAACCGGCGGATGTGCGAGCAAAGTCTTCGCACCTTCAGGAGCAGGGCTGGTAACTCCGGATAATTTTTCAGGAAGCACTGCACCACCAGGTTCAAGTTGTGAGCCAGGCAAGGAATGTGTTTCAGTTCTGAAAGGGCTATGGCAGCCATAAAATTCCTTCCGTTATCACTGACTACCTTGCCTGCCTCAAGATGTACACTGCCCAGCCATGACTGAGTTTTTTGCTGCAAGTACTCGGCCAGTACTTCCGCGGTGTGTCTGTTGTCGCCCAAACACTTCATTTGTAGCACAGCCTGCTGACACTTACCACTAGCTGTTCCATAATGGGACACCTCGTGTGCAACACTGGTAGCTGCGGATGGAGTGGTCGTGCGACTGTGCTCTGTGGACGAGCTTTCACTTCTGGAGGAGGAGGAGGAGGGGTGGCGAAAGCCTACAGCAAACTGTTTCCTAGACCGTGGGCTAGGCAGAACTGTCCCACTATGGCTGTCCCCTGTGGACCCTGCATCCACCACATTAACCCAGTGCGCCATGATGGACACATAACGTCCCTGGCCATGCCTACTGGTCCATGCATCTGTTGTAAGGTGCACCTTTCTACTGACTGATTGCCTGAGTGCATGGACAATGCGGTCTTTCACATGCTGGTGAAGGGCTTGGATGGCTTTTCTTGCAAAGAAGTGTCGATGGGGAGGTCATATCGTGGTACTGCATAGGCCATCAGGGCTTTGAAAGCTTCGCTTTCAACTAACCAGTAGGGCATCATCTCTGACGAGATTAGTCTAGCAATGTGGGCGTTCAAACCCTGTGTACGCGGATGAGAGGATGAGTACTTTCTTTTCCTAACAAGAGTCTCATGTAGGGTGAGCTGGACTGGAGAGCTGCATATAGTGGAACTAGCGGGGGTGGTGGTGGACATGGCAGATTGAGAGAGGGTTGCTGATGGTATTCTTGATGTTGGCCTACCTACAGTGTTTCCTACCAAGAACCTTGTGATTCCCTGACTACTTTGGCCTTGCGACGATACCTCCACATTTGCTGCTGGTGGTGTCCTAACCGGTGGGCTTACTGTGAGGGAAGCAATGTAGCGTTGCTGACTACCTTCATTCTGAGCAGGTGCACCAACGGTACTGGACGTTTGGTAGTTAGTCTAGGCTTGCAAGTGCATGCTGGTTAAATGTCTACGCATGCACGTTGTATTTAAATTTAGGAGATTCTTCCCTCTGCTAAAGATCTTTGAGCACTTCTTACAGATAACTTTGCACTGATCATTCGGATCTTGGTTAAAAAATGCCCACACTGCACTCTTCCTACTATGGAATACCTTTTCAGGCATTGCACGCTGTGCTACTTTCACCGGATGGCCACGATGTCCTAAAACAGTTTTTGGATTTGACAAACATTTTTGGCCAGATACGGGCCTGCCAGATGAAAGATGTTGCGATGTAGATGGCTGCTGCCACTTAGTGCCAATTTAAATCTCCCTTTTATTTGGGGGAGACTGCAACAAAACTCAGGCTCAGTGTATTACACTACACAATGTAAGTGGCAGAACGTGGCTGGAAGATGTACGACAAAGTAACAGAAGTGTGACGTAGATCCACTTAGTGCCAATTTAAATCTCTCTTTTATTTGGGGGAGACTGCAACAAAACTCATGCCCAGTGTATTACACTACACAATGTAAGTGGCAGAACGTAGCTGGAAGATGTACGACAAACTAACACAACTGTAACGTAGATCCACTTAGTGCCAATTTAAATCTCCCTTTTTTGGGGGGGAGACTGCAACAAAACTCAGGCCCAGTGTATTACACTACACAATGTAAGTGGCAGAACGTGGCTGGAAGATGTACGACAAACTAACACAACTGTGACGTAGATCCACTTAGTGCCAATTTAAATCTCCCTTTTTTTGGGGGGAGACTGCAACAAAACTCAGGCCCAGTGTATTACACTACACAATGTAAGTGGCAGAACGTGGCTGGAAGATGTACGACAAACTAACACAACTGTGACGTAGATCCACTTAGTGCCAATTTAAATCTCCCTTTTTTTGGGGGGAGACTGCAACAAAACTCAGGCCCAGTGTATTACACTACACAATGTAAGTGGCAGAACGTGGCTGGAAGATATATAAAAAAATACAAGGGCTGTAGTACAATTTCAATCTCCCTACAATGATCTCAGTACAAGTATGGCAGCAATAAAAAGGACTGCTGCACACAAAAGTGTGGACAAAGGAACAAGAGAACTGTGCAGAAAGGAGCAACAGGATTTTTGCTTTTAAAAAAGCAGTTGGTTTGCACAGCGGCATACAAACAGCAATGCAGCTATCAGGGAGCCTGATAAGGCAGCCTAATAAGCTACAGAGCTGATGCACAAAAAATAAACTCCACTGTCCCTGCAAAGAAAAGGTGGTGTTGGACAGTGGAAATCGCTACAGCACAAGCAGTTTTGGGGTTAATCTTCCCTCCCTAACTATATCCCTTCTTCTGATGAAGCTGCAGCAACCTCTCCCTATGCTAAGATAGGCAGAAGTAAGATGGCGGCCGGCGTGCACACCCCTTTATAGCCCCTGTGACGCCGCAGAAAGCAAGCCAATCACTGTAATGCCCTTCTCTAAGATGGTGGGGACCGAGACCTATGTCATCACGCTGCCCTCACTCTGCGTCCTCCTTCATTGGATGAGAAATGGCGCTGAAAGCATCATACGAAATGCGACTTTGACGCGCTGATCGCCGACCTCATGGCCGATCCCACACTAGGATCAGGTCGGGTTTCACGAAACCCAACTTTGCCGAAAGTCGGCGATTTTTGAATTTGTCCGATCCGTTTTGCTAAACCCTAATTATCATCACTCGCATCATTTACTAAATTAGTATTGTTATTAAAGGGGTTGTCCAGGCTTGGGCCTCAAGTCTGTAGTTATTCCATGTGACTGCAGACCTGTGAATCCTTACAGCACATAGTGGGCACAGTGTCAGGATTCCCCGGTGAGTGGGAGTGTGACCACAAGCATGCCATCTGCATCCATGAGGTCACAGGCTGACTAGCCATGTGAAGCCTCACTCAATAGCAATGACTTGAGTGAGGCCAGACTCATCTAGTTGGAATGTGACCAGAAGTATCTATATCACATACTTGCGGTCACAAGTCCGCCCACTCATGGTGGCAGCACCAGAGAATCCTGACAGCTCTCACGCTGCACACTGTAAGGATTCACAAGTCTGCAGTCACAAGGAATAACTGCAGGCTTGACCCTACATGTAGACACTCCCTTTAATATATCAAATCTTAATTGGTGAGAATTTGGCGGATAGCTAAAAGCTGATATTTAAAGGACAATGTGGAACACGAGTTAAGGATTTATTTTGGAGACTTGTAACAAATCCAACAAATTCATAGATGAAGCTATAAAATAAAATGTGAGATTAACTGACAATTCTAAAATAAATCAGCTCTTGATTTCCTGTCCCATTTTAGGACCTCAGATGGAGACACAAATAAAAAGCGACACTTGATAATTACTGGTATTTGCATGTAGAGGGACCTGGGTAAATGATTGTTATAGCTAGAAAATAATCAACTTTTTACAAACTGAAAGAACCTGTACAGGGATGTTAATTTGTGAATTACTAATCCAGACTAGAAACTAACGGACATGGCACCAAATGTATCTTTCAGACATCTTCTTTGTACTGGTCCAGATGATTAGAATCAAACATTTTTTTTTAAACTAGTTTTTATGAAGAATTAATTTACAAATAAAAACATCTTTTTGTACATAAATTACATTACTGATCTTGAGTTACATCCTATATTATAGTCCAGAGCTGCACTCACTATTCTGCTGGTGCAGTCACTGTGAACATACATTACATTACTGATCCTGAGTTACATCCTATATTATAGTCCAGAGCTGCACTCACTATTCTGCTGGTGCAGTCACTGTGTACATACATTTCTGATCCTGTGTTACATCCTGCATTATACTTCAGAGCTGCACTCACTATTCTGCTGGTGCAGTCACTGTGTACATACATTACATTACTGATCCTATGTTACATCCTGTATTACACTCCAGAGCTGCACTCACTATTCTACTGGTGCAGTCACTGTGTACATACATTACTGATCCTGAGTTACATCCTGTATTATACTCCAAAGCTGCACTCACTATTCTGCTGTGCAGTCACTGTGTACATACATTACATCACTCATCCTGTACTGATTCTGAGTTACATCCTGTATTAGGCTATGTGCACACGTTGAGTATCTGCTTGCAGAAATTTCTGCATTTCTTGACAGGAAAAATGCAACGGAAAAAAATGTGCGTTTTTGCAAGTGTTTTTGTACAGCAAGGAATGCTTTTTTGAGTTAAAGATATTTTTGTAAAAAGTTTTGTGATTTCTTGGTTCACCACCTTTTTCATGAGGCTGCAGTAGTAGGGCTTGGTGTCAGCAGCTGTCATTGACACCCAGCTCTAGGCTTAGCAATGAAAAGGTGTCAGCCCGACACCCTCATTACTAAGCCGATAAGTAAGCACAAACACAACTAGTCCCCAGCCTATGTAGGAGCGTTAACAGAACAAACGTACATAGGCTGTAACCAAACAGCAACTGTTAATGTTAAAGAAAATAAATGAGGAAAAATGTGTGGGCTCCTGCATAATTTGAATAACCGGCAGAGGGAAAGCCGACGGCTGATGTTAACATTCTGGGAAGGAGCCAATAGCCATAAAGGTTCCCACGCTATTAATATCAGCTCACAGCTGTTTGCTTAGACTTTACTAGCTAGTTTACAGGGTGACCCCAGAAAAAGATTAACATAGAATCCCCCTATAAAATCTAACCAGCAAAGGATAGGCAGACAGCTGTGAGCTGATACTAATAGCCTATGAAGGGGCCATGGATATTGGCCCCCAGGGCTGCGATTAGGAATTTCGGGGCCCCATATTGGCAAAAATTTTTGGGCCCCCTTGAGACTCCGCCCAGGCTTCACTCCAGCTCCGCCTCCACCCCTCGAACAGTCTCACCACCCTCTCTTGGAAAAACTCCACTTCTGCACCACATCCTCATCAATCACACTTTTATAGTTCCCATCACCACATACATAGCCAGCAGCTTTTGTTTTGGCCAAACGATTTTTTTAATCCACCACCATGACAAGGTAGCCTCTTTTGGCTGGGCTATACTCTACTCTAACCTATTAAACATTTGTTAAAATATCCAGTGCAATTTCTGTATATTTTTATTTTTCAATTTTTAAAATGACCAATAATATCACCAGCAAGGAACAAATACCACCACACAATGACCAGACCACATATTACCACCATATAGTGATCAAATAATACAAAGAACAAAAACCGCCACACCATGACCAGGTCACATATTACCACCACATAGAGACCAAATACTACAATACTGATCATTAATTAAAAAACCCCCAATACTAATATCACCATAACTGCCATTATACACAGGAGATCTGTACTTTGTAAACAGAGTCCGTGCACAGGTAATATACAGTGATCACTCGTGACATTATACACAGGAGCTCTGTTTATAGTGTCAGTGTATAGGTAATACAGGAATCATCAGTGACATTATATGCAGGACCTCTGTATATAGTATAGTGTAGTGTACAGGTAATACAATGATCACCAGTGACAGTATACACAGGAGCTCTGTGTATAGTATAGTGTATAGTGTCAGTGTACAGGTAATACAGTGATCACCAGTGACATTATACACAGGAGCTCTGTATATAGTATACAGTGTCAGTGTACAGGTAACATACTGACTCACTGGTGACGTCTCTAGTTGAAGTCCTTCATCTTTGCTTTTCATCTTCACCCAGTGCACACCACCATCACTTCTTCCAGCCAGGACTAGTCTCTGCAGAAAATTACACAATTATCTAGAGCACATTCCCCAATTTTTCCCCAACCTCTATACTACGCCAGATGAAGAAAAAAAGAGACCACGTCACCCTGCACAGTAACATGACCTCTCCTACCCCACACTGAAAACAGTATCCTCAAAAATATCCTTTAACTAGCCCCTACAGTAATAATATCCCACATTGTGGACTGTTGTGAATTCTGTGGCAGAGCTCCCTCCTGTGGTCACAAGTGGTACTTCGGCTGATTCTCTCTGTGAGCTTCTGTTGGTGGAGGGAAGTGGTACTGCGGCTTCTGAGTTTCCTCCCTCAGGTGATCTGGTGAGGTCGTTAGGTGCTTCTCTACTTAACTTCACCTAATGCTTTGATCCTGGCTTCCTGTCAATGTTCCAGTGTTGGACTTGCTTTTCCCTGGATCATTCCTGTGGCCTGCTGCTCTGCATAGCTAAGTTCTTCTTTGCTATTTGTTTGCTATTTTTTCTGTCCAGCTTGTCTAATTTGTTGCTGGAAGCTCTGGGACGCAAAGGGTGTACCTCCGTGCCGTTAGTTCGGTACGGAGGGTCTTTTTGCCCCCTTTGCGTGGTTTTCTTTAGGGTTTTGTGTAGACCGCAAAGTTACCTTTTCTATCATCGATCTGTTAAGAAAGTCGGGCCTCACTTTGCTGAATCTATTTCATCTCTACGTTTGTCTTTTCATCTTAACTCACAGTCATTATATGTGGGGGGCTGCCTTTTCCTTTGGGGTATTTCTCTGAGGCAAGGTAGGCTTATTTTCTATCTTCAGGCTAGTTAGTTTCTCAGGCTGTGCAGAGTTGCATAGGCAGAGTTAGGCACAATCCACGGCTGCCTCTAGTGTTGTTTGGAGAGGATTAGGGATTGCGGTCTGCAGAGTTCCCACGTCTCAGAGCTCGTTCTATGATTTTGGGTTATTGTCAGATCACTGTATGTGCTCTGACCGCTATGTCCATTATAGTACTGAATTGCCTTTCATAACAGTGGACCCCATGTGTCCTCCCATTCTGCCTCATATCTCTCCATACTTCCCCATGTCTCTCCATATTGCCCCCATAGCCATCCATAATAGTATAATGTACCCCATAGTCATATATAGTATAATGCACCTCCATAGTAGTATAATGTACCCTATAGTCATATAAAGTATAATGCACCCACATAGCAGTATATTGCACCCCCATAGCAGTATATTTCACCTCCATAGCTGTATAATGCAGCCCCATTTTGGTATAATCCAGCCCCAGTGTGGTATAACGCAGCTCCATAGCAGTATAATGCACCCCCATAGCAGTATATTGCACTCCATAGTATAATGCAGCCCATAGCAGTAAAATGCACCCCCATAGCATAATGCACCCCCTTAGCAGTATAATACAGCCCCATAGGAATATAATGCATCCTAAAGTACTATAATGCACCCCCATAGTATAATGCAGCCCCATAGTATAATGCACCCCCATAGAACAATGCAGCCCCATAGGAATATAATGCAGCCCCATAGTATAATGCAACCCCATAGGTGTATAATGCAGCCTCATAGTATAATGCACCCCCATAGGAGTATAATGTAGCCCCTTAGTATAATGCACCCCCATACTGCAGCTTTACACACTTTTTTTTCTTTACCTGGCTGTGCCCAAGCAGTGCCCTCTCCGATTCAGATAAGGTGTGCAGCGTCATTCCGGTGTATGAAAGTGATGTCATATATCAGCTACCGGCCTGTGATTGGCTGGTGGCTGTTAATTGTTACCGTGCACGAGGAATCACCTGCACGGCAACAGATTTTAACTGATCGTGCGTCGGAGGATGCACGATCAGTTCTTGAAGTGTTAGGATCCTGCCGCTGGGGCCCGGTGAGCAGAACAGAGGGGACCCGCTGCGTCCCCTCTGCTCATCAGGCCCCATACACCAGTAAGGTCAGTAATGCCCAGAAGGCGGCCCTATTGGCTCCTCCCAGACTAAAAACATCAGTTTCAGCCACACCAGAAAAGGCGCATCTATAAGATGCGCTAAATCAGGCACTTAGCCTCGCTCTTCCCACTTGCCCTGTAGTGGTGGTAAGTGGGGTTCATATTTGTGGGGTTGATGTCACCTTTGTATTGTCATGTGACATCATGCCCAGAGGTTAGTAATGGAGAGGCGTCACTAAGACACCTAACCATTAGAAACCCCATAGACACTCAGAATAAAGTCCCTTATTTGAAATAATGACACAGACTCCTTTAATGAATCTTAATTAAAACATACTCCCCAAATGCCTAATCCACATAACAGCGGCTGGCTGGCACTTTTCAGCCTGGGGGCAATCACAAGGCAGTGGCCCTCGAGTTGCAGTTGCCCACCGTTGCCCTACTTATTGCTGGCTGTTGCATTAAAGCATCAGAGATAACAGGCTTTAAAAACAGGCTTGTACATAAATATATAAATAGAATGGTGCTTGCTGCATAGATATGGGAGCAGAACCAAGCTTACTGCCTACATAGATACTGTAACAGAAGCAAACTGACTACATAGACACGAGAAGGATGGATTACTACATAGATAAGACAGCAGAAAATACCTTACTAGAGAGATATAGGAGCAGAACGAAGCTTACTACAGAGATATGGGAGCAGAACCGAGCTTACTAAAGAGACATGGAAGCAGAACAGAGCTTAGTGCAGTGATATGGGAGAGGAACTGAGCTTACTACTACAGAGATAAGAGAGCAGAACTGAGCTTACTACAGAAATAAGTGAGCAGAACTGAGCTTACTACAGAGATAAGGAAGCAGAACCAAGCTTACTACATAGATAATGGAGCAGAATGGAGTTTACTACAGCGATAAGGGAGCAGAACAGAGCTTACTACAGATGTAAGGGAGCAGAACAGGGCTTACTACAGTGATATGGGCGAAGAACCAAGCTTACTACAGAGATAAGGGAGTAGAACAGAGCTTACTACAGAGATATGGGAGCAGAACAGAGCTTACTACAGAGATATGGGAGCAGAACTGAGCTTACTACAGAGATATGGGAGCAGATAAGAGTTTACTACAGAGATAATGTAGCAGAATTGAGTTTACTACCAGGGATTCAAGCTAGAGGAGGCTAATTTGCATATTCCAGGAGCCTTCTGGGAAAAGCAAGGAGTCTCCCTAAGCTAGAAGATCGTTGGGTACAGCCGGGACCAGCTGCTTGGAAAGCATCACCAAACCAGGGATTCAAGCTGGGGGAGGCTAATTTGCATATTCCAGGAGCCTTCTGGGAAAAGCAAGGAGTCTCCCTAAGCTAGAAGATCGTTGGGTACAGCCGGGACCAGCTGCTTGGAAAGCATCACCAAACCAGGGATTCAAGCTGGGGGAGGCTAATTTGCATATTCCAGGAGCCTTCTGGGAAAAGCAAGGAGTCTCCCTAAGCTAGAAGATTGTTGGGTACAGCCGGGACCAGCTGCTTGGAAAGCATCACCAAACCAGGGATTCAAGCTAGAGGAGGCTAATTTGCATATTCCAGGAGCCTTCTGGGAAAAGCAAGGAGTCTCCCTAAGCTAGAAGATCGTTGGGTACAGCCGGGACCAGCTGCTTGGAAAGCATCACCAAACCAGGGATTCAAGCTGGGGGAGGCTAATTTGCATATTCCAGGAGCCTTCTGGGAAAAGCAAGGAGTCTCCCTAAGCTAGAAGATCGTTGGGTACAGCCGGGACCAGCTGCTTGGAAAGCATCACCAAACCAGGGATTCAAGCTAGAGGAGGCTAATTTGCATATTCCAGGAGCCTTCTGGGAAAAGCAAGGAGTCTCCCTAAGCTAGAAGATCGTTGGATACAGCCGGGACCAGCTGCTTGGAAAGCATCACCAAACCGCGCGCTTTAAGGCGCGCAAATTTTTGCCTGTAGGACATTATTGCAAGAGAGCTTGGCTGAGTAGATTACACAAGAAGGAAAACACACAGCAAGTCAGCAGGATCTAGGAGCAACATGGCAGATGTGACAACCTACATGGTGAGCTGCAGCATGTGCTACATGTTCACAGATCGACCAGAAGAAGAATCAAATTTCACCTGTCAGAAGTGTAGACTAGTGGCCCTTTTAGAAGAAAAGGTGCGGGGTCTGGAAGAAAGAATAGCAACTTTGAAACTCATCAAAGAGAATGAAGACTTTCTAGACAGAACAGAAGCATCTCTACTGGTCACAGAAGGTGAAAAAAGTTTCAGAGAACCTCCAAAAGCAGATGAGTGGAAGCATGTGACCAAAAGAAGCAAGAAGACCATGGAGAAATCACCAACCACACAACTGAAGAACCGATATCAAATCTTTGTAGAGGATGAAGATGGCACACCTAAGGATGAAGCAATACCAGCAAGCAAAAAAGAAAAGGGCACACAGCAACAAGTGACAGCAAAAAGCACAGCCAAGAAGCAACAAAGAGTGGTGGTGGTGGGAGACTCACTACTGAGAGGCACAGAAGCAGCCATCTGCAGACCGGACATAACTGCAAGAGAAGTATGCTGCCTTCCAGGTGCGATGATCAAGGATGTGACCGATAGGATACCAAAGCTCTTCAGCTCCAAGGACGTCCACCCATTTCTTCTGATACATGTTGGCACCAATGACACGGCAAGGAAGGACCTACCGACAATCTGCAAGGACTTTGAAGAGTTGGGGAAGAAAGTAAAGGAACTGGATGCACAGGTAGTTTTTTCTTCTATCCTTCCAGTAGACGGGCATGGCACCAGGAGATGGAACAGGATCCTTGATGCAAACAACTGGCTAAGACGATGGTGCAGACAACAAGGATTCGGATTCCTGGACCACGGTGTGAATTACTTGTACGATGGACTCCTCGCCAGAGACGGACTACACCTCAACAAACCTGGGAAACACACATTCGCCAGAAGACTCGCTACACTCATCAGGAGGGCGTTAAACTAGAAGAAGAGGGGACGGGAAGAAAAACATTAGACTTGAACAAAGAAGACCCAGGAAAACATACTCAGAAGGGAGGTAAGAACATTTCTAAAACAATCCACAGCAAAGAGATTGGAACAAAACAAAATCCTCTAAACTGCATGCTCGCAAACGCCAGAAGCCTGACAAACAAGATGGAAGAACTAGAAGCAGAAATATCTACAGGTAACTTTGACATAGTGGGAATAACCGAGACATGGTTAGATGAAAGCTATGACTGGGCAGTTAACTTACAGGGTTACAGTCTGTTTAGAAAGGATCGTAAAAATCGGAGAGGAGGAGGGGTTTGTCTCTATGTAAAGTCTTGTCTAAAGTCCACTTTAAGGGAGGATATTAGCGAAGGAAATGAGGATGTCGAGTCCATATGGGTCGAAATTCATGGAGGGAAAAATGGTAGCAAAATTCTCATTGGGGTCTGTTACAAACCCCCAAATATAACAGAAACCATGGAAAGTCTACTTCTAAAGCAGATAGATGAAGCTGCAACCCATAATGAGGTCCTGGTTATGGGGGACTTTAACTACCCGGATATTAACTGGGAAACAGAAACCTGTGAAACCCATAAAGGCAATAGGTTTCTGCTAATAACCAAGAAAAATTATCTTTCACAATTGGTGCAGAATCCAACCAGAGGAGGAGCACTTTTAGACCTAATACTATCTAATAGACCTGACAGAATAACAAATCTGCAGGTGGTTGGGCATCTAGGAAATAGCGACCACAATATTGTACAGTTTCACCTGTCTTTCACTAGGGGGACTTGTCAGGGAGTCACAAAAACACTGAACTTTAGGAAGGCAAAGTTTGACCAGCTTAGAGATGCCCTTAATCTGGTAGACTGGGACAATATCCTCAGAAATAAGAATACAGATAATAAATGGGAAATGTTCAAGAACATCCTAAATAGGCAGTGTAAGCGGTTTATACCTTGTGGGAATAAAAGGACTAGAAATAGGAAAAATCCAATGTGGCTAAACAAAGAAGTAAGACAGGCAATTAACAGTAAAAAGAAAACATTTGCACTACTAAAGCAGGATGGCACCATTGAAGCTCTAAAAAACTATAGGGAGAAAAATACTTTATCTAAAAAACTAATTAAAGCTGCCAAAAAGGAAACAGAGAAGCACATTGCTAAGGAGAGTAAAACTAATCCCAAACTGTTCTTCAACTATATCAATAGTAAAAGAATAAAAACTGAAAATGTAGGCCCCTTAAAAAATAGTGAGGAAAGAATGGTTGTAGATGACGAGGAAAAAGCTAACATATTAAACACCTTCTTCTCCACGGTATTCACGGTGGAAAATGAAATGCTAGGTGAAATCCCAAGAAACAATGAAAACCCTATATTAAGGGTCACCAATCTAACCCAAGAAGAGGTGCGAAACCGGCTAAATAAGATTAAAATAGATAAATCTCCAGGTCCGGATGGCATACACCCACGAGTACTAAGAGCACTAAGTAATGTAATAGATAAACCATTATTTCTTATTTTTAGGGACTCTATAGCGACAGGGTCTGTTCCGCAGGACTGGCGCATAGCAAATGTGGTGCCAATATTCAAAAAGGGCTCTAAAAGTGAACCTGGAAATTATAGGCCAGTAAGTCTAACCTCTATTGTTGGTAAAATATTTGAAGGGTTTCTGAGGGATGTTATTCTGGATTATCTCAATGAGAATAACTGTTTAACTCCATATCAGCATGGGTTTATGAGAAATCGCTCCTGTCAAACCAATCTAATCAGTTTTTATGAAGAGGTAAGCTATAGGCTGGACCACGGTGAGTCATTGGATGTGGTATATCTCGATTTTTCCAAAGCGTTTGATACCGTGCCGCACAAGAGGTTGGTACACAAAATGAGAATGCTTGGTCTGGGGGAAAATGTGTGTAAATGGGTTAGTAACTGGCTTAGTGATAGAAAGCAGAGGGTGGTTATAAATGGTATAGTCTCTAACTGGGTCGCTGTGACCAGTGGGGTACCGCAGGGGTCAGTATTGGGACCTGTTCTCTTCAACATATTCATTAATGATCTGGTAGAAGGTTTACACAGTAAAATATCGATATTTGCAGATGATACAAAACTATGTAAAGCAGTTAATACAAGAGAAGATAGTATTCTGCTACAGATGGATCTGGATAAGTTGGAAACTTGGGCTGAAAGGTGGCAGATGAGGTTTAACAATGATAAATGTAAGGTTATACACATGGGAAGAAGGAATCAATATCACCATTACACACTGAATGGGAAACCACTGGGTAAATCTGACAGGGAGAAGGACTTGGGGATCCTAGTTAATGATAAACTTACCTGGAGCAGCCAGTGCCAGGCAGCAGCTGCCAAGGCAAACAGGATCATGGGGTGCATTAAAAGAGGTCTGGATACACATGATGAGAGCATTATACTGCCTCTGTACAAATCCCTAGTTAGACCGCACATGGAGTACTGTGTCCAGTTTTGGGCACCGGTGCTCAGGAAGGATATAATGGAACTAGAGAGAGTACAAAGGAGGGCAATAAAATTAATAAAGGGGATGGTAGAACTACAATACCCAGATAGATTAGCGAAATTAGGATTATTTAGTCTAGAAAAAAGATGACTGAGGGGCGATCTAATAACCATGTATAAGTATATAAGGGGACAATACAAATATCTCGCTGAGGATCTGTTTATACCAAGGAAGGTGACGGGCACAAGGGGGCATTCTTTGCGTCTGGAGGAGAGAAGGTTTTTCCACCAACATAGAAGAGGATTCTTTACTGTTAGGGCAGTGAGAATCTGGAATTGCTTGCCTGAGGAGGTGGTGATGGCGAACTCAGTCGAGGGGTTCAAGAGAGGCCTGGATGTCTTCCTGGAGCAAAACAATATTGTATCATACAATTATTAGGTTCTGTAGAAGGACGTAGATCTGGGGATTTATTATGATGGAATATAGGCTGAACTGGATGGACAAATGTCTTTTTTCGGCCTTACTAACTATGTTACTATGTTACAGCGATAAGGAAGCAGAACCGATCTTACTACAGAAACCTGGGAGCAGAACCGAGCTTACTATAGAGATATGGGAGCAGAACCGAGCTTACTATAGAGATATGGGAGCAAAACCGAGCTTACTACAGAGACATAGGAGCAGAACAAAGTTTAATAAGTCTTCTACATAGATACGGAACAGAACCAAGCTTATGGCATGCATATGGTACCAGAATCTAGATTACTACATCAATACAGTACGAGAACCAAGCTTACTGCTCAGATATGGTGCCATAACTGAGCTTACTTACAAATATACATACCGTATATACTCGAGTATAAGCCGACCCGAGTATAAGCCGACCCCCCTAATTTTGCCACAAAAAAACTGGGAAAACTTATTGACTCGAGTATAAACCTAGGGTGGGAAATGCAGCAGCTACCGGTGAATTTCAAAAATAAAAATAGATGCTCCATATAAAGCTGTGCCCCATATATAATGCTCTGCACCGTTCATTATGGCCTCATAGATGCTCCATATAAAGCTGTGCCACATATAATGCTCTGCACCGTTCATTATGGCCCCATAGATGCTCCACATAAAGCTGTGCCATATAGAATGCTCTGCACCGTTCATTATGGCCCCATAGACGCTCCATATAAAGCTGTGCAATATATAATGCTCTGCACTGTTCATTATGGCCCCATAGATGCTCCATATAAAGATGTGCAATATATAATGCTCTGCACCGTTCATTATGGCCCCATAGACGCTCCACATAAAGCTGCCCCATATATAATGCTCTGCACCGTTGATTATCGCCCCATAGATGCTCCATATAAAGCTGTGCCATATATAATGCTCTGCACCGTTCAGTATTGCCCCATAGATGCTCCACATAAAGCTGCCCCATATATAATGCTCTGCACCGTTGATTAAGGCCCCATAGATGCTCCACATAAATCTGTGCAATATATAATGCTGCTGCTGCAATAAAAAAAAACAACAACATACTCACCTCTCTTGCTTGCAGCTCCTCAGCGTCCCGTCTCGGCGTCTCTCCGCACTGACTGTTCAGGCAGAGCGGCGCCCGGCGGGTGGAACGTGGACAGGTAACTATGACATACTCACCTGCTCCCGGCGTCCCTGGCTCCTTCCCCCGGACAGCTGGTCTCCGGGTGCCGCAGCCTCTTCCTCTGTCAGCAGTCACCGTTACCGCTCATTAGAGAAATGAATATGTGGCTCCACCCTTATGGGAGTGGAGTCCATATTCATAATTTTAATGAGCGGTACCATGTGATCGCTGAACAGGGGAAGAGCTGCGGCACCGAAGACTGTGGGACGGGCAGGGGGAGCGCCAGGAGCACCGGGACTAGGTGAGTATGCAACACGCTCTCTCCCCCTCACCCGCCGACCCCACCGCCGATCGTGACTTGAGTATAAGCCGAGTGGGGCACTTTCAGCCCAAAAATTTGGGCTGAAAATCTCGGCTTATACTCGAGTATATCTCTCTAGAAACACTGACAAGTAAACACACAGTAAGGCAGGGACATTGCTAGGGTTCTAAAAGATCAGGGGTTCTAGCCCCAAAGTTCATGTCTCCCCATCTAACCCCCCTATAGCCATTTAAAAGAGCATCTATACATATAAAATTACAGTATACCACTGTTGCTAACCAAAAACATAAAATGCATAGACTAAAATTATCAAAATTACTACTATAAAAGATGAAAACAATAAAACTAATCAATGTCCACCACCATCACCAATACATAGCGAATACATAATATAATATGACCATTACCTTTACCACATTTAAGAAGTTTATTAACCCTTCAGGTGTTTCACAGGAATTTTTGGAATGTTTAAATAAAAATGAACATTTAACTTTTTTTCACAAAAAAATTACTTCAACTCCAATTTGTTTTATTTTACCAAGGGTAACAGGAGAAAATGGACCACAAAAGTTGTTGTACAATTTGTCCTGAGTACACCGATACCCCATATGTGGGGATAAACCACTGTTTGGGTGCATGACAGAGCTCAGAAGCAAAGGAGCGCCATTTGACTTTTCAATGCAAAATTGACTGGAATTGAGATGGGACGCCATGTTGCGTTTGGAGAGCCACTGATGTGCCTAAACATTGAAACCCCCCACAAGTGACACCATTTTTGGAAAGTAGACCCCCTAAGGAACTTATCTAGAGGTGTGGTGAGCACTTTGACCCACCAAGTGCTTCACAAAAGTTTATAATGCAGAACCGTAAAAATAAAAAATCATATTTTTTCACAAAAATTATCTTTTCGCCCCCAATTTTTTATTTTCCCAAGGGCAAGACAAGAAATTGGACTCCAAAAGATGTTGTACAATTTGTCCTGAGTACGCTGATACCCCATATGTGGGGGTAAACCACTGTTTGGGCGCATGGGAGAGCTCGGAAGGGAAGGAGCGCCGTTTGACTTTTCAAGGCAAAATTGACAGGAATTGAGATGGGATGCCATGTTGCATTTGAAGAGCCACTGATGTGCCTAAACATTTAAACCCCCCACAAGTGACACCATTTTGGAAAGTAGACCTCCTAAGGAACTTATCTAGATGTGTGGTGAGCACTTTTACCCACCAAGGGCTTCACAGAAGTTTATCATGCAGAGCCGTAAAAATAAAACAAACATTTTTTCCCACAAAAATTATTTTTTAGCCCCCAGTTTTGTATTTTCCCGAGGGTGACAGGAGAAATTGTACCCCAAAAGTTATTGTCCAATTTGTCCTGAGTACGCTGATACCCCATATGTGGGGGGAACCACTGTTTGGGCGCATGGGAGGGCTCGGAAGGGAAGGAGCACCATTTGGAATGCAGACTTAGATGGAATGGTCTGCAGGCGTCACATTGCGTTTGCAGAGCCCCTAATGTACCTAAACAGTAGAAACCCCCCACAAGTGACACCATTTTGGAAAGTAGACCCCCTAAGGAACTCATCTAGATGTGTTGTGAGAGTTTTGAACCCCCAAGTGTTTCACTACAGTTTATAGCGCAGAGCCGTAAAAATAAAAAATACTTTTTTTCCACAAAAATTGTTTTTTAGCCCCCAGTTTTGTAATTTTACAAGGGTAACAGGAGAAATTGGACCCTAAATATTGTTGTCCAATTTGTCCTAAGTACGCTGATACCCGATATGTGGGGGAGAACCACCGTTTGAGCACATGGCAGAGCTTGGAAGGGAGGGAGCATCATTTGGAATGCAGACTTAGATGGATTGGTCTGCAGGCGTCACATTGCGTTTGCAGAGCCCCTAATGTACCTAAACAGTAGAAACCCCCCACAAGTGACCCCATATTGGAAACCAGACCCCCCAAGGAACTTATCTAGATGTGTTGTGAGAACTTTGAACCCCCCAGTGTTTCACTACAGCTTATAATGCAGAGCCGTGAAAATAAAATTTTTCCACAAAAATTATTTTTTAGCCCTCAGTTTTGTATTTTCCCAAGGGTAACAGGAGAAATTGGACCCCAAAAGTTGTTGTCCAATGTGTCCTGAGTATGCTGATACCCCATATGTTGGGGTAAACCCCTGTTTGGGCACACGGGAGAGCTCGGAAGGGAAGGAGCACTGTTTTACTTTTTCAACGCAGAATTAGCTGGAATTGAGATCGGACGCCATGTCGCATTTGGAGAGCCCCTGATGTGCCTAAACAGTGGAAACCCCCCAATTATAACTGAAACCCTAATCCAAACACACCCCTAACCCTAATCTCAACGGTAACCCTAAACACACCCCTAACCCCGATACACCCCTAACCCTAAGCCCAACCCTATTCCCAACCGTAAATGTAATCCAAACCCTATCCCTAACTTTAGCCCCAACCCTAACCCGAACTTTAGCCCCAACCCTAACTGTAGCCTTAACCCTAGCCCCAACCCTAACCCTAGACCTAACCCTAATGGGAAAATGGAAATAAATTCATTTTTTAAAATTTTTTAATTTTTCTCTAACTAAGGGGGTGAAGAAGGGGGGTTTGATTTACTTTTATAGCGGGTTTTTTAGCGGATTTTTATGATTGGCAGCCGTCACACACTGAAAGACGCTTTTTATTGCAAAAAATATTTTTTGCGTTACCACATTTTGAGAGCTATAATTTTTCCATATTTTGGTCCACAGGGTCATGTGAGGTCTTGTTTTTTGCGGGATGAGTTGACAATTTTATTGGTAACATTTTCGGGCACGTGACAATTTTTGATCGCTTTTTATTCAGATTTTTGTGAGGCAGAATGACCAAAAACCAGCTATTCATGAATTTCTTTTGGGGGAGGCATTTATACCGTTCCGCGTTTGGTAAAATGGATAAAGCAGTTTTATTCTTCGGGTCAGTACGATTACAGCGATACCTCACTTATATTTTTTTTATGTTTTGGCGCTTTTATACGATAAAAACTATTTTATAGAAAAAATAATTATTTTTGCATCGCTTCATTCTGAGGACTATAACTTTTTTATTTTTTCGCTGATGATGCTGTATGGCAGCTCGTTTTTTGCGGGACAAGATGACGTTTTCAGCGGTACCATGGTTATTTATATCCATCTTTTTGATCGCGTGTTATTCCACTTTTTGTTTGGCGGTATGATAATAAAGCGTTGTTTTTTGCCTCTTTTTTTTTTTTTTTACCGCGTTCACTGAAGGGGTTAATTATCGGGACAGTTTTATAGGTGGGGTCATTACGGACGTGGCGATACTAAATATGTGTACTTTTATTGTTTTTTTTTTATTTAGATAAAGAAATGTATTTATAGGAACAATTTTTTTGGGGGGGAATTTTTTTTAAATTTTTTTACACGTGAAATTTTTTTTTTACACTATAACATTGCCCCGCTCCTGGCACATAGCCTCAGATGTCAGCTGCGATAGGCAGCTGACACCCGGCCGCGATCGGCCACGCTCCCCCCGTGAGCGTGGCCGATCGCTATGACGTACTATCCCGTCGGTGGTCATACGGGCCCAACCCACCTCGACGGGATAGTACGTCATATGTCAGAAAGGGGTTAATGTTCCCTTCCCTGAGTGCACACACAGCTCTGCCTATACAGAATGAAGGTCTTACAGCCCCGAAAACACAATATGGTGATCACCAAAGCTTTATTATACATTGAGGTCCTCATAGCTCGCCATATAGTAAAATGGCTGCATAGCCCCTATATACAATGTGATGTCCCCACTGCCCCGTGTGTATAGTATGACGGGCCTCACTGTACCAGTATAAATTATCATTGTCCCCACTGCCCCTATATATGGCCCCAGTTTTCACCACATATATAGTATGATGACCCTAGTTCTCCCAGTTCTCCCATATATATAGTAGGATGGTCTCAGTTCTCATATAAGTAACAGAAAAACTGAATGAAACAACGAGAACTAGTCTGAATAGATGCATACCAACAGGCGGCCGGCCCTGCACAGCTGCTGGGGTAGCGGCCCGGGGGGCATTCGCCTTCCTGCCACCTGGCCCAGCCAGCCCCTGCCACATAAGCCAACGTCTCCTGCAACAAAAATAAAATAAACCACAATATTCCTCACCTGTCCACAGAGAAGATAATCCATAATGTCCCACAACAATCCTGATCACTTTGAGAACAGTCACATCAGTGATGTGACTGCTCTCAAAGACAGCCGGCGGATACACCGACATGAGGTAATCTCTCCCGCAGTGTATCACTGAGCTGCCATGAGAAAGTTCTCATGCAGCGGTGCCATGAGAGCACTGGAGCTGATCAGCTGATGAATCCGGTGACCTCTCACGGCAGCTCAGTGATACACTCCTGTCAGTGTATTGCCAGCGGCTGGGTACAGCAGTCACATCTCCTGATGTGACCGCTCTACCCAGAGCTGCATTCACTATTCTGCTGGTGCAGTCACTGTGTATGTACATTACATTACTGATCCTGAGTCACATCCTGTGTTACACTCTAGAGCTGCACTCACTATTCTGCTGGTGCAGTTACCGTGTACATACATTACATTACTGATCCAGTTCTGATCCTGAGTTGCATCCTGTATTATATCCCAGAGCTGAACTCACTATTCTGCTGGTGCAGTCAATGTGTACAAATATTACTTCTCCTATACTGATCCCAAGTTATATCCTCTATTATACAACAGAGCTGCACTCACTATTTTTAGAAGCACTAAAGTTTGTCAGATGCACACCAAAAAGCCTTATAGTGGGTCAGTTAGTTTTTGCAATATCAGTTTCTTGTACACTGCATGGTGTAAAAAATAATTTCAGAACACAAAACACAAGTGTAATCCCTGTGCAGTCACTGAATTTGCAGAAAATGCTGCAGGATTTTTGCTCGGAAGCTTGCAGGATTGTAAATGCAGCTCTATTTTGTGTAGAATAGAAGCTTTAAATGCTAATAAGTACAACATACAGTTAGGTCCAGAAATACAGTGCCTTGTATTCGACCCCCTGGAACTTTTCAACCTTTCCCCACATATCATGCTTCAAACATAAAGATACCAAATGTAAATTTTTGGTGAAGAATCAACAACAAGTGGAACACAATTGTGAAGTTGAACAAAATGTATTGGCTATTTTACATTTTTGTGGAAATTCAAAAACTAAAAAGTGGGGCGTGCAATACTTAATACTCTGTTGGACCACCTTTTGCTGCGATTACAGCTGCAAGTCGCTTGGGTTATGTCTCTATCAGTTTTGTACATCAAGAGACTGAAATTCTTGCCCATTCTTCCTTGGCAAACAGCTCGAGCTCAGTGAGGTTTGATGGATATCGTTTGTGAACAGCAGTTTTCAGCTCTTTCCACAGATTCTCAACTGGATTGAGGTCTGGACTTTGACTTGGCCATTCTAACACCTGGATACGTTTATTTGTGACCAATTCCATTGTATATTTTGCTTTATGCTTGGGATCATTGTCTTGTTGGAAGACAAATCTCCCTCCCAGTCTCAGGTCTCTTGCAGACTCCAACAGGTTTTCTTCAAGAATGGTCCTGTATTTGGCTCCATCCATCTTCCCATCAATTTTAACAATCTTCCCTGTCCCTGCTGAAGAAGAGAAGGCCCAAACCATGATGCTGCCACCACCATGTTTGACAGTGGGGATGGTGTGTTCAGAGTGATGAGCTGTGTTGCCTTTATGCCAAACTTATCCTTTGGCATTGTTGCCAAAAAGTTCGATTTTGGTTTCATCTGACCAGAGCACCTTCTTCCACATGTGTGGTGTCTCTCCCAGGTGGCTTGTGGCAAACCTTAAACAACACTTTTTATGGATATCTTTGAGAAATGGCTTTCTTCTTGCCATTCTTCCATAAAGGCCAGATTTGTGCAGTGTAAAGGTACCGTCACACTGGACGATATCGCTAGCGATCCGTGACGTTGCAGCGTCCTGGCTAGCAATATCGTCCAGTGTGACAGGCAGCAGCGATCAGGCCCCTGCTGTGATATCGCTGGTCGGGGCAGAAAGGCCAGCGCTTTGTTTCGTCGCTGGCTCTCCCGCTGACATCGCTGAATTGGCGTGTGTGACGCCGATTCAGCGATGTCTTCGCTGGTAACCAGGGTAAACATCGGGTTACTAAGCGCAGGGCCACGCTTAGTAACCCGATGTTTACCCTGGTTACCATCGTTAAAGTAAAAAAAACAACCACTACATACTTACCTACCGCTGTCTTTCCCCAGCGCTGTGCTTCTCTGCTCTGGCTGTGAGCGCTGGTCAGCCGGAAAGCAGAGCGGTGACGTCACCGCTGTGCTTTCCGGACGCTGTGCTTACACAGGGCAGAGAAGCACAGCGCCGGGGACAGACAGCGGTAGGTAAGTATGTAGTGGTTGTTTTTTTTACTTTAACGATGGTAACCAGGGTAAACATCAGGTTACTAAGCGCGGCCCTGCGCTTAGTAACCCGATGTTTACCCTGGTTACCGGCATCATTGGTCGCTGGAGAGCTGTCTGTGTGACATCCCTCCAGCGACCAAACAGCGACGCTGCAGCGATTCGGATCGTTGTCGGTATCGCTGCAGCGTCGCTTAGTGTGACGGTACCTCAAGACTGATTGTTGTCCTATGGACAGACTGTCCCACCTCAGCTGTAGATAGCTGCAGTTCATCCAGAGTGATCATGGGCCTCTTAGCTGCATCTCTGATCAGTCTTCTCCTTGTTTGAGATGAAAGTTTAGAGGGACGGCCGGGTCTTAGTAGATTTGCAGTGGTATGATACTCCTTCCATTTCAATATGATCGCTTGCATTGTGGTCCACGGGATGTTTAAAGTTTTGGAAATCATTTTGTATCCAAATCCGGCTTTAAACTCCACAACAGTATCACAGACCTGCCTGTTGTGTTCCTTGGTCTTCATGATGCTCTATGTGCTTCACACAGAACCCTGAGACTATCACAGAGCAGGTGCATTTATACGAAGACTTGATTACACACACGTGGATTATATTTATCATCATTAGGCATTTAGGACAACATTCGATCATTCAGGGATCCACAATGAACGTCTGGAGTGAGTTTGCTGCATTGAAAGTAAAGGGGCTGAATAATATTGCACGCCCCACTTTTCAGTTTTTGAATTTCCACAAAAATGTAAAATAACCAATACATTTCATTCAACTTCACAATTGTGTTCCACTTGTTGTTGATTCTTCACCAAAAATTTACATCTGGCATCTTTATGTTTGAAGCATGACATGTGGGAAAAGGTTGAAAAGTTCCAGGGGGCCGAATACTTTCGCAAAGGCACTGTATTTGGCCAGTGACCGAATCTTCGTGATTTCAGCTCTGCAGGCCACCGTTTTGGATTTAAAATGAAACAAAGATCCAACTGAAGTGGAGACTTTCAAGTTCAATTAAAGTTGTTGAACAAAAATCTCCTGTGAAACATTAAGAAATGCAACAATGTTTCTACAAAGCCTCTTCATTTCAGGGGCTCAAAAGTAATTGGGACGCTTAACCCCTTTATGACATTAGACCTACTATCCCGTTGAGGTGGGGTGGGCCCGTATGACCACCGATGGGATAGTACATCATATGCAATCGGCCGCGCTGATCGCAGTGTTTCGGCGGTAAAGGGAAGCATCGCGCAGGGAGGGGATTCCCTGCGGGCTTCCCTGAGACTCCCAGAGCAACGCGATGTGATCCCGTTGCTCCGAGGGTCTCCTACCTCCTTCCTCCCTGCAGCAGGCCCGGATCCAAAATGGCCGCAGCATCCGGGTCCTGCAGAGAGGTGGCTTCACAGCGCCTGCTCAGAGCAGGCGCCGGGAAGCCTCCAGGAATGCACGTCAGATCGCTGATCTGACACAGTGCACAGCAAAGTGTCAGATCAGCGATCTTATACTATAACATGATGCGGTTAGGGTTACCGTTGGGATTAGGGTTAGGGATGTGTTTGGATTAGGGTTTCAGTTAGAATTGGGGGGTTCCACTGTTTAGGCACATCAGGGGCTCTCCAAACGCGGCATGGTGTCCGATCTCAATTCCAGCCAATTCTGCATTGAAAAAGTAAAACAGTGCTCCTTCCCTTCCGAGCTCTGCCGTGCGCCCAAACAGGGGTTTACCCCAACATATGGGGTATCAGCGTACTCAGGACACATTGGACAACAACATTTGGGGTCAAATTTTTCCTGTTACCCATGGAAAAATGCAAAACTGGGGGCTAAAAAATATTTTTCGGGGAAAAAAAAGGATTTTTTATTTTCACGGCTATGCGTTATAAACTGTAGTGAAACACTTGGGGGTTCAAAGTTCTCACAACACATCTAGATAAGATCCTTGGTGGTCTAGTTTCCAATATGGGGTCACTTGTGGGCGGTTTCTACTGTTTAGGTACATTAGGGGCTCTGCAGACTAATCCATCTAAGTCTGCATTCCAAATGACCCTCCTTCCCTTCTGAGCTCTGCCATGCGCTCAAATGGTGGTTACCCCCACATATGGGGTATCAGCGTACTCGGGACAAATTGGACAACAACTTTTCGAGTCCAATTTCTCCTGTTATCCTTCGAAAAATACAAAACTGGGGGCTAAAATATAATTCTTGTGGAAAAAAAAAGGATTTTTTATTTTCATGGCTCTGCGTTATAAACGGTAGTGAAACACTTGGGGGTTCAAAGCTCTCACAAAACATCTAGATGAGTTCCTTAAGGGGTCTACTTTCCAAAATGGTGTCACTTGTGGGGGATTTCAATGTTTAGGCACATCAGTGGCTTTCCAAACGCAACATGGCGTCCCATCTCAATTCCAGTCAATTTTGCATTGAACAGTCAAATGGCGCTCCTTCGCTTCCGAGCTTTGCCATGCGCCCAAACAGTGGTTTACCCCCACATATGGGGTATCGGCGCACTCAGGACAAATTGTGCAACAATGTTTGCGGTCCAATTTCTTCTCGTACCCTTGGTAAATTAAAACAAATTGGAGCTGAATTAATTTTTTGGGAAAAAAAGTTAAATGTTCATTTTTATTTAAACATTCCAAAAATTCCTGTGAAACACCTGGAGGGTTAATAAACTTCTTGAATGTGGTTTTGAGCACCTTGAGGGGTGCAGTTTTCAGAATGGTGTCACACTTGGTTATTTTCTATCACATAGACCCCTCAAAATGACTTCAAATGAGATGAGGTTCCTAAAAAAAAATGGTGTTGTAAAAATGAGAAATTGCTGGTCAACTTTTAACCCTTATAACTCCCTAACAAAAAAAAATTTGTTTCCAAAATTGTGCTGATGTAAAGTAGACATGTGGGAAATGTTACTTATTAAGTATTTTGTGTGACATATCTCTGTGATTTAATTGCATAAAAATTCAAATTTGGAAAATTGCGAAATTTGCAAAATTATCGCCAAATTTCCATTTTTTTCACAAATAAACACAGGTAATATCAAAGAAATATTATCACTATCATGAAGTACAATATGTCACGAGAAAACAATGTCAGAATGACTGGGATCCGTTGAAGCGTTCTAGAGTTATAACCTCATAAATGGACAGTGGTCAGAATTGTAAAAATTGGCCCGGTCATTAATGTGCAATCCATCCTTGGGGGTAAAGGGGTTAACTTTACCATAAATAATATTAATTTTAATATTTTGTCGAGAATGCATTGCAACAATGACAGCCAGAAGTCTGGAAGCCATGGATGTCCTCAAACACTGGGTTTCCTCCTGGACCTAACTAATGTAATTTAAGTTAAGTACACAGTAACGACATCAGACAAAAAAATTAGTGCAGCTCTGGACTATAATACAAGATGTAACTCAGGATCAGTAATGTAATGTATGTGCACAGTGACTCCACCAGCAGAATAGTGAGTGCAGCTCTGGGTTATAATACAGGATGTAACTCAGGATCAGTAATGTAATGTATGTACACAGTGACTTCACCAGCAGAATAGTGAGTACAGCTCTGGGGTATAATACAGGATGTAACTAGGGATGAGTAATGTAATGTATGTACACAGTGACTGCACCAGCAGAATAGTGAGTGCAGGAGTATAATACAGGATGTAACTCAGGATCAGTAATGTAATCTATGTACATAGTGACTGCACCACCAGAATAGAGAGTGAAGCTCTGGAGTATTATACATGATGTAACTCAGGATCAGTAATGTAATGTATGTACATAGTGACTGCACCAGCAGAATAGTGAGTGCAGCTCTGGGGTATAATACAGGATGTAACTCAGGATCAGTAATGTAATGTATGTACACAGTGATTGCACAAGCAGAATAGAGAGTGAAGCTCTGGAGTATTATACATGATGTAACTCAGGATCAGTAATGTAATGTATGTACATAGTGACTGCACCAGCAGAATAGTGAGTGCAGCTCTGGAGTATAATACAGGATGTAACTCAGGATCAGTAATGTAATGTATGTACATAGTGACTGCACAAGCAGAATAGTAAGTGCAGCTTTGGGGTATAATACAGGATGTAACTCATGGTCAGTAATGTAATGTATGTACATAGTGACTGCACCAGCAGAATAGTGAGTGCAGCTCTGGAGTATAATACAGGATGTAACTCAGGATCAGTAATGTATGTACACAGTGACTGCACCAGCAGAATAGTGAGTGCAGCTTTGGGGTATAATACAGGATGTAACTCACGGTCAGTAATGTAATGTATGTATACAGTGACTGCACCAGCAGAATAGTGAGTGCAGCTTTGGGGTATAATACAGGATGTAACTCACGGTCAGTAATGTAATGTATGTACACAGTGACTGCACCAGCAGAATAGTGAGTGCAGCTTTGGGGTATAATACAGGATGTAACTCACGGTCAGTAATGTAATGTATGTATACAGTGACTGCACCAGCAGAATAGTGAGTGCAGCTTTGGGGTATAATACAGGATGTAACTCACGGTCAGTAATGTAATGTATGTATACAGTGACTGCTCCAGCAGAATAGTGAGTGCAGCTTTGGGGTATAATACAGGATGTAACTCAGGATCAGTAATGTAATGTATGTACACAGTCACTGCACCAGCTGAATAGTGAGTGCAGCTTTGGGGTATAATACAGGATGTAACTCAGGATCAGTAATGTAATGTATGTACATAGTGACTGCACCAGCAGAATAGTGAGTGTAGCTCTGGGGTATAATACAGGATGTAACTCAGGATCAGTAATGTAATGTATGTATACAGTGACTGCTCCAGCAGAATAGTGAGTGCAGCTTTGGGGTATAATACAGGATGTAACTCACGGTCAGTAATGTAATGTATGTACATAGTGACTGCACAAGCAGAATGTAACTCAGGATCAGTACAGAATAAGTCGTGTATGTACAAAGTTTCTTAAAGTGACACATTTCCAATGTTTATTGAGATGTTCTTGTCAGCTGTGTTATGGAGTTTCTGATTTCTAGCATTGTCACTTGACTAAAAAATTACAGATGCCAATGAGCGTCAGATGTCTCTAAAAACTTCCCAATAATGAAATGTCCCGTGTTATTACACAGAGTTCCCTAAATACTCATGTGTTCTGTAAAAGTCATCGTTGTGTTACTTTCTAATTGAGTATACTGAGTTTCAATTAGTCACTGTCAAGAGCTCTGCTTGCTGCCACCAAATAGAACATTCTTGTTTATATCAACTTTAGATCTCCTGGTGTTAAGGAACTTCACACATCTGAATGTTTGTTACAATGTATCAGTATATACAGTATATCTTTCCTGTATCTGTATAGATAAGCGTTTAACCTTGGAGTACAGACAGAAAATTTAAGTTGCTGGTTTTCTGCCTGCGCCATCCAATGGTTTCACACATTGCAAGCTCTCTGATGGGGACCTGTAGAACTGATCATCCTGAGCCACCTGGTTCACGATTACAGTACATTTTTGTAACATAGAAAAAATATATCTTTTTACCTTGTTAGTTTGTGACATAGAAAATAATTCAAAACCGCTGTTCAGATTTATGTATCATTTGTGAACATAGAAGGCAGTGTGAGGGTTACTAGTTTTTATTAACTTTTCAGTGTAGTTTTAGAGCAGTAAAGACATAGGATAGGCTGTAGTAGTACTAGTATTGTGCCATCATATCCCTGTCCTGAGTGTTTAGCTCAGGAATTAGCTGACTATACTATATAAAGTCTGACAGGCAGAGCTGCAAGAGCCGGCAGTCAGTGGGAGTGTGCCTGACATCAGCCTCTGCTCCCAAATTAATGATGCCTCGGCTCTAGGTGATATTTTGTGTGAATCCAAACCCCTGAGCTTTGGGTCCTTATTTGGATATTACAGAGGGCGATGGCCCAGGCTGTTCTGAGCTGCAAACACTAGGAGCAGAGTTCAATTCCAGCTGCAGAATATGATGCAAGACCCTCTGCCTCCAAATAATTACATCCCGTCCCTCGAAATCCTGAATTCCGTCTTGGATTGTGCCATAAATCTGCAGTCCTGGGACATGGAAAGAATCCCGAGTCTTTATTTCTTACTGGTTACATAGTTTAGGAGAATGTAGCAATCCTCTTCCTTTACAGCGGGAATGTATAGAGGATCTTTGGGTTTTACAACGAGAGTTTCTTGAGCTTTCTTACGTTCCTGCACGGAGCTAAAAATTAGAAAGCCGACTAGGGAAATCTCCCGTATATACTCGTGTATAAGCTGAGCTTTGCTGAAACCGCGCCCCCCCCCCCCCCCCCCCCTCGGCTTATACACGAGTCACAGTGCAGAAAGCCGGCGGGGGGTGCCAGGAGCCAGCACACACATACTACCTGCGTGCCCTGGCACTACATCTTATTTCAGCCGCCGGCGCCTGCCTGCAGCTCTTCCTGTGCTCAGCGGTCACGTGGTACCATTCATTAAGGTGAGGAATATGGACGCGTCTCCACTCCCATAGGGGTGGAGCGCATATTCATCACCTTAATGAGCGGTACCACGTGACCACTGAGCACAGGAAGAGCTGCAGGCAGGCGCCGGCAGCCAGAACAAGATGCAGTGCCAGCACCAAGGGCGCGCAGGTGAGTATGATGTTATGTTTTTTTTTCCAATAGGAAATATGCACACAGGGATAGGGAATAAGGAGGCATGCATACAGGGTCAGAACTGGGGGGGCATTCATACCAGGACAGGGAAGGGGGAGGCATGCAGACAGGGACGGGATGGGGGAGGCATGCAAACAGGGACTGAATGGGGGAGGCATGCAGACAGGCACGGAACAGGGGAGACATTCATACCAGGACAGGGAAGGGGGAAGCATCCAGACAGGGACTGAACGGGGTAGGCATGCAGACAGGGACTGAACGGGGTAGGCATGCAGACAGGGACTGAACGGGGTAGGCATGCAGACAGGGACTGAACGGGGTAGGCATGCAGACAGGGACTGAACGGGGTAGGCATGCATACAGGGACTGAATGGGGGAGGCATTCATACCAGGACAGGGAAGGGGGAGGCATGCATACAGGGACTGAACGGGGGAGGCATGCAGACAGGGACTGAACGGGGGAGGCATTCATACCAACACAGGGAAGGGGGGAGGCATGCAGACAGGAACTGAACGGGGGAGGCATTCATACCAGGACAGGGAAGGGGGAGGCATGCATACAGGGACTGAACGTGGGAGGCATGCAGACAGGGACGGAATGGGTGAGGCATGCAGACAGGGACTGAACAGGGGAGGCATTCATACCAACTCAGGGAAAAGGGGAGGCATGCAGACAGGGACTGAACAGGGGAGGCATTCATACCAGGACAGGAAAAGGGGAGGCATGCATACAGGGACTGAACAGGGGAGGCATTCATACCAGGACAGGGAAGGGGGATGCATGCATACAGGAACGGAACAGGGAGGCATGCATACAGGGACTGAACGGGGGAGGCATTCATACCAGGACAGGGAAGGGGGAGGCATGCATACAGGGACGGAACGGGGGAGGCATTCATACCTGGACAGGGAAGGGGGAGGCATGCATACAGGGACTGAACGGGGGAGGCATTCATATCAAGACAGGGAAGGGGGATGCATGCATACAGGGAAGGAACGGGGGAGGCATGGAGACAGGGGCGGGGAGGCATTCATACCAGGACATGGAAGAGGGAGGCATGCATACAATGACAGGGACAGGAGAGGCATGCAGACAGGGGCAGGGATGAATTCATACCAGGAGAGGGAAGGGGGGGGGCATGCATACAATGTCAGAGGAGACATGCAGAGAGGGAGGCATTCATACCTGGACAGGGAAGGGGGAGCCATGCATAGCAGTACAGGGATGAGAGGGGACAATGCATACCCAGCTTATACTCGAGTCAATAAGCTTACCCAGTTTTCCGTGGCAAAAGTAGGTGCCTCGGCTTATACTTGGGTCAGCTTATACTCGAGAATATACAGTAGTTGTATATTACACAGGTATACAAAAAATATTTTTTGTAATCATCGCAGGTGACTTTGTACTTTTCTTAATCATCTTTTTGACCTGATTTAAAAAATGTATATAGTTTTTCTATAGCATGTATAGTTTCCATGGAGCAGCTTCTTTATTATAAGGTATAGGAAATATACTGATGACATTAAGAAAACCGTAATCTACATATCAGAAAAAAATACTTCACCTTACAAAACAGTTTTTATTGTACCAAAATAATTTCACATGCAAATTAGAAATCAAAATATGAGCAGAAATTAAAAGTGCTTGTCTGGAAAAATTAATTACAAGAGCCACCAGAATATCAAGGAATCACCTGCTACATTACAATGCTAAAGAAGAAAATAATGGGGTGCCTCTAGTAGTCACCTACAATCCAAATCTGTAGGTGCTAAGGGGAGCTGCACAGAAATTACAACCTTTACTACAAAAAGATGCCCGATTACAATCCATTTTCCAGACCCCCCACTACTGTGTTTTAGGCAGCCCCCAAATTTAAGAAGAATCATTGTCAGAAGCTCCCTGTCCTCTCAAACAGCTGCAGGAACCTTTCTTTGCAACTAGAAAAAATGTAAAACCTGTCCATTTATAATGACCATGGACAAGATAAAGATCCTATAAGGGATGGGGGCAGTGTTCTTGATCACTGCGTTGAGAAACACGTGATGGTGTCTCCGTGGTGTTGGATGTTTTGATCTCCCCGAGGTCATTCATCCTTATGTTTATAGTCCTTTTACTAGGCACTGCTCCTAATAGCCAGTTTCCTACTCCACACTGATGAGGGGCAAATACCCCGAAACAGCTGTCTGTGGATGGATACCATGTTTTGGCATAGGTGGTTTTCCTATTTGGATGCTGCCCTTCCCGTGGTTGTTCCTTCCCGGTGAAAGACCTGGCTATTTATTGCTTGCATTGAGAAACACGTGATGGTGTCTCCGCGCCTTTTCTACATGCATTTGCATATTTCAGAAAGACAGAAGAATCTGTGAGTATCAACGCATTAGGACCTTTGACATACTCAGTGCAGGAATGAATGTTTCGCATGGATTTATGTCTTTTTACATCAGTTAAGGAATTTGCTTTTCAGACATTCTGGGGTCATCATCACACCACAGAACCAGATCCATTCAGAGGACCATAAAACATTAAGACTTCCTCATCTATGAACTGTTCCAATATCTATGTCTATCCCTCTCACATAATGATACAGTTAGGTCCAAATATATTTGGACAGAGACAACATTTTTCTAATTTTGGTTATAGACATTACCAAAATGAATTTTAAACAAAACAATTCAGATGCGGTTGAAGTTCAGACTTTCAACTTTCATTTGAGGGTATCCACATTAAAATTGGATGAAGGGTTTAGGAGTTTCAGCTCCTTAACATATGCCACCCTGTTTTCAAAGGGACCAAAAGTAATTGTACAATTGACTCCAAGGCTATTTCATGGACAGGTGTGGGCAATCCCTTTGTTATGTTATTCTCAATTATACAGATAAAAGGCCTGGAGATGATTTGAGGTGTGCTGCTTGCATTTGGAAGGTTTTGCTGTGAAGTAAACATGCGGTCAAAGGAGCTCTCCATGCAGGTGAAACAAGCCATCCTTAAGCTGCGAAAACAGACAAAAAACCCATCCGAGAAATTGCTACAATATTAAAAGTGGCAAAATCTACAGTTTGGTACATCCTGAGAAAGAAAGAAAGCACTGATGAACTCATCAATGCAAAAAGACCTGGGCGCCCATGGAAGACAACAGTGGTGGATGATCGCAGAATAATCTCCATGGTGAAGAGAAACCCCTTCACAACAGCCAACCAAGTGAACAACACTCTCCAGGAGGTAGGCGTATCAATATCCAAATCTACCATAAAGAAAAGACTGCATGAAAGTAAATACAGAGGGTTCACTACACGGTGCAAGCCACTGATAAGCATCAAGAATAAAAAGGCTAGACTGGACTTTACTAAAAAAAAATCTAAAAAAGCCAGCACAGTTCTGGAATAACATTCTTTGGACAGATGAAACCAAGATCAACCTCTACCAGAATGATGGAAAGAGAAAAGTATGGCGAAGGCGTGGTAGAGCTCAAGATCCAAAGCATACCACATCATCTGTAAAACACGGCGGAGGCAGTGTGATGGTTTGGGCATGCATGGCTGCCAGTGGCACTGGGTCACTAGTGTTTATTGATGATCTGACACAGGACAGAAGCAGCCAAATTAATTCTGAAGTATTCAGAGACATACTGTGCGCTCAGATCCAGCCAAATGCAGCCAAACTGATCGGTCGTCGTTTCATACTACAGGTGGACAATGACACAAAACAAAGCCAAAGCAACCTAGGAGTTTATTACAGCAAAGAAGTGAAATATTCTTGAAGGAATTTGGATGTTTCGCCCCCAGCAGTTTGCCCCTAGCTGTTCGTCCCTGGGTACATTTCACCCCAGAACATTTCGTCCCCAGCATTTGGCCCCAAGGATGTTTCGCCCCCGCACATTTCTCCCCCAGCAGTTCCCCCCTGGGTACATTTCGCCCCCGCACATTTCGTCCACAGCATTTGGCCCCCAGGATGTTTCGCCCCCGCATATTTCGCCCCCAGCAGTTCGCCCCTGGGTACATTTCGCCCCCACACATTTCGTCCCTGGATATTTTGCCCCCAGCAGTTCGCCCCCCGGATGTCTGTACCCTTGTGACTCATGAATTCCCATCCGTCATCAATGTTTCGCCCCCAGCAGTTTGCCCCCGGATGTTTGTACCCCTGTGGTTCTTGAATTTCTGTCCGTCATCAGTGTTTCGCCCCCAGATGATTGTACCCTTCTGGTTCATGAATTCCTGTCCATCAATTTTTCACCCCCGGATGTTTGTACTCTTGTGGTTCTTGAATTCCCTTCCGTCATCTATGTTTCGCCCCCAGCAATACGCCCCCGGATGTTTATACCCTTGTGGTTCATGAATTCCTGTCCATCGTCAATGTTTCACCCCCAGCAGAATGTTCGCCCCCAATGTTTTTACCCTTGTGGTTCTTGAATTCCTGCCCGTCATCAATGTTTTGCCCCCGGCAGTTCGCCCCCAGATGTTTGTACCATTGTGGTTCATGAATTCCTGTCCATCATCATCAATTGTTCGCCCCAAGCAGTTTGCCCCCAGCAGTTCGCCCCCGGATGTTTGTACCTGTCACGGATCGCACCATGACTGTCACCAATATGTCACGATCGGGGTGACCTTTGGCCAGCCCACGGCTATGACACGTGCAGGGGGCCTTATCTTAGTTATCCCTCCACTGCTCAAATGTGACGAAAACACACACAAGACTACTGACCTCTTACTTTACCGCAGGGGCTTATTTTAGTTATCCCACTGCTCCTACAATAGAACACGAACTGCAGGGATTTATGTATATCCCGCTTTACAGTTCCGCGTGAGAACCTGCAGCTCTCTGGCACCCCCTTTGCTCTCAGGTCAGATTAGGTACTGCACCTGGGGTAATTAGTTACCAGAAAGCATGCCTGCTAGGTACTGGCTATTGGGCACGCTGCAGTGAGGCGATATAACTACTTCCACTCAGGCAGGAACAATAATTATCAATGCCGCCGTCTCTACGACGACTCCCAAAAGCACAGGACACAGTATGCCGCCACCAGCTTCAATTAACGGGTCCAAAGCTAACCCAAAACAGTAGCATAATTCCCTTCCAGAGACTGCGGGTACGTTTTAGAACAGGAGAACGAAACAAGTAATTTAAATATTTTACTCTGAAAGATTAGGCAGTGTTTATAAAAAGATTACAAGGATGTTACAATAAGAGACAATTGAAAGTATGTACAAAGCAATTATAAAATAACATGGATTAAAGAAGAAAGATAAAACTCTCATGTTCTCAGATCATTTCAGGCAAAACCATGCTGGTAGGTGGAGCCCCAAATGTCCCAGTGCATCAGGAGGTCTGGATAGGAACAGCTCCTCAGGCATAACTGAAGGCTGGTTTAAGTGGAGTCCCTTATACCTGCAGCCTGGTGACATCACTAAAGGGGCTGGTTTCCCGGGACTCTCCCCTCTCCTCAGACATACAGATTTCAACAGCAATTTTTATAATTGTCATATCTTCGCTGGAGAATCTGGCAGTCATAACACACACCTCATCCATCTTGTATTAAAATTGGCTTTCTATTGGTACCAAATTCGGGCTAGTTGGGACACATGGTTCCGGAGAAATCCGTACTTTGTACCCATTGGGATTAGAGGCTTGTGCTTACAGTGTTTGGCAGATCTACTGCTGGACGTTAGCAATATGTACTTATTTTCCTAGCCCAAATTGGTGGCCCAATATCTTACTATATTAGAACAAAGAACCTCCTGTCTTAAGAGAGATATCAGACCAGTTTTAGCTGGTACAATTGTCTATTGCAGCTACAGAGGTCGTAAAAATTCTTTTGGTGGGAGAGAATGAGGGATTTGGGATCCATACACACACACATTTCAGCAAGCAGAAACACAGCACACCGTGGGCTCTGACCCCCCTTCTCTAACAGGGAAAACTAATAATCATATTACATTTTATACATTATCGAGACTCTCCACACAGGTCGGGACCTCGGCAAAAGGGAGAGAAGTAATTTTTATTTTCTGATGAGCAAACTCCAAACATTGCCTGTTTGGGGTTGGTGTGGTTGAACCCGAGCAGGCAATGTTCGATACAAAGTTTAGCAAAAACTGACATACTGGATATACATTAGAAAGTATGTGGTCCTAAAAATACGGGACCAAACAATGAGAGCGCAGCCGCGACTCCACACAATATACAACACCTACAAGAGATCAGGAGTATACTCTCATATATAAGTATAAAGAGATGAGACCCTGAGTCTTAAAATGATTATATCAAAAGGTGAAAATTTATTAAACAGGGCTCATTAATAGTACAAAGAAATGGCTATAAGCCTAAATGCACAAAAACATGACGAGAGAACAGGAAAAAAAAAAAAAAGAACCACATAAAAAACAGCAACTGCCAGAGGAGGTACATTTTTTTCCCTGTTCTCTCGTCATGTTTTTGTGCATTTAGGCTTATAGCCATTTCTTTGTACTATTAATGAGCCCTGTTTAATAAATTTTCACCTTTTGATATAATCATTTTAAGACTCAGGGTCTCATCTCTTTATACTTATATATGAGAGTATACTCCTGATCTCTTGTAGGTGTTGTATTTTGTTTGTTGAATGTTCGATACAAACCCTGAACTTTCCAGATCGGGTTTGCTCATCACTAGATACAGTATGATATGTAATAGATGACAAAAAGAAGCCATTAAGTGTAACACCACTAGTACATGACAGTAAAATGATGGTCACTTGTCTTAGATCAGGGGTGTCAAACTCATTCACCAAGGGCCACACAAATTTAATGGTTGTCCCCAAAGGGCCATTTGTTGCTGAAAGACCGAATGCACACAACTGAGTCCCATCCAGAACATGCATTTCTTTGCACAGAGCAGTGCATGCCCCTGTATAAGGCATGGCACGGTAGATCAGCTCTTTGCCAGGAACATCTTCCCTGGATCTCACTGAAGTCATGGAGAGCTATGGCTGCAGCTTCCAGTCAATTGTCATTGGTGCTGAAAGTTGCTGATAAACAGCTGGTTCAATGCAGAATACAACTGGACCCTATTCTTGGCCTAATCTGAGGAATGGGTATCTATAGAAAAACGGATCCTGAAGTGAGAATACCACTTTTATCTGCCGCTCCATACTTTTGTATACTGGCAGAGTGTTCTGTGAGGGCTAATCCCCAGACCCCCAATCTAAAGACCTGATAAAGAGGTTCTGTAGAAGCTGGTTAACCACCACTTTAGTTCAGCAAAGCCAATATCTCCGTTCTGCAGAGATGGTAGGTGGGATTAACCCTGTAGTCAGTCAACAATCCCCCTGCTTCCATACATAGCCTGCATTAAAGGGGTATACTCATGCCGAACAGCAAAATCAAAATAAGGCAGCATGCTTGAGCGATCATGTTGCAGTACGCATGCTGCCGATCTTCCCCTCCTGTTACTTACCTAGAGGTCTTCTGCTCATTTTTGCCTAATCTTCTCCTGGCTGTGTGGGTTGGCGATGGCCATGCTGGATCTGGAGACCACCATGAGTCTTGGTTACAGGAGATAGGAGAAAAAGCCGGTCCTAGGAGCGCAGAAAAAAGGACTCTGACACCAGGTTGAGTTGAGCCACAATGCGTTTCAACGGCATACGCAGTCTTCTTCAGGTGGACCACCTGAAGAAGACGGTGTTTGCCGTTGAAACGCGTTGTGGCTCAACTCAACCTGGTGTCAGAGTCCTTTTTTCTGCGCTCCTAGGACCGGCTTTTTCTTCTATAACCTGTTATTATATCCTCTATTGGGGGTGCCCGGCTGGAGCTGCGGGGACTCGGCTGTCTACCTTCCCCTTCATGGAACTACTGCCAGCGCTCTACTTACAAACCGCCAACTATTGATCTATATATGCAATTCCATGGTGAAAGGAGAGGCATCATGCCCCCTGGATTGACTGATGAATGGGGCAGCAGTGACGTCATGTCAGTGAGCGGACTGGAGACATTTGACCTCACTGCTGCGGCATTCATCATGCTTTATGGATCAGTGATCCAGGGAAGATGAAAAGACAGCCAGAAGCAGGAGAAGACATCACTAGACTGCACTCCGTGACCCAAGGAACTGCAGCTGCGACAGATAAGTATGTCCATTTTTTTTGTTCTAGGGTGATACTACTCCTTTAAGGCCAGCCAGAAGAGACACTGGATGAGCTGCTGAAAAGGCAGCCACAGGAATCCCCAGCAATTGGGGTCCTGTATATTTTACCCCCAGGTATGTTCAGCCCTAGAAGTTTTGATCCCTGCATGTTGACCCCAAAAGTTGAGGGTGAAACATCTGGGGTCAAAATGTTAGGTGCGAAACATCAGATGGCGACACATCCAGGGACAAAATGCTGTAAGAGAAACATTCATGGGTGAAACATCCGGGGGCGAAACATTGATGACGGACGGGAATTCATGAACCACAAGGGTACAAACATCCGGGGGCGAAGTGCAAGGGGCGAACTGCTGGGGGCGAAACTGATGACGGACAGGAATTCATGAATCACAAGGGTACAAACATCCAGGGGCGAACTGCCGGGGGCAAACTTCTTGGGGCCAAACATTGATGATGGAAAGGAATTCATGAACCACTGGGGTACAAACATCTGGGGGCGAACTGCCGGGGGCAAAACATCCAGGGGCCAAATGCTGTACCCAGTGGCGAACTTCTGGGGGCGAAATGTGCAGGAGCGAAACATCCTGGGGGCCAAATGCTGGGAACGAAATATGCGGGGGCGAAATGTACCCAGGGACGAACTGCTGGGGGCAAACTGCTGGGGGCGAAATGTGCGGGGGGCCAAATGCTGGGGACGAAACGTGCGGGAGCAAAATGTACCCAGTGGCGAACTGCTGGGGGCAAGACATCCTAGAACCATTCTTGAATGGCCAAGTCAGTCACCTAATCTCAACCCAATTGAGCATGCATTTCACTTGCTAAAGACTAAACTTCAGACAGAAAGGCCCACAAACAAACAGCAACTGAAAACCACCGCAGTGAAGGCCTGGCAGAGCATCAAAAAGGAGGAAACAGTGTCTGGTGATGTCCATGAGTTCAAGACTTCAGGCAGTCATTGCCAACAAAGGGTTTTCAACCAAGTACTGAAAATGAACATTTTATTTAAAATTATTGAATCTGTCCAATTACTTTTGTGGATACCCTCAAATGAAAGCTCAAAGTCTGAAATTCAACTGCATCTGAATTGTTTTGTTTAAAATTCATTGTGGTAATGTCTATAACCTAAAGTAGAAAAATGTTGTCTCTGTCCAAATATATATGGACCTAACTGTAATTCTGCTTCACGTCACTTGTCTTATCTATTGCCTTCTTTCTCTCTGTACTGTGTTGTGTATAAGTATGTGCTTCTTCAGAATTAGCATTAGTTTCAGCCTGATGAAGGGACCTGCATACTCTTGAAAGATTGTAATTTGTTACCATCTTTTCAGTTAGCCATTGAAAAGGTATCAATCAACCACTGAGGACTCTCACGTCTAAATATTTTTCTATCTACTGGCTAACACGGTACAAAGATATATATCTTTCCTGTGACAGACTGTCGTTGATACGATTTTTCAGGTTTGTCCCTATTTAACATCCAACAGTAATCTGCAATCATTGAGTCATTCCAAAGACACTGGTAGCGGTGTTCCATTACTTTAGCGTCCTGGTGAAACCGTACACCTTGTTCATCGCTTACATCCCTAAGATTTTGAGGGAAGAAATCTAAATGTGAATGCAAAAAGTGCATTTTCAGAAACATGCGACATCCAAGACACTGGTATGCATTTAGCAGTTCCTCAATACCTTCAACATTCTAGAGATTTTTTGTTTTCCTAACAAGTTTTCACAGATCTACTTGAAGCTTTTCCAAGATCTCAATTCCTTATCACTAAGGCAGGGTTCACATTGCGTTAACAGCAGCCCGTTCAACGGGCTGATGTTAACGCAAACGCCGGTATGTCAGCACGCTAGCGCAGATAGAGCTAGCAGATGCTCTATCTGCGCTAGCAGTGACGGTCCCGGAAACCCTGCAGCCCGCGTCCCAGGGTTCGTCACTCAATGACGGTACATCGCTAGCGCACGTCCAGTGTGGGTGTGCGCTAACGATGCGTCCGACATAGGAATTAATGGCAGCTTTAATGGACTGTGTTACACCACGGTGTTACGTAGTCCATCTAACGGACGCCTGTAATGCAGTGTGAACCTGGCCTTAGAGTTCCTTCAAACACTTCATCTCTCATAAGCTCTCTGATTTGAGTACCAACAAATACACCTTCCTTCAGTTTTGCTGGTAAAATGCTGGAGAATTTCTGCGAAATGTACTGGAACCATTGTGAATTTGTCTTTGCCATGGCTTTCACAAAGTTTTTAATCAATCCCAACTTTATCTGTAGTGGAGGAAGAAAGTTATTTGTTGGAGCAACTACAGGATTATGCTAAACATTATCTCTATCAATCGTGATTGGTCGGGATTATCTGTCCCCAATCCCGACAAACATAATGCTCTACTGTATTTCTACTGTCCCATAAACACTAGAACAATATTTTGTGAAACCTCCTTGCATTCCCATGAGCAGACCAATCACTTTCAAATCTCCACGTATATTTCGTTTATTATGCTTATATTGTATAGCATCCAAAACAACTGACATTTTCACAACTTTCCTTTAGATGATATGAGTGAGCAATAGTGATTGATGGTTTCATATTCCCATTGTGAAGCACCACTGCTTTCAAACTTCTCGGAGATGAGTCAATAAAACATCGCTAATCTGCAACAAAATACTCTTGATTCAGTTCTTCAAAGAGGCCATTCACATTGTTACAGCACACCATCGGTCCATCAACTGTGATAAAGTTCAGCTTTATCTTTTGACAATGAAAGGCCTCTGATGAGATCATTTAATTCATGTTGAGTAAAGCGTTCTGGCTGCTCCATCAGGTACATATTCATCTTGACTTGAGGTCTCCATGTCTAGGCAAAGGTATCATCATGTGGAAGTGGCCGAATCGCAGATTCAAGTTCAGGGTAATTAATCTTATGTTTGTTCTTTGTAGAAAAGCCCTTCAGTTTGACAAAAAAAGTCGCAATTATCACTATGATTTTTGGGTTCTCTCCAAATCATTTGAACAGCAAATGGCAAAGCCACTTTCCTCATATTCAACCAGTCATGAAGACATTTGAACAACTTGAGCATATCACATGAGGGGCCCAGCATTTGTCTTAACCCCTTACCGACCTCCGCCGTACTAGTCGCATATCTTCCTTTGATGCAGGCTCCGGCGGAGAGCCCGCATCAAAGCCGGGACATCTCCGCTGTTTTGAACAGCTGATGTGTGCCCACAATAGTGGCGGGTGGACTCACGATCCACCTGCCGCTAATAACTAGTTAAATGCCACTGTCAAACGCTGACAGTGGCATTTAACAAGCACTTCCGGCCATCGGGCCGGAAATGAGCGCATTGCTGACCCCCGTGATCAGGGGTCAGCGATGCGTCGGCATAACAACTATGGTTGATGCCGGATTGCCATGAGCGCCACCCTGTGGTCGGCGCTCATAGCAATACAGGAAATCTACAAAATAGGAGCGATCGAGTTGTGCCAGCTTCTAGCCTCCCATGGTGGCTATTGAAGCATGGCAAAAGTAAAAAAAAAAAAATGTTTTTAACCCCTTAAGCCCCAAGGGTGGTTTGCATGTTAATGAACGGGCCAATTTTTACAATTCTGTATTATACCCCAGAGCTGCACTCACTATTCTGCTGGTGCAGTCACTGTGTACATACATTACATTACTGATCCTGAGTTACATCTTGTATTACAGTCCAGAGCTGCACTCATTTTTTTGCCTGATGTCGTTACTGTGTAACATAGTAACATAGTTAGTAACCCGAAAAAAGACATTTGTCCATCCAGTTCAGCCTATATTCCATCATAATAAATTCCCAGATCTACGTCCTTCTACAGAACCTAATAATTGTATGATACAATATTGTTCTGCTCCAGGAAGACATCCAGGCCTCTCTTGAACCCCTCGACTGAGTTCGCCATCACCACCTCCTCAGGCAAGGAATTCCAGATTCTTACCGCCCTAACAGTAAAGAATCCTCTTCTATGTTGGTGGAAAAACCTTCTCTCCTCCAGACGCAAAGAATGCCCTCTTGTGCCCGTCACCTTCCTTGGTATAAACAGATCCCCAGCGAGATATTTGTATTGTCCCCTTATATACTTATACATGGCTATTAGATCGCCCCTCAGTCATCTTTTTTCTAGACTAAATAATCCTAATTTCGCTAATCTATCTGGGTATTGTAGTTCTCCCATCCGCTTTATTAATTTTGTTGCCCTCCTTTGTACTCTCTCTAGTTCCATTATATCCTTCCTGAGCACCGGTGCCCAAAACTGGACACAGTACTCCATGTGCGGTCTAACTAGGGATTTGTACAGAGGCAGTATAATGCTCTCATCATGTGTATCCAGACCTCTCTTAATGCACCCCATGATCCTGTTTGCCTTGGCAGCTGCTGCCTGGCACTGGCTGCTCCAGGTAAGTTTATCATTAACTAGGATCCCCAAGTCCTTCTCCCTGTCAGATTTACCCAGTGGTTTCCCGTTCAGTGTGTAATGGTGATATTGATTCCTTCTTCCCATGTGTATAACCTTACATTTATCATTGTTAAACCTCATCTGCCACCTTTCAGCCCAAGTTTCCAACTTATCCAGATCCATCTGTAGCAGAATACTATCTTCTCTTGTATTAACTGCTTTACATAGTTTTGTATCATCTGCAAATATCGATATTTTACTGTGTAAACCTTCTACCAGATCATTAATGAATATGTTGAAGAGAACAGGTCCCAATACTGACCCCTGCGGTACCCCACTGGTCACAGTGACCCAGTTAGAGACTATACCATTTATAACCACCCTCTGCTTTCTATCACTAAGCCAGTTACTAACCCATTTACACACATTTTCCCCCAGACCAATCATTCTCATTTTGTGTACCAACCTCTTGTGCGGCACGGTATCAAACGCTTTGGAAAAATCGAGATATACCACGTCCAATGACTCACCGTGGTCCAGCCTATAGCTTACCTCTTCATAAAAACTGATTAGATTGGTTTGACAGGAGCGATTTCTCATAAACCCATGCTGATATGGAGTTAAACAGTTATTCTCATTGAGATAATCCAGAATAACATCCTTCAGAAACCCTTCAAATATTTTACCAACAATAGAGGTTAGACTTACTGGCCTATAATTTCCAGGTTCACTTTTAGAGCCTTTTTGAATATTGGCACCACATTTGCTATGCGCCAGTCCTGCGGAACAGACCCCGTCGCTATAGAGTCCCTAAAAATAAGAAATAATGGTTTATCTATTACATTACTTAGTTCTCTTAGTACTCGTGGGTGTATGCCATCCGGACCCGGAGATTTATCTATTTTAATCTTATTTAGCCGGTTTCGCACCTCTTCTTGGGTTAGATTTGTGACCCTTAATATAGGGTTTTCATTGTTTCTTGGGATTTCACCTAGCATTTCATTTTCCACCGTGAATACCGTGGAGAAGGTGTTTAATATGTTAGCTTTTTCCTCGTCATCTACAACCATTCTTTCCTCACTATTTTTTAAGGGGCCTACATTTTCAGTTTTTATTCTTTTACTATTGATATAGTTGAAGAACAGTTTGGGATTAGTTTTACTCTCCTTAGCAATGTGCTTCTCTGTTTCCTTTTTGGCAGCTTTAATTAGTTTTTTAGATAAAGTATTTTTCTCCCTAGTTTTTTAGAGCTTCAATGGTGCCATCCTGCTTTAGTAGTGCAAATGCTTTCTTTTTACTGTTAATTGCCTGTCTTACTTTTTTGTTTAGCCACATTGGGTTTTTCCTATTTCTAGTCCTTTTATTCCCACAAGGTATAAACCGCTTACAGTGCCTATTTAGGATGTTCTTAAACATTTTCCATTTATTATCTGTATTCTTATTTCTGAGGATATTGTCCCAGTCTACCAGATTAAGGGCATCTCTAAGCTGGTCAAACTTTGCCTTCCTAAAGTTCAGTGTTTTTGTGACTCCCTGACAAGTCCCCCTAGTGAAAGACAGGTGAAACTGTACAATATTAAATTAAATTACGTTAGTTAGGTCCAGGAGGAAACCCAGTGTTTGAGGACATCCATAGCTTCCAGACTCAGGCGTCATTGTTGCAATGCATTCTCTACAAAGTATTAAAATTATTATTTATGGTAAAGTTAACCCCTTTTCCCCCTAGGATGGTTTGAACGTTAATGACCGGGCCAATTTTTAAAATACTGACCACTGTCCCTTTATGAGGTTATAACTCTGGAACGCTTCAACGGATCATGGCAATTCTGACAATGTTTTCTCGTGACATATTGTTCTTCATGATAGTGGTAAAATTTCTTTGCTATAACTTGCGATTATTTGTGTAAAAAACGGAAATTTGGTGAAAATTTTGCAATTTTCCAACTATGAATTTTTATGTCCTTAAATCACAGAGATATGTCATGTAAAATAATTAATAAGTAACATTTCCCACATGTCTACTTTACATCAGCACAATTTTGGAACCAAAAATTTTTTTTGTTAGGGTTAAAATTTGACCAGCAATTTCTCATTTATACAACACCAATATTTTTTAGGGACCACATTTTGAGGGATCTAAATGATAGAAAATACCCAAGTGTGACACCATTCTAAAAACTGCACCCCTCAAGGTGCTCAAAACCATATTCAAGAAGTTAATTAACCCTTCTGGTGCTTCACAGGAATTTTTGGAATGTTTAAATAAAAATGAACATTTAACTTTTTTTGACAAAAAATTTACTTCAGCTCCAATTTGTTTTATTTTCCCAAGGGTAAGAGAAGAAATTGGACCGGAAAAGTTGTTGTACCATTTGTACTGATACCCCACATGTGGGGGTAAAACACTGTTTGGGCGCACGGCAGAGCTCGGAAGGGAAGGAGCGCCATTTGACTTTTCAATGCAAAATTGACTGGAATTGAGATGGGACGCCATGTTGCGTTTGGAGGGCCCCTGATGTGCCTAAACATTGAAACCCCCCACAAGTGACACCATTTTGGAACGTAGACCCCCTAAGGAACCAACTGTTTCACTACAGTTTATAATGCAGAGCCGTGAAAATAAAAATTATTTTTTTTTTCACAAAAATTATTTTTTAGCCCCCAGTTTTGTATTTTCCCAAGGGTAACAGGAGAAATTGGAGCACAAAAGTTGTTGTCCAATTTGTCCCGAGTACGCTGATACCCGATATGTGGGGGGGAACCACCGTTTGTGCGCATGGCAGAGCTTGGAAGGGAAGGAGCGCCATTTGGAATGCAGACTTAGATGGATTGGTCTGCAGGTGTCACGTTGCATTTGCAAAGCCCATGATGCACCTAAACAGTAGAAACCCCCCAGAAGTAACACCATTTTGGAAACTAGACCCCCCCAAGGAACTTATCTAGATGTGTTGTGAGAACTTTGGACCCCCAAGTGTTTCACTACAGTTTATAATGCAGAGTCGTGAAAATAAAAATTTATTTTTTTCCCACAAAAATGTTTTTTTATCCCCCCAAATTTGTATTTTCCGAAGGGTAACAAGAGAAATTAGACCCTAATAGTTGTCGTCCAATTTGTCCTGAGTATGCTGATACCCTATATGTTGGGGTATACCCCTGTTTGGGCGCACGGGAGAGCTCGGAAGGGAAGGACTACTGTTTTACTTTTTCAACGCAGAATTGGCTGGAATTGAGATCAGACACCATGTCGCGTTTGGAGAGCCCTGATGTGCCTAAACAGTGGAAACCCCCAATTCTAACTGAAACCCTAACCCTGACACACCCCTAACCTTAATCCCAACCGTAAATGTAATCAAAACCCCAAACCTAACTTTAGCCCCAACCCAAACTTTAGCCCCAACCCCAAGTCTGCATTCCAAATGATGCTCCTTCCCTTCCGAGCCCTCCCATGTGCCCCAAACTTTAGCCCCAACCCAAACTTTAGCCCCAACCCTAACTTTAGCCCCAACCCTAACTTTAGCCCCAACCCCAAGTCTGCATTCCAAATGATGCTCCTTCCCTTCCTAGCCCTCCCATGCGCCCAAACGGTGGTTCCCTCCCACATTCTGGATATCAGCGTACTCAGGACAAATTGGACAACAACTTTTGGGCTCCAATTTCTCCTGTTACCCTTGGGAAAATAAAAAACTGGGGGTAAAAAATAATTTTGGGGGAAAATATTTTTTTATTTTTACAGCTCTGCATTGTAAACTTCTGTGAAGCCCTAGGTGGGTCAAAGTGCTCACCACACATCTAGATAAGTTCCTTAGGGGGTCTACTATCCAAAATAGTGTCACTTGTGGGGGGTTTCAATGTTTAGGCACATCAGTGGCTCTCCAAACGCAAGATGGCGTCCCATCTCAATTCCTGTCAATTTTGCCTTGAAAAGTCAAACGGCGCTCCTTCCCTTCCAAGCTCTGCCATGCGCCCAAACAGTGGTTTACCCCCCACATATGGGGTATCAGCATACTCAGGACAAATTGTACAACAACTTTTGGAGTCCAATTTCTTCTCTTACCCTTGGGAAAATAAAACAAATTGGAGCTGAAGTAAATTTTTTGTGAAAAAAAGTTAAATGTTCATTTTTATTTAAACATTCCAAAAATTCCTGCGAAACACCTGAAGGGTTAATAAACTTAATGAATGTGGTTTTGAGCACCTTGAGGGGTGCAGTTTTTAGAATGGTGTCACACTTGGGTATTTTCTATCATATAGACCCCTCAAAATGACTTCAAATGAGATGTGGTCCCTAAAAAAAATTGTGTTGTAAAAATGAGAAATTGCTGGTCAACTTTTAACCCTTATAACAACCCAACAAAAAAAAAAATTGGTTCCAAAATTGTGCTGATGTAAAGTAGACATGTGGGAAATGTTACTTATTAAGTATTTTGTGTGACATATCTCTGTGATCTAATTGCATAAAAATTCAAAGTTGGAATATTGTAAAATTTACAAAATTTTCACCAAATTTCCGTTTTGTTCACAAATAAACGCAGGTAATATCAAATAAATTTTTACCAGTATCATGAAGTACAATATGTCACGAGAAAACAATGTCAGAATTGCCAAGATCCGTTGAAGCGTTCCAGAGTTATAACCTCATAAAGGGACAGTGGTCAGAATTGTAAAAAATGGCCTGGTCATTAACGTGCAAACCACCCTTGGGGGTAAAGGGGTTAAAGATTAAAAATCATGGTCTATCAATGACTGCACTTAGTTCCTGCAGTACTCGGGGGTGTATCCCATCCGGGCCCGGAGATTTGTCAATTTTAGTGATTTTTAGACGCCACCGTAATTCCTGCTGGGTTAAGCAGGTGATATTTAATGGGGAATTTCTATCACTAGTCATTTTGTCTGCCATGGGATTTTCTTGTCTTAATACTGATGAAAAAAAGTCATTTAGCATATTGGCTTTTTCCTCATCCTCATCCACCATTTCACCCAGACTATTTTTAAGGGGGCCAACACTATCATTTTTTAGTTTCTTACTATTTACGTAGTTAAAGAATATTTTGGGATTATTTTTACTCTCCCTGGCAATGAGTCTGTCTCAATCTTTGCTGCCTTGATTTGCTTTTTACATAATTTAATTTTCTGTATTTATTTAATGCCTCCTCACTACCTACTTCCCTTAATTCTCTAAATGCTTTCTTTTTGTCACTTATTGCGCCCCTTACAGCTCTATTTAGCCATATTGGTTTCCTCCTATTTCTAGTATGTTTATTCCCATACGGTATATACTGTGCACAGGTCCTATCCAGGATGCTAATAAATGTCTCCCATTTTCTTTGTGTATTTTTATGTCTCAGGATAGCGTCCCAGTTAATTGCACCAAGATCCTCTCTCATCCGTTGGAAATTTGCCCTCCTGAAGCCTAAATGTCCTTGTAACCCCTCTACTACACATCTTACTAAAGGATACATGAAAACTTATTATTTTGTGATCGCTATTTCCCAAGTGACCCCCAACTCTTATATTTGCTATGCAGTCTGGCCTGTTGGTTAATATTAGGTCTAGCAGTGCCCCCCTTCTTGTTGGGTCCTGAACCAGTTGCGAAAGATAATTATCTCTCATAGTTGTCAAAAACCAATTACCTTTGCTGGAACTGCAGGTTTCTGTTCCCTAATCTATTTCAGGGTAGTTGAAGTCCCCCATAATAATGACTTCCCCTTGAGTGGCAGCTTCATCTATTTGCTTTACGAGGATATTCTCCATTGCTTCCATTATTTTTGGAGATTTATAACAAAACCCCATCAGTAATTTATTCCCCCCCCACCTTATCTCCACCCACAGGGACTCTACATTTTCATTAGATTCACCTATATTATTACGCAGGATGGGTTTTAAGAACAATTTTACATATAAACACACCCCTCCCCCTCGCTTATCCATTCGGTCATTTCTGAACAGACTAAAACCCTGCAAGTTAACAGCCCAGTCATGGCTCTCATCCAGCCACGTTTCAGATATCCCCACCATGTCATAATTATGCTCCAACACCATTAATTCTAATTCCTCCATTTTGTTGGCGAGGCTTCAGGCATTAGTATACATGCACTTGATGTTCCTCTCTGTACGTTTATTCCTTCTTAAATTATTAACTGTTCTAACCCCACCCCCCATGCCACCGACACCCCCATCTTCCTTATTTGTGCCCAGGTCTCTATCTGCACTATCTTCCCCTCCTATATAATGAATACCCTCCCCCCATCCCTAGTTTAAAACACTCCTCCAACCTTCTAGCCATTTGCTCCCCAACACAGCTGCACTCTCCCCACTGAGGTGCAGCCCGTCCCTAGCGTAGAGCCTGTAGCCAACTGAGAAGTCGGCCCAGTTCTGCAGGAACCCAAACCCCTCCTTCCTACACCAATTCTTGAGCCACTTATTCACCTCCCTAATCTCCCGTTACCGCTCTGGCGTGGCACGTGGTGCAGGCAGTATTTCGGAAAATACTACGATGCAGGTCCTTGCTTTCAGCTTGCAGTCTAATTCCCTGAAATCATCTTTAAGGACCTTCCACCTACCTCTAACTTTGTCATTTGTGCCAATGTGCACCATGACTGCTGGGTCCTCACCAGCCCCTCCAAGTAATCTGTCCACCCGATCAGCGATGTGCCGGACTCGAGTCCCCCACTACCAGCACCTGTCTGGCCTGCCCTGCTCTACTATTTCCCTCCTTACTGGAGCAGTCACTCCTCCGGCTTTCAGAGGACATGCCTTGCTACAGCAGTGCTACCCCTGTACTGGCACCCCCCTCATCTGCCAACTTAGCAAACTTATTGGGGTGTGCCAGGTATCACGCTGATACCCAGTGTGTGGGGGTAAACCACTGTTTGGGGCATGGCAGAGCTCAGAAGGGAAGGAGCGCCGTTTGACTTTTCAATGCTGTACAATAACAAATTGTATTGTGGTACCGTGTTAGCCAGAAAAATCGATGTGAATATTTTTCTGACCAATGATGACAGAAGTATTTTAGGAGTGATACCTTTATTGGCTAACCAGAAAATAATATGTTTGCAAGCTTTCAGAGCACAGTGGCTCCTTCTTCAGGCAAGATTACAAATAGATCTATTTGTAATCTTGCCTGAAGGAGCCACTGTGCTCTGAAAGCTTGCAAACATGTTTTCTGGTTAGCCAATAAAGGTATCACTCCTAGAATACTTCTGTCATCATTGAGCAGAAAAATATTCACATCGACTTTTCAATGCAAAATTGGCTGGAATTGAGATCGGACACCATGTCGCGTTTCGAGAGCCCCTGATGTGCCTAAACAGTGGAACCCCCCACAAGTGACACCATTTTGGAAAGTAAACCCCCTAAGGAACTAATCTAGATGTGTGGTGAGCACTTTGAACCCCCAAGTACTTCACAGAAGTTTATAATGTAGAGCCGTAAAAAAAAAATATATTTTTCACAAAAATGATCTTTTCGCCCCAAATTTTTTATTTTCCCAAGGTTAACAGGACAAATTGGACCTTAAAAGTTGTTGGGGGGAGGGGACATCACTATAATTCATCAGATCACTGATCTGACACTTTGCATAGCACTGTTAGATCAGCGATCTGACAGGCAGTGCAGGAGGCAAGCCACCTCAGTGAAGGACCCGGAAGGAGCCCCGCGGTCATCTTCGATCCGGGGACTCCTTACAGAACACCGGAACAACGTGAACGCATCGTGTTGTTATGATGGGAGAGCACAGGGAGCGCCCGTCCCTGTGCGATGCCCCTCTTTGTCGATGTCACTACTGACAGCAGCATCAAAGGGGTTAAATGGCCACGATCGGCGCTTTTTTAGCAAAGTTTGGAATTTTTTTTACCACTTAGATAAAACATAACCTAGACAAGTTTGGTGTCTGAACTCGTAATGACCTGGAGAATCAAAATGGCAATTTTTTTCCCCATTTTCTAGTACATGACATGCTAAAACCAATGATGTTGTTCAAAAGTACAACTTGTGTGCAAATAAGTTCTCTCATGGCCATACTGACGGAAACATAAAAAAATTAAGGCTCTGGGAAGGAGGGGAGCAAAAAACAAAAAAAAAATGGAAAAGTGCAAGGTCTTGAAGGGGTTAATCACCAAGTGGACACTTACATCTGGTACGTCTTTTTAATATTACGAATGATTGAACGTACTTGGCCTTTTGGTGTAAAAGAACCACACACATAGCAGAATCTGCTCGGATGATTGGGGCATTTTTCTCCTTTAAATCAGATCAAACAGTAGAGCAAGTAAAGTTCAATGGTGGTGACAAGCAAAAAAAAAAAATGCTATGAGCCAACCGACTATATGTAGATATTTCCCCAGAAATGACAGAGACAGCTGGTATTAGAACTGATTTTACTGGAGGTAATCTGGTAGATACCTATATACAGTTGTGAGGTCAACGGGTCAGACTATTACATACAGATGAACATTTGCAGACTGACTGTTTCTCAGTGTGATATTGGCTGCTTTCAGGTTCTCTCTCTGTGGAGACCCTCACTCAGTTACACCTCTGTGGCTGAGCTGTTTTTTCCCCTCAGGTAACTTGCCCTCCCGGAAATGCAGTGAGAATCCTCTCACAATGGCGGCTGTCCGCTGCCTTCTCTTCTATCTCCCTGTGGCAGGGCTCAGATCCCTGTAGAGGCCAGTCTCCTGTCAGAGTCTCACATACCAGCCCTTGCTGCCATCACCATCCTTTTCTGACTGACTCAAATCTTACCGCCTCATAAGTTAGCTCCTCCCCATACATGTGACTTTCCGAGAAGCAGTCATTGGTTGACTGCACTGTCAATACTCCATAAAACCTCTACTGATGTTGTCCCTTTAAGAAAATTCACAATTAAGTAAGACAAGCAAAGAAATGGGAACATAGGAAAAACCACACTCAAAAAGGTAGTGATGAGAAAAAAAGTTCCATTTTATTGTGCATACATAAGTTGAACGTTTTCAATCTACACCCAGACCTTCATCAGAAACTGTGTGCTTCAGTGAGAGGAGCCCAGGAATCCAGCGCACTCCTTTGCACTGGATTCTGGGGCTCCTCTCACTAAAGCACATAGTTTCTGATGAAGGTCTGGGTGTAGATCGAAAACGTTCAACTTATGTATGCACAATAAAATGGAACTTTTTTTCTCATCACTACTTTTTTGAGTGTTAAGCTTTTTTGATTATATTGTGATTGGGCCGGATACCCTACTTGAGCACCTCTTTCCTTATATTTACGAGTGCCGTATATAACTTGTTGTTATTATAGGAAAAACCACATACATTGAAAATGCAGAAATAACTTAACAACAAAAATACTTCTATCTCAGAAACTTTATGTGATAGAGCAAATTTAAGTATATTTTGGAATCAGCACATCAACCTCCATAAAACAGACATATTACCTTTGTTGATGATTTTTTTTGTGTTGACCAGTGTTATGAGCTTTTCCAATGGGCGTGCGGTGTTTTTTTTTTTTTTTTTTATTCTGATCCATTAGCGCCCAGCTACTATCAGTAACTACAGTAAGCTGCATTGTCTGTTGGTGGTTTGGATTTGAATTTCTTGAATGTTAAAATTGAAGTAAAAAAAATACAGTATTGTGAGAACTGAAGAAACCTCCAGCAATTCTTTTTTACATTTTGGAAGCACACATCCCCCCACAAAAACTATTAATGATCACTTTTCGTTCAGCTTGATGAATTGATGACCGGAGGAAATGCAACTATTGGAACACTCATTTAATAAGCGAGAAACAGGGTGAAAAATGAAACACCTTTGCCTCTTTCTCAGTGTCGTACTATTGGTTGTGGCCATGCAACTCTTGCTATCCTAATGGGAGTAAACTGCAGTACCAGACACAACCACACCCAAAACGATGGCACTGTGACAGAGTAAACAAGGAGTTGTAGCTCCTGCTGAAGCACTAGGTCCACTTTAACCCCTTCCCGACCTTTGACGCCACGTAGGCGTCATGAAAGTCGGTGCCAATCCGACCCATGACGCCTATGCGGCGTCATGGAAAGATCGCGTCCCTGCAGGCCGGGTGAAAGGGTTAACTCCCATTTCACCTGATCTGCAGGGACAGGGGGAGTGGTAGTTTAGCCCAGGGGGGGTGGCTTCACCCCCTCGTGGCTACGATCGCTCTGATTGGCTGTTGAAAGTGAAACTGCCAATCAGAGCGATTTGTAATATTTCACCTATTATAACGGGTGAAATAGTACAATCCAGCCATGGCCGATGCTGAAATATCATCGGCCATGGCTGGAAATACTAATGTGTCCCCACCCCACCCCACCGATCGCCCCCCCAGCCCCCCGATCTGGCCGGTACACTGCTCCGGCTCCCCTCCGTCCTGTGCTCCGCTCCCCCCCGTGCTCTTGTCCGCTCCCCCCGTGCTCCAATCACCCCCCCGTGCTCCAATCACCCCCCCTGCACTCCGATCCACCCCCCCCGGTGCTCCGTTCCACCCCCCCGTGCTCCATTCCAGCCCCCCCGTGCTCCGTTCCACGCCCCCCGTGCTCCGTTCCACCCCTCCCGCGCTCCGATTCCCCCCCCGTGCTCCGATCCCCCCCCCGTGGTCCCCCCCCACCCCATCATACTTACCGATCCAGCCGGGGTCCCGTCCGTCTTCTCCCTGGGCGCCGCCATCTTCCAAAATGGCGGGCGCATGCGCAGTGCGCCCGCCGAATCTGCCGGCCGGCAGATTCGTTCCAAAGTGCATTTTGATCACTGAGATATAATCTATCTCAGTGATCAAAATAAAAAAAATAATAAATGACCCTCCCCCCTTTGTCACCCCCATAGGTAGGGACAATAAAAAAATAAAGAAATTTTTCCACTAATGTTAGAATAGGGTTAGGGTTAGGGTTAGGGGAAGGGTTAGGGGTAGGGTTAGGGCTAGGGGTAGGGTTAGGGTTAGGGCTAGGGGTAGGGTTAGGGTTAGGGCTAGGGTTTCGGTATGTGCACACGTATTCTGGTCCTCTGCGGATTTTTCCGCTGCGGATTTGATAAATCCGCAGTGCTAAACCGCTGCGGATTTACCGCGTTTTTTCTGCGCATTTCACTGCGGTTTTACAACTGCGATTTTCTATTGGAGCAGTTGTAAAACCGCTGCGGAATCCGCACAAAGAAGTGACATGCTGCGGAATGTAAACCGCTGCGTTTCCGTGCAGTTTTTCCGCAGCATGTGTACAGCGATTTTTGTTTCCCATAGGTTTACATTGAACTGTAAACTCATGGGAAACTGCTGCGGATCCGCAGCGTTTTCCGCAGCGTGTGCACATACCTTTAGAATTAGGCTATGTGCACACGGTGCGGAGTTGGCTGCGGATCCGCAGCGGATTGGCCGCTGCGGATTCGCAGCAGTGTTCCATCAGGTTTACAGTACCATGTAAACATATGAAAAACCAAATCCGCTGTGCCCATGGTGCGGAAAATACAGCGCGGAAACGCTGCGTTGTATTTTCCGCAGCATGTCAATTCTTTGTGCGGATTCCGCAGCGTTTTACACCTGTTCCTCAATAGGAATCCGCAGGTGAAATCCACACAAAAAACACTGGAAATCCGCGGAAAATCCGCAGGTAAAACGCAGTGCCTTTTACCCGCGGATTTTTCAAAAATGGTGCGGAAATATCTCACACGAATCCGCAACGTGGGCACTTAGGGTTATGGTTGGAATTAGGGTTGTGGTTAGGGTTAGGGGTGTGTTGGGGTTAGGGGTGTGTTGGGGTTAGGGTTGTGGTTAGGGGTGTTGGGGTTAGGGTTGTGATTAGGGTTATGGCTACAGTTGGGATTAGGGTTAGGGGTGTGTTGGGGTTAGTGTTGGAGGTAGAATTGAGGGGTTACCACTGTTTAGGCACATCAGGGGTCTCCAAACGCAACATGGCGCCACCATTGATTCCAGCCAATCTCGTATTCAAAAAGTCAAATGGTGCTCCCTCACTTCCGAGCCCTGAAGTGTGCCCAAACAGTGGTTTACCCCCACATATGGGGTACCAGCATACTCAAGACAAACTGCGCAACAATTACTGGGGTCCAATTTCTCCTGTTACCCTTGTGAATCTAAAAAAATGCTTGCTAAAACATAATTTTTGAGGAAAGAAAAATGATTTTTTATTTTCACGGCTCTGCGTTGTAAACGTCTGTGAAGCACTTGGGGGTTCAAAGTGCTCACCACATATCTAGATAAGTTCCTTGTGGGGTCTAGTTTCTAAAATGGGGTCACTTGTGGGGGTTTCTACTGTTTAGGCACACCAGGGGCTCTGCAAACGCAACGTGACACCCGTAGACCATTCCATCAAAGTCTGCATTTCAAAAGTCACTACTTCCCTTCTGAGCCCCGACGTGTGCCCAAACAGTGGTTTACCCCCACTCATGGGGTATCAGCGTACTCAGGAGAAACTGGACAACAACTTTTGGGGTCCAATTTCTCCTGTAACCCTTGGGAAAATAAAAAATTTTGGGCTAAATAATTATTTTTGGAGAAAGAAAACGTATTTATTATTTTCACGGCTCTGCATTATAAACTTCTATGAAGCACTTGGGGGTTCAAAGTGCTCACCACACATCTAGATAAGTTCCTTTCGGGGTCTAGTTTCCAAAATGGGGTCACTTGTGGGGGGTTTCTACTGTTTAGGCACATCAGGGGCTCTGCAAACGCAACGTGACGTCCGCAGAGCATTCCATCAAAGTCTGCATTTCAAAACGTCACTACTTCAATTCCAAGCCCCGGCATGTGCCCAAACAGTAGTTTACCCCCACATATGGGGTATCACCGTACTCAGGAGAAACTGGACAACAAATATTGGGGTCAAATTTCTCCTGTTACCCTTGGGAAAATTAAAAAATTCTGGGCTAAATAATTATTTTTGAGGAAAGAAAACGTATTTATTATTTTCACGGCTCTGCATTATAAACTTCTATGAAGCGCTTGGGGGTTCAAAGTGCTCACCACACATCTAGATAAGTTCCTTTCGGGGTCTAGTTTCCAAAATGGTGTCACTTGTGGGGGGTTTCTACTGTTAAGCCACATCAGGGGCTCTGCAAACGCAACGTGACGCCCACAGAGCATTCCATCAAAGTCTGCATTTCAAAACGTCACTACTTCACTTCCGAGCCTCGGCATGTGCCCAAACAGTGATTTACCCCTACATATGGGGTATCAGCGTACTCAGGAGAAACTGGACAACAACTTTTGGGGTCAAATTTCTCCTGTTACCCTTGGGAAAATAAAAAATTGCAGGCTAAAAGATCATTTTTGAGAAAATAATTTTTTTTTTTTATTTTCATGGCTCTGCGTTATAAACTTCTGTGAAGCACTTGGGGGTTCAAAGTCCTCACCACACATCTAGATTAGTTCCTTTGGGGGTCTAGTTTCCAAAATGGTGTCATTTCTGGGGGATCTCCAATGTTTAGGCACACAGGGGCTCTCCAAACGTGACATGGTGTCCGCTAATGATTGGAGCTAATTTTCCATTTAAAAAGCCAAATGGCGTGCCATCCCTTCCGAGCCCTGCCGTGCGCCCAAACAGTGGTTTACCCCCACATATGGGGTATCAGCATACTCAGGACAAACTGGACAACAATATTTGGGGTCCAATTTCTCCTATTATCCTTGGCAAAATAGGAAATTCCAGGCTAAAAAATCATTTTTGAGGAAAGAAAAATTATTTTTTATTTTCATGGCTCTGCGTTATAAACTTCTGTGAACCACCTGGGGGTTTAAAGTGCTCAATATGCATCTAGATAAGTTCCTTGGGGGGTCTAGTTTCCAAAATGGGGTCACTTGTGGGGGAGCTCCAATGTTTAGGCACACAGGGGCTCTCCAAACGCGACATGGTGTCCGCTAACAATTGGAGCTAATTTTCCATTCAAAAAGTCAAATGGCGCGCCTTCCCTTCCGAGCCCTGCCCAAACAGTGGTTTACCCCCAAATATGAGGTATTGACGTACTCGGGAGAAATTGCCCAACAAATTTTATGATCCATTTTATCCTACTGCCCATGTGAAAATGAAAAAATTGAGGCGAAAATAATTTTTTTGTGAAAAAAAAGTACTTTTTCATTTTTACAGATCAATTTGTGAAGCACCTGAGGGTTTAAAGTGCTCACTAGGCATCTAAATAAGTTCCTTGGGGGGTCTAGTTTCCAAAATGGGGTCACTTGTGGGGGAGCGCCAATGTTTAGGCACACAGGAGCTATCCAAACGCGACATGGTGTCCGCTAACGATGGAAATAATTTTTCATTCAAAAAGTCAAATGGCGCTCCTTCCCTTCCGAGCCTTAACATGTGCCCAAACAGTGGTTTTCCCCCACATGTGAGGTATTGGTGTACTCAGGAGAAATTGCCCAACACATTTTAGGATCCATTTTATCCTGTTGCCCATGTGAAAATGAAAAAATTGAGGCTAAAAGAATTTTTTTGTGAAAAAAAGTACTTTTTCATTTTTACGGATCAATTTGTGAAGCACCTGGGGGTTCAAAGTGCTCACTATGCATCTAGATAAGTTCCTTGGGATGTCTAGTTTCCAAAATGGGGTCACTTGTGGGGGAGCTCCAATTTTTAGGCACACGGGGGCTCTCCAAACGTGACATGGTGTCCGCTAAAGAGTGGAGCCAATTTTTGATTCAAAAAGTCAAATGGCGCTCCTTCCCTTCCAAGCCCTGCCGTGCGCCCAAACAGTGGTTTACCCCCACATATGAGGTATCAGCGTACTCAGGACAAATTGGACAACAACTTTTGTGGTTCAGTTTCTCCTTTTACCATTGGGAAAATAAAAAAATTGTTGCTAAAAGATAATTTTTGTGACTAAAAAGTTAAATGTTCATTTTTTCCTTCCATGTTGCTTCTGCTGCTGTGAAGCACGTGAAGGGTTAATAAACTTCTTGAATGTGGTTTTGAGTACCTTGAGGGGTGCAGTTTTTAGAATGGTGTCACTTTTGGGTATTTTCAGCCATATAGACCCCTCAAACTGACTTCAAATGTGAGGTGGTCCCTAAAAAAAATGGTTTTGTAAATTTCGTTGTAAAAATGACAAATCGCTGGTCAAATTTTAACCCTTATAACTTCCTAACAAAAAAAAATTTTGTTTCCAAAATTGTGCTGATGTAAAGTAAACATGTGGGAAATGTTATTTAGTAACTACTTTGTGTCACATATCTCTCTGGTTTAACAGAATAAAAATTCAAAATGTGAAAATTGCGAAATTTTCAAAATTTTCGCCAAATTTCCGTTTTTATCACAAATAAACGCAGAATTTATTGACCTAAATTTACCACTAACATGAAGCCCAATATGTCACGAAAAAACAATCTCAGAACCGCTAGGATCCGTTGAAGCGTTCCTGAGTTATTACCTCATAAAGGGACACTGGTCAGAATTGCAAAAAACGGCAAGGTCTTTAAGGTCAAAATAGGCTGGGTCATGAAGGGGTTAATAAACTAGTATTTGGGATGCAATTGTTCAGATCAGATATTGATGTTCTGTAGGCTTTGCCATCTGCAGTCCCAGTGCTGGTAAACCACCTTTTATACTGCTATGATGGGAATGAATAGATAACTGAAAACTTTGCTGATCTCTCAACCCCTCCAATATCTCACTTACCACAACTACAATCTCAGCATATTTTCACAGGAAGCAAAGCTAGAACTTCCATCCCCTGTTCTGTTCACTGGACATCAGGGGCTTCCTTAACCCCTTCCCGACCTGTGACGCCACGTAGGCGTCATGAAAGTCGGTGCCAATCCGACCTGTGACACCTATGTAGCATCATGGAGGGATCGCGTCCCTGCAGATTGGGTGAAAGGGTTAACTCCAATTTCACCCAATCTGCAGGGACAGGGGGAGTGGTACTTCAGCCACCCAACCCCCCCCCCCCCCCCCCCGTGGCTACGATCGCTCTGATTGACTGTTGAAAGTGAAACTGCCAATCAGAGCGATTTGTAATATTTCACCTATGAAAACTGGTGAAATATTACAATTCAGCCATGGCCGATGCTGCAATATCATCGGCCATGGCTGGAGGCCGTGATCTGAGCCCCCCCCCCCCCCCGACTGACAGCGGCGATCCGCCGCCGCTGTCAGACTTTCCTCCCCTCCGTTCGGTGCTCCGCTGCCCTCCTCTCCCCTCCGGTGCCCCCCCCCCCACTGTCTGATCCCACCCCCCGTACTGCTGGAGTCCCGGGAGTTCCGTCAGGCATCTTCGATGGGCGCTGCCATCTTCCAAAATGGCGGGTGCATGCGCAGTGCGCCCGCCGAATCTGCCGGCCGGCAGATTCAATACAGGTACATTTTGATCACTGTGATATAACCTATCAGAGTGATCAATATAAAAAAAATAAAAAAATAAATAGTAAATAAAGCCCCCCCTTATCACACCCATAGGTAGGAAAAATAATGAAATAAATAAAATATATTTATTTTTATTTTTCCACTAGGGTTAGGGTTAGAACTAGGGTTAGGGCTAGGGTAGCAATTAGGGTTAGAATTAGGCTATGTGCACACGGTGCGGATCCGCAGCGGATTGGCCGCTGCGGATTCGTGGCAGTTTTCCATCACGTTTACAGTACCATGTAAACCTACGGAAAACCAAATCCGCTGTGCCTATGGTGCGGAAAATACCATGCGGAAACGCTGCGTTGTATTTTCCGCAACATGTCAATTCTTTGTGCGGATTCCGCAATGTTTTACACCTGCTCCTCAATAGGAATCCGCAGGTGAAATCCGCACAAAAAACACTGGAACTCCGCAGTAAATCCGCAAGTAAAACTCAGTGCATTTTACCTGCAGATTTTTCAAAAACGGTGCGGAAAAATCCGCACACGAATCCACAACGTGGGCACATAGCCTTAGGGTTGGAACTAGAGTTAGGGGTGTGTTGAGGTTAGGGTTAGGCTTGTGGTTAGGGTTATGGTTAGGGTTGGGATTAGGGTTAGGGTTGTGATTAGGGGTGTGTTGGGGTTAGGGTTGTGATTACGGTTATGGTTAGAGTTGGGATTAGAGTTAGGGGTATGTTGGCGTTAGTGTTGGAGTTAGAATTGAGGGGTTTCCACTGTTTAGGCACACCAGGGAGTCTCCAATCACGACATGGCGCCACCATGGATTCCAGCCAATCGGGCATTCAAAAAGTCAAATGGTGCTCCCTCCCTTCCGAGCCCTGACGTGTGCCCAAACAGTGGTTTACCCCCACATATGGGGTATCAGCGTACTCAGGACAAACTGGACAACAACTTTTGGGGTCCAATTTCTCCTGTTACACTTGTGAAAATAAATTGTGGGCTAAAAAAAAATTTTTGAGGAAAGAAAAATGATTTTTTATTTTCATAGCTCTGCGTTATAAACTTCTCTGAAGCACTTGGGGGTTCAAAGTGCTCATCACACATCTAGATGAGTTCCTTGGGGGGGTCTAGTTTCCAAAATGGTGTCACTTGTGGGGGAGTTCAAATGTTTTGGCACACAGGGGCTCTCCAAACGCGACATAGTGACCGCTAATGATTGGCGCTAATTTTTCATTCAAAAAGTCAAATGGCGCTCCTTCCCTTCCGAGCCTTGCCGTGTGCCCAAACAGTGGTTTAACTCCACATGTGAGGTATCGGTGTACTCAGGAGAAATTGCGCAACAAATTTTAGGATACATTTTATCCTGTTACCCATGTGATAACAAAAAAATTGAGGCTAAAAGAATTTTTTTGTGAAAAAAAAAGTACTTTTTTCATTTTTACGGATCAATTTGTGAAGCACCTGGGGGTTGAAAGTGCTCACTATACATTTAGATAAGTTCCTTGGGTGGGGTCTAGTTTCCAAAATGGGGTCACTTGTGGGGGAGCTCCAATCTTTAGGCACACAGGGGCTCTCCAAACGCGACATGGAAGGATTGGAGCCAATTTTTCATTCAAAAAGTAAAATGGCGCTCCTTCCCTTCCGAGCCCTGTTGTGCGCCCAAACAGTGATTCCCCCCCACATATGGGGTATCGGCGTACTCTGGACCCCGAAAGTTGTTGTACAATTTGTCCTGTTTATCCTTTTACGCTTGGGAAAATAAAAAAAAATTGTTGCTAAAAGTTCATTTTTGTGACTAAAAAGTTAAATGTTCATTTTTTCCTTCCATGTTGCTTCTGCTGCTGTGAAGCACCTGAAGGGTTAATAAACTTCTTGAATGTGGTTTTAAGCACCTTTAAAGGTGCAGTTTTTAGAATGGTGTCACTTTTGGGTTTTTCAGCCATATAGACCCCTCAAAGTGACTTCAAATGTGAGGTGGTCCCTAAAAAAAAATGGTTTTGTAAATTTTGCTGTAAAAATGAGAAATCGCTGGTCAAATTTTAAACCTTATAACTTCCTAGCAAAAAAAAAATTTTGTTTCCAAAATTATGCTGATGTAAAGTAGACATATGGGAAATCTTATTTATTAACTATTTTGTGTCACATAACTCTCTGGTTTAACAGAATAAAAATTCAAAATGTGAAAATTTTCACAAATAAACGCAAAAATTATCGACCTAAATTTATCACTAACATGAAGCTTAATATGTCAAGAAAAAATAATCTCAGAATCGCTAGGATCCGTTGAAGCGTTCTTGAGTTATTAGCTCATAAAGGGACACTGGTCAGAATTGCAAAAAATGGCCAGGTCATTAAGGTCAAAATAGGCTGGGTCATGAAGGGGTTAACCAATTCGTTCAATGTGAACACATCCTATCCCCATCGCATGGCCCCTTCAATTTTACATACCAAATACTTTTTTTTTTTCGAGCAATAGGAGCATTTTATTTCCATATCTTGTATTCACTAAAATGGAGTTAAATGGGATTTCTCCTTTCAGAAAATGTTCATCCCCCACCTGCATTTTGTTATAAAAATTTCAAATAAACCATTATATTCACAGTCCTGGGTCCAGTGCAGAATCTCCTGCCCTGCACCCAATATCCGGTTGTTGGCTGCGCCACAGACATCATGTCAACAGAGCAATAGTCAATCAGTGTGCTCAACGGCTCTGCTGATTTCGACCTGAGCTCCAACCAATCCCGGACACAGGGAGGAGCGGCAGAGACTCCGCACTGGACCCGGGGACAGCCAAACTGCGTTTTATATAGAAAACTGCTTCTACGGACCAAGACTTTCTTAAAGGAGACAAACCCGGGTCAGCAGGTTTTTACATATAGAAGTAATGGTAAAGACACTGTAACCCAACTAAATACCTTTTTTTTTGTAGCGATCTGTTGCGTCAGACCTGAAAAATCTAGTATAGAAGCCATATGGAAATCAGTCTGGAAGAGCACTGGGGGCACTTCCAGACTAAGAAAAAACAGTCTAAGTGCCCAGACACGCCTCCAGTGCCTTTCCAGACTGATTTGCACATGACTTCTATGCTAGGTTTCTCAGAACTGGCACATTGGATCTCTACAAAAAAAAAAATAATAATTGGTGGAAAAGCACCTACATAGCCATACCACTACTATATGAAACAACCTTCTGACGGGTAACAACACAACCTAAGAGCAAACAGAGAGGTGTACAAGAAAGAAAGAGACAGGTTTTCCCAACTTTTTAAAAAAGTAAGCCCCAGACCAATTAGTAAATCGGGGCTCTAGATGGTTGTGTAAAGAATTTGTGTAAGTTCCCATGCAGCTTTACAAGAAACGTTCACACAGTAACATTTTTGCATTTCTTAAACTTTCAGCGTAAAGATTCAATATAAATGTTTCTATTTCTTCAAAGCAAACTGACTCATCAAGTCTATTTTAGCACTGGGGCTGACACCCACAATATGAGCTGCACATCGGGAACGGGAGACATTCATGTGACTGGTCGTGTTACGCAGCAGAACTTTCACCACATAGGAAAGTTTAATCATCGCTTACAAGGGGCGGAGGTCTCAGCTGTAACTAAGGGGAACATAACATCAGGGCAGATAACCAGTGTACACCCCTGACAGACTGATACAGTTGTGCTCAAAAGTTTACATACCCCAGCAGAATTGTTGCTTTCTTGGACTTTTTTCAAAAGAATATGAATAACACCAAAACTTTTTCTCCACTCATGGTTAGTGGTTGGGTGAAGCCATTTATTGTCAAATTACTGTGTTTTCTCTTTTTAAATCATCAAAACCCAAAACATCTAAATGACCCCGATCAAAACTTCACATACCCCATTTCTTAATACCATGTATTGCCCCCTCTAACATCAATGACAGCTTGAAGTCTTTTGTGGTAGTTGTGAATGAGGTTATTTATTTTCTCCGATGGTAATGCTGCCCACTCTTCTTGGAAGAAAACCTCCAGTTCCTGTAAATTCCTTGGCTGTCTAGCATGAACTGTGCACTTGAGATCTCCCCAGAGTGGCTCAATGATATTGAGGTCAGGAGACTGAGATGGCCACTCCAGAACCTTCACTTTGTTCTGCTGTAGCCAATAACAGGTCGACTTGGCCTTGTGTTTTGGATCGTTGTCATGTTGGAATGTCCAAGTACATCCCATGCGCAGCTTCCGTGCTGATTGCAAATTTGCCTCCAGTATTTGCTGATAACGTGCTACATTCACCTTTCCTTCAACTTTGACAGTTTCCTGTTCTTTTATAATTCACACATCCCCAAAACATCAGCGATCCACCTCCATGCTTTACAGTATCAATGGTGTTCCTTTCATCATAATCCTTGTTCACCTCTCTCCAAATGGAACATTTATGGTTGGAGCCAAAAAGTTCAATTTTGGTCTCATCACTCCAAATTGCCTTGTTCCAGAAGTTTTGAGGCTTGTCTCTGTGCTGTTTTGCATATTGTAGGCTAGATACTTTTTAGCATTTGCACAGCAATGGCTTTCTTCTGGCAACTCGACCATGCAGCCCATTTTTCTTCAAGTGCCTCCAAATTATCCATCATGAAACAGCCACACCCCCAGTTTTCAGAGTCCTGTATTTAAGTTGGTTATTTGTGGGTTTTCCTAGTAGTCGTGGACGACATTTTTGTTGGTCTACCCGATTATGGTTTTGTTTTTACAGAGCCCCTGATTTTCCATTTGTTAATCACAGTTTGAACGCTGCTGACTGGCATTATCAATTCCTTGGATATCTTTCTGTATCCCTTTCCTGTTTTATACAGTTCAACTATCTTTTCCCGTAGATCCGTTGACAATTCTTTTGCTTTCCCCATGACTCACAATCCAGAAACGTCAGTGGCTGGATGAAAGATGCAAGAGTCTGTCTGTATACCAGAAACTCACTCAGCTTTTATGCACACCGATTACAAGAAAACAGGTCAAAGGTGGTACCTGTACATGGTACCTTTAGTAGCCATTCAAACCAATTTGTGTCAACTTCTGTGCATGTTATCAGGCCAAAATCACAAGGGTATGTGAACTTTTGATCAGGGTTATTTGGATGTTTTGGGTTGTCATTATGATTTAAAAAGAGAAAACACAGTCGTTTGACAATAAATGGCTTCACCCAGCCACTAACCATGAGTGGAGAAAAAGTTCTGGCGTTTTCATATTCTCTGAAAGAAGGCCAAGAAAGCTAAAATTCTGCTGGGGTATGAAAACTTTTGAGCACAACTGTGTGTCATGTTCATTACTATCTGTGATCAGTCTGCTAGATCAAACTCCGATGCTTCTCACAGGCAGGAAACAATGTTATCTTTGCTGAATTCAGAGTCACAAGATAGATACAAATATTGTTATGTAACGCAGGAAAAATATTCCCGATGTAGAGATAACATGACACCTCAGGGCTTTTGCCATTGAGAAACTGTAAGTGAAACCAATGGGACCTATAAAAGATAAAGATGGTTGCAAAAGTAACTTAATAAAAACAATCCACCTACCTTTTTGCTAACCGCTCCTCTGCAATCGTGCCTCCATAGTAACAGACTACAAACTCTGTGTAGTCTGAACTGTAATTTTGTGGTATTTAAAGGTTTGTCTTCTTGTCAATCCACTAACAAAACGATGCACATGGAAGAAATTGCAGGGGTTGTCCAGGACTGACATAATGATGACCTATGCAAGGATGATGTCATCAATATCAGATCAGTCGGGCTCCAACAACTAATAGGCCTCTTTCACATTTCCGTCTTTCAGCTTCCGTCACAATCGTTTTTTGAGAATGCAGGATCCTACAAAAAAATTTGCAGGATCCTGCATTTTCTCATAGACTTGTATTAGCGACGGATGGCCATCTGTTTCATCCATCTGTCACTGGATGCTGCATAAAAAAACGGTCCGTCGGGCAGAGAAAACGTTTAGAGGAACATTTTTTCTGCACGTTGGAAAATCGGTAGCCTATGGGCGCAGGATGCGTTGCTGCCTGTGAAAAGCAAGAATCCAGCGACGGGTCCCGCCTTTTCAAAGAGAGCATGCGTGGAAGAATTTCCCGTCAGGGAAATTCTCGCTCGCTTTCTCTTTTTACTATTGATGCTGCCTATGCAGCATCAATAGTAACAAGATATAATGTTAAAAATACTCAAAAAAAAAAATCGTAATATTCTCACCTACCGGTGTTCCTGCGCAGCGTCACCGATGCTCCTGGCAGCTAGCGTTACTTCCTAGTAATAAATTGCGAAATCTCACGAGAAGTCGACTTCTCGCGAGTTTTCGCAATGTATTACTAAGAACGCTAGCTGCCGGGAGCATCGCTGCGTGGGAACGCTGGTAGATGAGAATACTGCAATTTTTTTTTTTTAGGCTACTTTCACACACGCTCGGAATCTCCCCGTCGCAATGCGTCGGGGAGAGATTCCGACGCTAGCGTTTGCTGCATTGCACAATGGGTGCAGCGGATGCAGTTTTCCGGCGCATCCGCTGCCCCATTGTAAGGTGCGGGGAGGTGGGGGCGGAGTTCCGGCCGCGCATGCGCGGTCGGAAAAAGCGGTCCGTCAGGAGCAAAAAACGTTACATGTAGCGTTTTTTGCTCCCGACGATACGCCAAAGCACGACGCATCAGTCGCACGACGGATGCGACGTGTGGCAATCCGTCGCAAATGCGTCGTCAATACAAGTCTATGGGGAAAAAACGCATCCTGCAAGCACTTTTGCAGGATGCGTTTTTTCTGCAAAACGACGCATTGTGACAGATTGCAGAAAACGCTAGTGTGAAAGTAGCCTTAACCTGATTTGTGTTGTGTATGCGTTTTCGCAGCGGAAAACTGCTGCGAAGACGCATACACTACAGGTGCACATAAGCTCGACGGGTCCGTTAGAAAGACGGGCCCAGTGGACACGTTTTCCACAATCTGCACAGGATCCGTCAAGACGTTGTATCCCTTTCCTGTTTTATACAGTTCAACTACCTTTTCCCGTAGATCCATTGACAATTCTTTTGCTTTCCCCATGACTCTCAATCCAGAAACATCAGTGGCTGGATGAAAGATGCAAGAGTCTGTCTGGATCAGGGTCATTTGGATGTTTTGGGTTGTCATTATGATTTAAAAAGAACACACAATAGTTTGACAATACACTGCTTCATCCAACCACTAACCACGAGTGGAGAAAGTTTTGGGGTCATCATCCATATTCTCTGATAAAAGCCAATAAAGCAAAAATTCTGCCAGGGTAGGTAAACTTTTGAACACAACTGTAGAGTTGATGTAATGGTTATGCTAAATATATTTTTTAAAGATTCTCTCTCATCAACCAATAACTAAGTGACTACTCCTCTGACGTTCAGTCTAAGGCCACTTCACATGTTCAGTAGTTTACATCAGTATTTCTAAGTCAAAACCAGGAGTGGGTGAAAAATGCAGAAGTGGTGACATGTTTCTATTATACTTTTCCTCTGCTTGTTCCACTCCTGATTTTAATTTACAAATACTCATGTAAAATACTGACCAAATACTGAACGTGTGAATGTGGCCTAAGATGAACAATATGACTACTATAATACTGCCCCTATGTACAAGAATATAACTACTATATTACTGCCCAGATGTACAAGAATAAAACTACTATAATTTTGTTCTTATGTACAAGAAAATAACTATAATACTGCTCCTATGTACAAGAAAACAACTACAATACTGCTCCTATGTACTAGAATATAACTACTATAATACGGCCCCCTATGTACAAGAATATAACTACTATAATACTGCCCCTATATACAATATAACTAGTATAATACTGCCCCTTGTGTACAAGAACTACTATTATACTGCCCACTATGTACAAGAATATAACTATTAGAATACTGTTCCTACGTACAATATAACTACTGTAATACTGCCCCTATGTACAAGAATATAACTACTACAATATCGTCCCTACGTACAACCTAACTACTATAATACTGCTCTTATGTACAAGAATAGAACTACTATAATACTGTCCCTATGTACAAGAATATAACTACTATTATACTGCCCCTATGTACAAGAATATAACTACTATAATACTGCCCCCTATGTACAAGAATATAACTACTATAATACTGCCCCCTATGTACAAGAATATAACTACAATAATACTGCTCCTATGTGCTATATGGGTTGTGCATTTTATTTATTGCAATTGACCTTTACACAGATGTAAAATGTCACTAATTTCACCCCAAGGTCACGACTTTACCGTCGGCCAAAATATCTCCATATTATGCAGGGTGAAATAATATCAAGACTTCGATAAAGAAATATTTCTGCTATTTCAGCACTTGACACACAGATCTCTCAATGACACGTTTCCAGCACTGGATGTGCGGAGATATAAAGCAGCTGTGTAAACGGGAGCAGCATTCCTCACTACTGGTATGTATGTGGGCACAGGAAAGCTTTCACTACAGGACCTCATACTAAACTTTCACCAGAGTGTGTGTGAAGAGTATTAGGGAAGGGTGGGGGGTAAGAACCTGTTAAAATGTTTATAATGCGATGAAAAGGCTGACAATGCCAAGACTCCCCCAATAGGAAAAGGTGTAAACATGGCTGAGAAGGGTTTACAGTCTAATACATTCATGGTCATTTTTGTATGGTTTAATGACCTCTCAGAGATGTAGGGCACAGAGCTGCTCTCACATATTTTACAGGTTACACCTGCTTATTACTTTGTATATACTTTGCTTTACTTATTGCAAATAAGGAACAGGAAACCTGTTAGAATAATTTTACCAGTGAAACTAGTGGTATAGGTCCTAGAACAATAAAAATGATACTTGTTTGGCTGTAATCCGATGTGCTAAAGCTGAGAAATGAAGCTCTGAAGTATTACTCAGATTAGAGTGGAAGTGCACTGGGGGTGCCAACTCCGCCCCACTGCACTTCGAGAGTAATCTGCATGTGGCTTTATTGTTCATGGATATTAGCCGTACCTATGGGGGCACCATACCTGCAGCATTGCAATCCCAGATCCTGGCACTTGCTATCATTTATGTATTCTAGCAGCAACCCGACATTTTATTTTATCAAGTTTTTTGCCTTTTCACATGTTTTTTTTTGTTTTGGCTTGATCCCAATACTTCCCCATGACTGCTGATTTTAGGTCCCCCATATCCCGTTTCTGGTGTAACCATAGCTAGAGTAAATTATACAGTAAATTATAGAATTTGAAATTTCTCTATTTTTGAGAACGGAGAGGATTTTGAATAGGAGGTCATTTGCAAAGTCGCTCCTTTTTACAAACCCTTTGCAACTTTACCTATATAACAAGAAGAGACAACCCCTTTAACCCCTTCCCGACCCATGACGCCACGTAGGCGTCATGAAAGTCGGTGCCATTCCGACCCATGACGCCTATGCGGCGTCATGGAAAGATCGCGTCCCTGCAGGCCGGGTGAAAGGGTTAACTCCCATTTCACCCGATCTGCAGGGACAGGGGGAGTGGTAGTTTAGCCCAGGGGGGGTGGCTTCACCCCCTCGTGGCTACGATCGCTCTGATTGGCTGTTGAAAGTGAAACTGCCAATCAGAGCGATTTGTAATATTTCACCTATTATAACGGGTGAAATATTACAATCCAGCCATGGCCGATGCTGAAATATCATCGGCCATGGCTGGAAATACTAATGTGCCCCCACCCCACCGATCGCCCCCGCAGCCCCCCGATCTGGCCGGTACACTGCTCCGGCTCCCCTCCGTCCAGTGCTCCGCTCCCCCCGTGCTCTTGTCCGCTCCCCCCGTGCTCCAATCACCCCCCCGTGCTCCAATCACCCCCCCTGCACTCCGATCCACACCCCCCGGTGCTCCGTTCCACCCCCCCGTGCTCCATTCCAGCCCCCCGTGCTCCGTTCCACCCCTCCCGCGCTCCGATTCCCCCCCCCCCCGTGCTCAGATCCCCCCCCCCGTGCTCCGATCCCCCCCCCCCGTGGTCCCCCCCCAACCCATCATACTTACCGATCCAGCCGGGGTCCCGTCCGTCGTCTCCCTGGGCGCCATCTTCCAAAATGGCGGGCGCATGTGCAGTGCGCCCGCCGAATCTGCCGGCCGGCAGATTCGTTCCAAAGTGCATTTTGATCACTGAGATATAATCTATCTCAGTGATCAAAATAAAAAAAATAATAAATGACCCCCCCCTTTGTCACCCCCATAGGTAGGGACAATAAAAAAATAAAGACATTTTTTTTTTCCACTAATGTTAGAATAGGGTTAGGGTTAGGGGTAGGATTAGGGGTAGGGTTAGGGGTAGGGTTAGGGTTAGGGGTAGGGTTAGGGGTAGGGTTAGGGCTAGGGTTAGGGCTAGGGTTAGGGCTAGGGTTAGGGCTAGGGTTAGGGTTTCGGTATGTGCACACGTATTCTGGTCCTCTGCGGATTTTTCCGCTGCGGATTTGATAAATCCGCAGTGCTAAACCGCTGCGGATTTATGGCGGATTTACCGCGTTTTTTTCTGCGCATTTCACTGCGGTTTTACAACTGCGATTTTCTATTGGAGCAGTTGTAAAACCGCTGCGGAATCCGCACAAAAGAAGTGACATGCTGCGGAATGTAAACCGCTGCGTTTCCGTGCAGTTTTTCCGCAGCATGTGTACAGCGATTTTTGTTTCCCGTAGATTTACATTGAACTGTAAACTCATGGGAAACTGCTGCGGATCCGCAGCGTTTTCCGCAGCGTGTGCACATACCTTTAGAATTAGGCTATGTGCACACGGTGCGGATTTGGCTGCGGATTCGCAGCAGTGTTCCATCAGGTTTACAGTACCATGTAAACATATGAAAAACCAAATCCGCTGTGCCCATGGTGCGGAAAATACCGCGCGGAAACGCTGCGTTGTATTTTCCGCAGCATGTCAATTCTTTGTGCGGATTCCGCAGCGTTTTACACCTGTTCCTCAATAGGAATCCGCAGGTGAAATCCGCACAAAAAACACTGGAAATCCGCGGAAAATCCGCAGGTAAAACGCAGTGCCTTTTACCCGCGGATTTTTCAAAAATGGTGCGGAAATATCTCACACGAATCCGCAACGTGGGCACATAGCCTTAGGGTTAGGGTTGGAATTAGGGTTGTGGTTAGGGTTAGGGGTGTGTTGGGGTTAGGGTTGTGGTTAGGGGTGTGTTGCGGTTAGGGTTGTGATTAGGGTTATGGCTACAGTTGGGATTAGGGTTAGGGGTGTGGGGGGGTTAGTGTTGGAGGTAGAATTGAGGGGTTACCACTGTTTAGGCACATCAGGGGTCTCCAAACGCAACATGGCGCCACCATTGATTCCAGCCAATCTCGTATTCAAAAAGTCAAATGGTGCTCCCTCACTTCTGAGCCCCGACGTGTGCCCAAACAGTGGTTTACCCCCACATATGGGGTACCAGCATACTCAGGACAAACTGCGCAACAATTACTGGGGTCCAATTTCTCCTGTTACCCTTGTGAATCTAAAAAATGCTTGCTAAAACATAATTTTTGAGGAAAGAAAAATGATTTTTTATTTTCACGGCTCTGCGTTGTAAACGTCTGTGAAGCACTTGGGGGTTCAAAGTGCTCACCACATATCTAGATAAGTTCCTTGGGGGGTCTAGTTTCTAAAATGGGGTCACTTGTGGGGGTTTCTACTGTTTAGGCACACCAGGGGCCAGGGCTGCCACTAGGAATTTCAGGGCCCCATACTGGCAAAATTTTCAGGGCCCCTTAAGACTCCGCCCAGGCTCCACCCCAGCCCCGCCTCCACCCCTCGAACTGTCAACAGCCCCACCGCTGTCTCTTGCCAAAACTCCACTTCTCACAAATCACACATTAACAGTTCCCATTACCAGATCAAACACATAGCCAGCAGCTTTTGTTTTGGCCAAAAGGTTTTTTTAAATTTGAGACGACAACAAGGTAGACTCTTTTGGCCGAGCCCTACTCTACTCTAATCTATTAAACATTTGTTAAAATATGCAATACAATTTAGGTGTATTTTTATTTATTTTTCAATTGACCAATAATACCACATACAATGGACAAATACCACAACACCATGACCAGACACCATATTATCACCACATAGTGACCTATAATACTATCTACAAGGAACAAATACCGCCACACCATGTGCAGACCACATATTACCACCACAGTGACTGAACAATATCACATATAAGGGACAAATACCACCGCAGCATGTCCAGACCACATATTACCATCACATGGTGACCAACTACATACAAGGAACAAATACCAACACAACATGAACAGACCACATATTACCACCACACAGTGACCGAATAATAGCACATACAAGGAACAAATACCGCTACACCATGGCCGGACAACATATTACCACCACATTGTGACTGAATAGTACAATACTGATCATTAATAAAAAAAAAAATACTATCACCATAAGTGCCATTATACACAGGAGATCTGTACTTAGTATGCAGTGTGTGTACAGGTAATACAGTGGTCGCCGATGCCATTATACACAGGAGCTCTTCATATAGTGTCAGTGTACATGTAATACAGCGATCACTAGTGACATTATACACAGGAGCTCTGTATATAGTGTATAGTGTACATGTAATACAGCGATCACTAGTGACATTATACACAGGAGCTCTGTATATAGTGTATAGTGTACAGATAATATAGTGATCACTAGTGACATTATACACAGGAGCTCTGTATATAGGGTACAGTGTACATGTAATACAGCAATCACTAGTGACATTATACAAAGGAGCTCTGTATATAGTGTATAGTGTACAGATAGTATAGTGATCACCAGTGACATTATACACAGGAGCACTGTATACAGTATACAGTGTATGGTGTCAGTGTACAGGTAACATACTCACCAGTGACGTCTCTAGCTAAAGTCCTTCATCTTTGCGTTTCTTTTTAATCCAGCGCAGACCGCTATCACTTCTTTCTGCCAGGACTCGTCTCATCTGCATAAAATAACACAGTTATCTAGAGCACCGCTTCCAGAGCACATTCCCCATTTTTTCCCTTTCTTCTACACTACACATCTGACTACAGACGTTCACCCACCATTAATATATAATTGGTTATTATGCAACCCACCATTCCAAATATAAATTATAATCCGCCACTGTGCCCCCACTATCTGTATATAGCCACTTTCCTCATTTAATATATAAATTAATTAGCACCTGTATTCTTCCAATTTATTACCAGTTACTTTATCCTCAACGAACCCACTATGTACCTCCCGCTCTAACCCTTACCCCAATTCATTATAGTTACATGCCCCTTCTGCCTCAATTCATTGCCACGTCTTCTCTCTCTCCCACCCTCTATTCATTATCAATTGATCTTCCCCACCCTCAAAATTCATTATTTGCTCTCCCCACCTTCAATACATCATTTGCTCTTCCCACCCCCAAGTTCAATTCAATTGCTGTCCACGTCCCTCACACTCACTTCATGTGCAGTCCCCATCACCCCCACTTCATCATTTAGTCCCCTATCATCATTTAGTCCCCTATCCCCCCCGTCACTTCATCTGCAGTCCCCCTTACTTCATCATTTGCAGCCCCCTATCATTTCATCATGTGCAGAACCCCCTCAAACACACTTCATCATCTGCAGTCCCTATCACTCCCACATCATTACCTATCCCCATCCCCCCACATCATTTGCAATTCCCATCACCCCCACATCATTTGCAGTCCCCATCTCCCACATCATCATTTGCAGTCCCCATCACCCCCACATCATTTGCAGTCCCCATCACCCCCACATCATCATTTGCAGTCCCCCCACATCATTTGCAGTCCCCATCACCCCCCATCATCATCTGCAGTCCCCATCACCCCCACATCGTTTGCAGTCCCCCAACATCATTTGCAGTCCCCATCACCCCCACATCATCATTTGCAGTCTCCATCACCCCCACATCATTTGCAGTTCCCATCACCCCCACATCATTTGCAGTCCCCATCACCCCCACATCATTTGCAGTCCCCATCACCCCCACATCATCATTTGCAGTCCCCCAACATCATTTGCAGTCCCCATCACCCCCACATCATCATTTGCAGTCTCCATCACCCCCACATCATTTGCAGTTCCCATCACCCCCACATCATTTGCAGTCCCCATCACCCCCACATCATCATTTGCAGTCCCCCCACATAATTTGCAGTTGCCATCACCCCCACATCATCATTTGCAGTCCCCATCACCCCCACATCATCATTTGCAGTCCCCCAACATCATTTGCAGTCCCCATCACCCCCACATCATCATTTGCAGTCCCCCAACATCATTTGCAGTCCCCATCACCCCCACATCATCATTTGCAGTCTCCATCACCCCCACATAATTTGCAGTTGCCATCACCCCCACATCATCATTTGCAGTCCCCATCACCCCCACATCATCATTTGCAGTCCCCCAACATCATTTGCAGTCCCCATCACCCCCACATCATCATTTGCAGTCCCCCAACATCATTTGCAGTCCCCATCACCCCCACATCATCATTTGCAGTCTCCATCACCCCACATCATTTGCAGTCTCCATCACCCCCACATCATTTGCAGTTCCCATCACCCCCACATCATTTGCAGTCCCCATCACCCCCACATCATTTGCAGTCCCCCTCACCCCCACATCATCATTTGCAGTCCCCCAACATCATTTGCAGTCCCCATCACCCCCACATCATCATTTGCAGTCTCCATCACCCCCACATCATTTGCAGTCCCCATCACCCCCACATCATTTGCAGTCCCCATCACCCCCACATCATCATTTGCAGTCCCCCAACATCATTTGCAGTCCCCATCACCCCCACATCATCATTTGCAGTCCCCCAACATCATTTGCAGTCCCCATCACCCCCACATCATTTGCAGTTCCCATCACCCCCACATCATTTGCAGTTCCCATCACCCCCACATCATTTGCAGTCCCCATCACCCCACATCATCATTTGCAGTCCCCCAACATCATTTGCAGTCCCCATCCCCCACACATCATCATTTGCAGTCCCCATAACCCCCACATCATTTGCAGTCCCCATCACCCCCACATCATTTGCAGTCCCCCAACATCATTTGCAGTCCCCATCACCCCCACATCATTTGCAGTCCCCCAACATCATTTGCAGTCCCCATCACCCCCACATCATTTGCAGTCCCCATCACCCCCACATCATCATTTGCAGTCCCCATCATCCCCACATCATGTGCAGTTCCCATCACCCCCACATCATCATTTGCAGTCCCCCCACATCATCATTTGCAGTCCCCCCACATCATTTGCAGTCCCCATCACCCCCACATCATCATTTGCAGTCCCCATCATCCCCACATCATGTGCAGTTCCCATCACCCCCACATCATCATTTGCAGTCCCCCCACATCATCATTTGCAGTCCCCCCACATCATTTGCAGTCCCCATCACCCCCACATCATCATTTGCAGTCCCCTATCCCCCCTTCACTTCATCTGCAGTCCCCCTTACTTCATTTGCAGCCCCAATCATTTCATGTGTAGTACCCCCTCAAATACACTTTATCATTTGCAGCCCCCTATTATTTCATCATGTACAGTACTCCCTAAAACACACCCCATCATCTGCAGTCTCACTCCCCCCCACCTCACCTCACCTATTAAAAAAACAAAAATGTTTTTTATACTTACCTCAGTCGTTCCCGGGGCGTCTAGTGTTTCCAGCAGTGAAGCAGCAGCTAGAATGTATGGGCTGCTGAGAGGACCTGACAGGAGCCCCTACATTCTAGCACATTCACTACTGAGACGGCTAGAATGTATGGGCTGTAGTCAGGACCTGCAGGGAGCCAATACATTGTAGCCACAGCCGAGCAGGAGCTGTGCAGCCGACTAGGTGAGACGGCCGTGCACAGCTCCAAAAAGGCTCCCGGGCCCCAGCGCCGCAGTGCACAGTATTTTACTGCATGATGGGGCCCGATCAGTAGAAGCACAACAGTGGGGCCCCGGATCTGCGGGCCCCTCTGTGTACTGCTGCTGACCGGGCCCCATACAGCAGTAATGGCTGTAATGCCCTGATGGCGGCCCTGCCAGGGGCTCTGCAAACGCAACGTGACACCCGTAGACCATTCCATCAAAGTCTGCATTTCAAAAGTCACTACTTCCGTTCTGAGCCCCGACGTGTGCCCAAACAGTGGTTTACCCCCACTCATGGGGTATCAGCGTATTCAGGAGAAACTGGACAACAACTTTTGTGGTCCAATTTCTCCTGTAACCCTTGGGAAAATAAAAAATTCTGGGCTAAATAATTATTTTTGAGGAAAGAAAACGTATTTATTATTTTCACGGCTCTGCATTATAAACTTCTATGAAGCGCTTGGGGGTTCAAAGTGCTCACCACACATCTAGATAAGTTCCTTTCGGGGTCTAGTTTCCAAAATGGGGTCACTTGTGGGGGGTTTCTACTGTTAAGCCACATCAGGGGCTCTGCAAACGCAACGTGACGCCCACAGAGCATTCCATCAAAGTCTGCATTTCAAAACGTCACTACTTCACTTCCGAGCCTTGGCATGTGCCCAAACAGTGGTTTACCCCCACATATGGGGTATCAGCGTACTCAGGAGAAACTGGACAACAACTTTTGGGGTCCAATTTCTTCTGTAACCCTTGGGAAAATAAAAAATTCTGGGCTAAATAATTATTTTTGAGGAAAGAAAACGTATTTATTATTTTCACGGCTCTGCATTATAAACTTCTATGAAGCGCTTGGGGGTTCAAAGTGCTCACCACACATCTAGATAAGTTCCTTTCGGGGTCTAGTTTCCAAAATGCGGTCACTTGTGGGGGGTTTCTACTGTTAAGCCACATCAGGGGCTCTGCAAACGCAACGTGACGCCCACAGAGCATTTCATCAAAGTCTGCATTTCAAAACGTCACTACTTCACTTCCGAGCCTCGGCATGTGCCCAAACAGTGGTTTACCCCCACATATGGGGTATCAGCGTACTCAGGAGAAACTGGACAACAACTTTTGGGGTCCAGTTTCTTCTGTTACCCTTGGGAAAATAAAAAATTGCAGGCTAAAAGATCATTTTTGAGAAAATAATTTTTTTATTTTATTTTCATGGCTCTGCGTTATAAACTTCTGTGACGCACTTGGGGGTTCAAAGTCCTCACCACACATCTAGATTAGTTCCTTTGGGGGTCTAGTTTCCAAAATGGTGTCATTTCTGGGGGATCTCCAATGTTTAGGCACACAGGGGCTCTCCAAACGTGACATGGTGTCCGCTAATGATTGGAGCTAATTTTCCATTTAAAAAGCCAAATGGCGTGCCATCCCTTCCGAGCCCTGCCGTGCGCCCAAACAGTGGTTTACCCCCTCATATGGGGTATCAGCATACTCAGGACAAACTGGACAACAATATTTGGGGTCCAATTTCTCCTATTATCCTTGGCAAAATAGGAAATTCCAGGCTAAAAAATCATTTTTGAGGAAAGAAAAATTATTTTTTATTTTCATGGCTCTGCGTTATAAACTTCTGTGAAGCACCTGGGGGTTTAAAGTGCTCAATATGCATCTAGATAAGTTCCTTGGGGGGTCTAGTTTCCAAAATGGGGTCACTTGTGGGGGAGCTCCAATGTTTAGGCACACAGGGGCTCTCCAAACGCGACATGGTGTCCGCTAACAATTGGAGCTAATTTTCCATTCAAAAAGTCAAATGGCGCGCCTTCCCTTCCGAGCCCTGCCGAGTGCCCAAACAGTGGTTTACCCCCACATATGAGGTATCGGCGTACTCGGGAGAAATTGCCCAACAAATTTTATGATCCATTTTATCCTACTGCCCATGTGAAAATGAAAAAATTGAGGCGAAAATAATTTTTTTGTGAAAAAAAAGTACTTTTTCATTTTTACAGATCAATTTGTGAAGCACCTGAGGGTTTAAAGTGCTCACTAGGCATCTAAATAAGTTCCTTGGGGGGTCTAGTTTCCAAAATGGGGTCACTTGTGGGGGAGCGCCAATGTTTAGGCACACAGGAGCTATCCAAACGCGACATGGTGTCCGCTAACGATGGAAATAATTTTTCATTCAAAAAGTCAAATGGCGCTCCATCCCTTCCGAGCCTTACCATGTGCCCAAACAGTGGTTTACCCCCACATGTGAGGTATTGGTGTACTCAGGAGAAATTGCCCAACACATTTTAGGATCCATTTTATCCTGTTGCCCATGTGAAAATGAAAAAATTGAGGCTAAAAGAATTTTTTTGTGAAAAAAAGTACTTTTTCATTTTTACGGATCAATTTGTGAAGCACCTGGGGGTTCAAAGTGCTCACTATGCATCTAGATAAGTTCCTTGGGATGTCTAGTTTCCAAAATGGGTTCACTTGTGGGGGAGCTCCAATTTTTAGGCACACGGGGGCTTTCCAAACGTGACATTGTGTCCGCTAAAGAGTGGAGCCAATTTTTGATTCAAAAAGTCAAATGGCGCTCCTTCCCTTCCAAGCCCTGCCGTGCGCCCAAACAGTGGTTTACCCCCACATATGAGGTATCAGCGTACTCAGGACAAATTGGACAACAACTTTCGTGGTTCAGTTTCTCCTTTTACCATTGGGAAAATAAAAAAATTGTTGCTAAAAGATAATTTTTGTGACTAAAAAGTTAAATGTTCATTTTTTCCTTCCATGTTGCTTCTGCTGCTGTGAAGCACCTGAAGGGTTAATAAACTTCTTGAATGTGGTTTTGAGTACCTTGAGGGGTGCAGTTTTTAGAATGGTGTCACTTTTGGGTATTTTCAGCCATATAGACCCCTCAAACTGACTTCAAATGTGAGGTGGTCCCTAAAAAAAATGGTTTTGTAAATTTCGTTGTAAAAATGACAAATCGCTGGTCAAATTTTAACCCTTATAACTTCCTAACAAAAAAAAATTTTGTTTCCAAAATTGTGCTGATGTAAAGTAAACATGTGGGAAATGTTATTTATTAAATATTTTGTGTCACATATCTCTCTGGTTTAACAGAATAAAAATTCAAAATGTGAAAATTGCAAAATTTTCAAAATTTTCGCCAAATTTCCGTTTTTATCACAAATAAACGCAGAATTTATTGACCTAAATTTACCACTAACATGAAGCCCAATATGTCACGAAAAAACAATCTCAGAACCGCTAGGATCCGTTGAAGCGTTCCTGAGTTATTACCTCATAAAGGGACACTGGTCAGAATTGCAAAAAACGGCAAGGTCTTTAAGGTCAAAATAGGCTGGGTCATGAAGGGGTTAAAATGGTCAGCTTAGTTACAGAAAACATGATCTGATAGTGATTTGCAGATATATCTCCTAACTATATTACTTCCCCTTACCCAGCAAAACTATCACTGAAATGTTGGCTACCGAGCGCTTTGTGCAGGGTAGTCCATGCAAAAGGCGTAGCAACCATATGCACCAGTATTTGGTGCATGAGTGAAGTAGCAGCAGTCCAAGTGCACCATGGTGCAAGGAGGATGTTGCAAAAGGTCTATTTATTAGCGGAGGCAGGGCCGGCGTCAGCACCCGGCGCACCTGGGCAAATGCCGGGGCCCTGGGGAGAGAGGGGGGCCCACTCATGCTGTCATAGATACAGCTGGGAGAGCAGAGCAGGAGATAACATGCTCTCTCCACCCACAAAGTCACTGCTGGCTGCGTTCTCTTAACCCCTATGTGCCAGCTCTGACACAAGCATCTTCTCACTCAGTCAGTGCAGCCAGGCAGGCACACATAGGGGTTAAGAGAAGACAGCCAGTGTGACATTGTTTGTGGGCGGAGAGAGCATGTTCTCTACTCTGATCTCCGCCCCTGGCTGGCTGCAGTGCTGCTGAACTTAGCAGGCAGATTCCGGAGGAGCTCCTATCAGTGCCTGAGTGAGTGGCACTGCTATATACTACATGGGCAGCTGGGCTGCTATATACTATGTGGGCTGGGCTGCTATATACTACGTGGGCTGCGCTGCTATATAGTACGTGGGCTGCGCTGCTATATACTATGTGGGCTGCTCTGCTATATACTACGTGGGCTGCGCTGCTATATACTACGTGGGCTGCGCTGCTATATACTACGTGGGCTGCGCTGCTATATACTACGTGGGCTGCGCTGCTATATACTACGTGGGCTGCGCTGCTATATACTACGTGGGCTGCGCTGCTATATACTACGTGGGCTGCGCTGCTATATACTACATGGGCTGCGCTGCTATATACTACGTGGGCTGCGCTGCTATATACTACGTGGGCTGCGCTGCTATATACTACGTGGGCTGCGCTGCTATATACTACGTGGGCTGCGCTGCATACTACGTGGGCTGTGCTATATACTACATGGCTGTGTTTATATGTGATCATGAATCGGGGTATGTGTTAAAGGGGGGGCCCACTGAGACTCTTTCGCCTGGGGCCCTCAAAAACCTGGAGCCGGCCCTGAGCGGAGGCAGCAGGGATGCCAGTAGGAAGGTAGGAGGATCGCAAGACTGGTCCAGCATCCACAGACTACTGATGTGGTCGCTAGAACATCAGTCCATGCAAATCTCTGAGAAAAGTTGTGGCCAAGTAACAATAATTTGCACTTTATTACACTCTTTAGTTTATTGTTTTATATACAATATTTAAAACTTTTAATTATCCCCTGCACCATCTGATTTGCAGATATATAGGCTGCAGTCCAGTAAGTCACAGCATTGACGCGAAATGGTCGTTGTCCGTCATGTCTATTTTTCTCTCGTAAAATCCCTGCCCCTGCATTGATTGCACTACTGCACTTTACACCATGTTCCAAATTATTCTGCATTTTTCTGGGATTGTCCTTAAATGTTCGGTGCAAATGACAGTTTAATAAAAGTCATCACCCGTTAGAGTACACATCGAATTTTATTGAAGAAACCTCCAAATGATAACAGTATAAGGCTTGGTTCACACTGTGTTCCCCCAGTCCGTTAGACGGACTACGTTACACCGCGGCATAACGCGGTGTAACGTAGTCCGCTAGTGGCGCCATTGACTCCAATGTCGGATGCATCGCTAGCGCACGCCCACAATGGGCGTGCGCTAGCCATGTGCCGTCATTGACGGACCCTGAGACGCGGCCTGCAGCGTTTCCGGGTCCGTCACCACTAGCGCAGATGGAGCTAGCAGATGCTTCATCTGCGCTAGCGATGTGCCAAAGTCGGCACTTGCGTTACAGCAGCCCTTTAACGTATGTGTTGAACGGGCTGCTGTAACGCAGTGTGAACCCGGCCTAATCTCCAAAATGAATAACAACTTAAAATGCACTGTTCCAAATTATTAGGCATAGTAGAATTTCTTAACATTTGATATGTTTTAACCTCTTTCTGACCTCGAACGGGATAGTACGTCCAAGGTCAGATACCGCGCTTTGATGCAGGGCTCCGGCGGTGAGCCCGCATCAAAGTCGGGACATGTCAGCTGTTTTGAACAGCTGACATGTGCCCGCAATAGCAGCAGGTGAAATCACGATTCACCCGCCGCTATTAACTAGTTAAATGCCGCTGTCAAACGCTGACAGCGGCATTTAACTGGCGCTTCCGGCCGGGCGGCCGGAAATGAGCGCATCGCTGACCCCCGATGCATCAGGAAGGTAACCATAGAGGTCCTTGAGACCTCTATGGTTACTGATCCCGGCTAGCTGTGAGCACCACCCTGTGGTTGGCGCTCATAGCACACCTGCATTTCTGCTGCATAGCAGTGATCTGATGATCGCTGCTATGTAGCAGAGCCGATCGCGCTGTGCCAGCTTCTAGCCTCCTATGGAGGCTATTGAAGCATGGCAAAAGTAAAAAAAAAAAGTAAAAAAAAATGTGAAAAAAATAAAAAATATATAAAAGTTTAAATCACCCCCCTTTCGCCCCATTCAAAATAAATCAATAAAAAAAAAAAAAATCAAACCTACACATATTTGGTATTGCTGCGTTCAGAATCGCCCGATCAATAAAAAAAAGGATTAACCTAATCGCTAAACGGCGTAGCGAGAAAAAAATTAGAACCGCCAGAATTACGTTTTTTTGGTCGCAGCGAAATCGCATTAAAATGCAGTAACGGGTGATCAAAACAACGTATCTGCACCAAAATGCTATAATTAAAAACGCCAGCTCAGCACGCAAAAAATAAGCCCTCACCCGACCCCAGATCATGAAAAATGGAGACGCTACGGGTATCGGAAAATGGCGCAATTTTTTTTTTTTTAAGCAAAGTTTGTAATTTTTTTTCACCACTTAGATAAAAGAGAACCAAGCCATGTTTGGTGTCTATGAACTCGTAATATAAACATAAGGATGAATGACCTCGGGGAGATCAAAACATCCAACACTGCGGAGACACCATCACGTGTTTCTCAACGCAGTGATCCAGAACACTGCCCCCTTCCCTTATAGGAAATATGCAAATGTATGTAGAAAAGCCGCGGAGACACCGCCAGGTCTTTCACCGGGAAGGAACAACCTCGGGAAGGGCAGCATCCAAAAAGGAAAACCACCTATGCCAAAACATGGTATCCATCCACAGACCGCTGTTTCAGGGTATTTGCCCCTCATCAGTGTGGAGTAGGATCACTGCGTTGAGAAACACATGATGGTGTCTCCGCGGTGTTGGATGTTTTGATCTCCCCGAGGTCATTCATCCTTGTGTTTATAGTGTTTTTACTAGGCTCTGCCCCTAATAGCCAGTTTCTACTCCACACTGATGAGGGGCAAATACCCCGAAACAGCTGTCTGTGGATGGATATCATGTTTTGGCATAGGTGGTTTTCCTTTTTGTATGCTGCCCTTCCCGTGGTTGTTCCTTCCCGGTGAAAGACCTGGCTATTTATTGCTTGCGTTGAGAAACACGTGATGGTGTCTCAGCGGCTTTTCTACATGCATATGAACTCGTAATGACCTGTAGAATCATAATGGCAGGTCAGTTTTAGCATTTAGTGAACCTAGTAAAAACAACAATCAAAAAACAAGTGTGGGATTGCACTATTTTTGCAATTTTACCGCACTTGGAATTTTTCCCCCCCTTTTCTAGTACACGACATGCTAAAACCAATGATGTCGTTCAAACGTACAACTTGTTTTACAAAAAATAAGCCCTAACATGGCCATATTGACGGAAAAATAAAAAAGTTATGGCTCTGGGAAGAAGGGGAGCAAAAAACGAACACAAAAAAAACGGAAAATCCCAAGGTCATGAAGGGGTTAAAGAACTGAAAATGCTCATTTGTGGAATTTGCAGCATTAGGAGGTCACATTCACCGAACAAAAAATCTATTTAACTCCAAAACATTCTAACAGGCCAAGTTACATGTTAACATAGGACCCATTCTTTGATATCACCTTCACAATTCTTGCATTCTTGAGTTTTTGGAGAGTTTCTGCTTGTATTTCTTTAGTCTTGAAAGATAGGAGACAAAAAAAGCGCAAATAGGGTCTTATCCCCAGGATTGTTCTTAATCAATTGTGAGAGAACTGCTCACCTGGTAGTACACAGTACAAGCGTGTAGTTGTCAGCTGCTGCAGATCCACAGGTCGGCGTTGCGACCTCTCAGAACCGTTATAATAAATGAAATGTGGATTACATCTGCGCTGCTGCGACAAATAATAGATCCAGATATACTGTTAGGGTGTTCGGGTGGTTTATTCAACGCGTTTCGAAGCTCAAAGGCTTCTTCTTCAGGAAGTTTCCACACAAAGATATATGTTTTAAAGAACTGAAAATGCTCATTTGTGGAATTTGCAGCATTAGGAGGTCACATTCACTGAACAAAAAAGCTATTTAACTCCAAAACATCCTAACAGGCCAAGTTACATGGTAACATAGGAACCCTTCTTTGATATCACCTTCACAATTCTTGCATTCTTGAATTTTTTGAGAGTTTCTGCTTGTATTTCTTTGCATGAAGTCAGAATAGCCTCCCAGAGCTGCTGTTTTGATGTGAACTGCCTCCCACCCTCATAGATATTTGGCTTGATGATACTCCAAAGGCTCTCTATAGGGTTGAGGTCAGGAGAAGATGGTGGCCACACCATGAGTTTATTTCCTTTTATGCCCATAGCAGCCAATGACTCAGAGGTATTCTTTGCAGCATGAGATGGTGCATTGTCATGCATGAAGATGATTTTGCTCCTGAAGGCTCGTTTCTGCTTCTTAAACAATGGAAGAAAGTTGTCAGTCAGAAACTCTAAATACTTTGCAGAGGTCATTTTCACATCTTCAGGAACCTTAAAGGGCACTACCAGCTCTTTCCCCATGATTCCAGCCCAAAACAGGACTCCTCCACCTTCTTGCTGACATCGCAGCCTCGTTGGGACATGGTGGGCCATCCACCAACCATCCACTACTCTATCCATATGGACCATCCAGGGTTGTTCGACACTCATCAGTAAACAAGACTGTTTGAAAATTAGTCTTCACATATGTCTGGACCCACTGCAACCGTTTCTGCTTGTGAACACTGTTTAAGGGTGGCCGAATAGTAGGTTTATGAACCAAAGCAAGCCTTTGAAGGATCCTACACTTTGAGGTTCGAGAGACTCCTGAGGCACCAGCAGCTTCAAATAACTGTTTGCTGTTTTGTAATGGTATTTTGGCAGCTGCTCTCTTAATCCAATGAATTTGTCTGGCAGAAACCTTCCTCATTATGCTTTTATCTGCATGAACTCTGTCTATGCTCTGTTTCAGTCACAAATCTCTTCACATTATGATGATCACTCTTAACCTTCGTCAGGCTACATAATTTTACAACGTTAACAGGCTGCAGAGGTACAATTGTACCTTCATATATATTTTATTGAAATTTGGCCAATATATTCTGGACCAAAACTGCAGAGATGTCACGAAATTTCAGCCCTCTACGGCTTTTCGAACAAAAAAAAAAAAAAGTTATTGCAATTTTAAAACGGAATAGTTACAATTGTACCTACTCAGCCAGACGAAGGTTTAAGGGAATCGGTCACCCCAAAATTCGACTATAAGCAAAGACCACTGGCATCAGGGGCTTATCTACAGCATTCTGTAATGCTGTGGATAAGCCCCTGATGTAATCTGCAAGATAAGAAAAACAGGTTATATTATACTCACCCAGGGGCGGTCCCATTGCGCTCCGGTCCGATGGCAGTCGCGGTCCGGCGCCTCCCATCTTCATACAATGACGTCCTCTTTTCTTCCTGCTACGGCTCCTGCGCAGGCGTACTTTGTCTGGCCTGTTGAGGGAAGAGCAAAGTACTGCAGTGCGCAGGGAAAGGATAAAGAGGCCTGCGAACTGCAACACTTTGCTCCACTCTCCTCAACAGGGCAGACAAAGTACGCCTGCGCAGGAGCAGCGGCAGGAAGAAAAGAAGAGGACGTCATCGTATGAAGATGGGAGGCGCCGCACCCGGACCGCGATGCCATCGGACCGGACCGGGACCGCATCTGAGTTAGTATAATATAACCTGCTTTTCTTATCTTGCAGTTCACATCGGGGGCTTATCTACAGCATTACAGAATGCTGTAGATAAGCCCCTGATGCCAGTGGCCTTAGCTTATAGGCGAATTTTGGGGTGACAGATTCCCTTTAAGTTTTCGTGAAATATCTAATGTTTTGGTACTTTATCCAAGGCATTGCACTATTTAACGCTTTTCAGCAGCAGAGAGATCCTTTTTATTTCCCATATTGCTTGAAACCTGTGGTCTGCTTAATAATGTGGATCATCATTTTTAAGTAGTTTTCCTTTAATTATTAGAATCACCTGGAAAACTAATTATCACATGTGTTGATTTCAGTGATCCATTGAGCCCTGAGATACAATACCATCCACGAGTTTACATGAAAAACAAAACAATTAAATCTTTATGACACAAATCCAATTTGCATAATAATTTGGAACACAGTGTATGTGAAAGTCCAAGATGAAATAAGAATAAAAATGGACTGATTTTACCTGCATATGGGGCGAGTGCTGGCATTTCTTTTTCTTCTTGAAAGTTAGGCTGCAAGTTCAGCCTCTACTAGCTGCAGTCCAGTAAGTCACACTGCAAATCCATCACTCTGGTCTATTTTTCTTTGGGATTTAAGACTTTAGTGGCATTCAGTAGCTCAGCACATTAATACGGTGTCACGGGAGGAATGTGCTCGTCTACGATGTCCGCATGTGCTTCTAATGTCTTCCATATGGTGGACCTACAATTAGCGGTCGTCAGCAGTATCATCTCAAGAGGACGAGCACCCCAAAGCAGTTAGTGACAGAATCGGAGGGTTTCAAGAATAATAGAGCGTTTACCCCATATTATTGGCCGCCCCCTGCGTAGGCAGATCACCACATTCCCAGAGACTGGAGTCAGCACTTACCTCTTTTCTAGCAGTCCAGATATAATGTGACCAATGTGATGAGCAGAAATAAACATTTTTTTTTCGGGTAGTAGGAAAGTAGTAGTATGAGAAGCTTATGAGTCAGCTGTTATAGCAATTTATTAAGACACTACCCAGCTTTCTCAGAAAGTGATACTACCACTAAGGCCACATTCACACATTCAGCATTTACATTAATATCTGTAAGCAAAAAACAGGAGTAGAACAATCCAAGGAAAAGTATAATAGAAAAACGTCACCACTTCTACATTTTTCACCCACTCCTGCTTTTGGCTTGGAAATATTGATGTAGAAAATTGGCCAAATACTAAAAGTGTTCACATGGCCTAATAAATAGATAGACTGAACTGAACCCTTACCGGACAGTGAACTGACTTACCATCACTATTGATTGCAGCTGTGTCTGAAGCTCTCGCTGTCGGTGCGAATTAGTCACTCACAAGTCCTGGTAAAATGACAATCTCAACAACTCACCTGCGTATGTCACAGGCAATTTATGACAACATGAACTGTCTCCCTTTGTAGGAAAATACTGAGGTCATGGCATGGCAGCAACTTTAAAAGGACTCATTAGCTGGGAGTTGCAGCCTTACAGCAAGTAGTGGGTAAGTATGTCCTGATGAGTGGGTTACACCCAAGAACTACTGTACTATCATAGCATAGTGATGCTGCAGGCACAGGAGCGTGGAAAAATCACTCATGGATGGCATCCGAAATATACAAATGTAACTCCGTACAGACTGGGACCAGAGAATCCCAACCATTTAATGCTATGGTCAATACCTGCTTAACCCAAGTGATTTTACGGAGGGAGTCAGCTATAGACACTATATAGACATTATTATAGTGGGATAATCATTCTAAGTTGGTGCAGTGACACTCTTCACTAGCTGATGTCCCAGAATGGCACAAAAAAACCTAGAAAACCTTTTATACACACACATACTGTCACGCCTGCCGCACCTCCATCTCCTTCGCAGCATAGTTACCAGTCCCGGCACGCTTCTTCCTTTGCTACCGCTTCGGCTGGTCCCTCCTCCGGCTCCCGGCGTATCCGTCCACTTGCTGCCGGGACTCTTCACTTCCGGTCTCCTCGCCGGCTCTTGGTTCCCGGTGGCGGCGCATGCGCACTCCTTCCTCCGGCTACAGCAGCGCACGCTACTTCCACTGGTTGGCCTTCTCTCCCTCCGTTCTTCCTTTCCTTAATGCCGGTGGCAACCTGACCCGGAAGTTCAAGGTACACTTCCTTTATTAGCTTGCCTCTTCCTCTGACCTTTGCCTGCATGTCTATTGTACTTCACGTTAGACTCAGGTCCCTCTCCCCTCTGAGCTTGCATGGTTCTCCGTCAGTCTGTTCCGTATACTTCCTGACTCCCTGCCCTGTGCTCTTCTTCCTAGGTTTCCTCTCTTTTGTCCCTGTTTGCCCTCAGTCCTACAGTGTCTATTCCCACTTTATTCCGTTTCTCCCTGCCTCTCCAGTTTGTTCTCCCTCCGTCTCCCTCTTCCTGTGCCAGTTCAGTCTCCCCTGGTACCTCCAGCTTCCGCCACCTTTCTCCTCGCCTTCCCATAATGCTCCTCCTTTGTCCTGTCCCTGGGTATCAGCATCCACGGCGATAGTCTCCTTTGGGCCTGACCCTGACACTCCCTGTATAGGGGGTGGTCTACCAGGTCAGCTCACCCTGAGAAGGTTCGTTGCCGTGGTCTACCGGGTTCACCCTAGGAGTTCCGCTAATCCTTACACATACGCTGCTCAAAAAAAAATAAAGGGAACACTACACAACAGAATATAACTCCCAAGTAAATCAAACTTCTGTGAAATCAAACTGTCCACTTAGGAAGCAACACTGTTTGGCAATCAATTTCACATGCTGTTGTGCAAATGGAATAGACAACAGATGGAAATTATTGGCAATAATCAAGACACACTCAAAGGAGTGGTTCTGCAGGTGGGGACGACAGACCACATCCTAGTACCAATGCTTTCTGGCTGATGTTTTGGTCTCTTGAATGTTGGTTGTGCTTTCACACTCGTGGCAGCATGAGACGGACTCTACTACCCACACAAGTGGCTCAGGTAGTGCAGCTCATCCAGGATGGCACATCAATGCGAGCTGTGGCAAGAAGGTTTGCTGTGTCTGTCAGCGTAGTGTCCAGAGGCTGGAGGAGGCAGGAGACAGGCCAGTACACCAGGAGACGTGGAGGGGGCTGTAGAAGGCCAACAATCAAGCAACAGAACCGCTACCTCAGCCTTTGTGCAAGGAGGAACAGGAGCACTGCCAGGGCCCTACAAAATGACCCCCACCAGCAGGCCACAAATCTGCATGTGTCTGCACAAACGGTTAGAAAGAGACTCCATGAGGATGGTCTGAGTGCCCAAAGTGCACAGATGGGCGTTGTGCTCACAGCCCAACACCGTGCATGACGCTTGGCATATGCCACAGAACACCAGGATTGGCAAATTCGCCACTGGTGCCCTGTGCTCTTCACAGATGAAAGCAGGTTCACACTGAGCACGTGACAGAGTCTGGAGACGCAGCGGAGAGCGATCTGCTGCCTGCAACATCCTTCAGCATGACCGATTTGGCAGTGGGTCAGTAATGGTGTGGGGTGGCATTTCTTTGGAGGGGCGCACAGCCCTCTATGTGCTCGCCAGAGGTAGCCTCACTGCCATTAGGTACCAATATGAGATCCTCAGATCCCGTGTGAGACCATATGCTGGTGAGCTTGGCCCTGGGTTCCTCCTAATGCAGGACAATGCCAGACCTCATGTGGCTGGAGTGCGTCAGCAGTTCCTGCAAGATGAAGGCATTGAAATCATGGTTCCCCAGACCTGAATCCGAGTGAACACATCTGGGACATCATGTCTCGCACCATCCACCAACGTCACGCTGCACCAGACTGTCCAGGAGTTGGCGGATGCTTTAGTCCAGGTATGGGAGGAGATCCCTCAGGAGACCATCCGCCGCCTCATCAGGAGCATGCCCAGGCATTGTAGGGAGGTCATACAGGCACGTGGAGGCCACACACTACTGAGCATCAATTCATTGAGGCATTTCCACTGAAGTTGGTTAAGCCTGTAACTTCATTTTCCACTCTAATTTTGAGCATCATTCCAACTCCAGACCTCCGTGGGATATTAGTTGTGATTTACGTTGATCATTTTTAGGTTTTATTGTTCTCAACACATTCCACTATGTAATGAAGAAAGATTTACAACTGGAATATTTCATTCTGTGATATCTAGGATGTGGGATTTTAGTGTTCCCTTTATTTTTTTGAGCAGTGTACATACAGTGGGGGAAATAATTATTTGATCCCTTGCTGATTTTGTAAGTTTGCCCACTGAGAAAGACATGCAAAGTCTATAATTTTAAGGGTAGGTAAAATTTAACATTGAGAGACAGAATATCAAAAATAAAATCCAGAAAATAAAAATGTATCAATTATATAAAGTTATTTGCATTTTGCAGTGAGAAATAAGCGTTTGATCCCTCTGGCAAACAAAACTTAAGGGTATGTGCACACGTATAGAGCTCCTCTGTGGATTTTTCCGCAGCGAATTTGATAAATCCGCAGGGGAAAACCGCTGTGGTTTACACTGCGGATTTATCACGTTTTCTAATTCCGCTGCGGATTTACATCTGCAGTTTTCTATTGGAGCAGATGTAAAAATGCTGTGGATTCCGCACAAAGAATTGACATGCTGCGGAAAATAAAACGCTGCGTTTCCGCGCATTTTTTTCCGCAGCATGGGCACAGCGTTTTTTATTTCCCATAGGTTTACATTGTACTGTAAACTCATGGGAAACTGCTGCGGATCCGCAAAATCTGCATCGTGTGCACATACCCTAATACTTGGTGGCAACACCCTTATTGGCAAGCACAGCAGTCAGACGTTTTTTGTAGTTGATGATGAGGTTTGCACACGTCAGGAGGAATTTTGGTCCACTCCTCTTTGCAGATCATCTCTAAATTAAGTTGTCGCTTAGCAACTTGGAGCTTCAACTCCCTCCATAAGTTTTCTATGGGATTCAGGTCTGGAGACTGGCTAGGCCACTCCATGACGTTAATGTGCTTCTTTTTGAGTCACTCCTTTGTTGCCTTGGCTGTATGTTTTGAGTCATTGTCTTGCTGGAAGACCCAGCCATGACCCATTTTTATTGCCCTGGTGGAGGGAAGGAGGTTGTCACTCAGGATTTTACGGTACATGGCTCCATCCATTCTCCTATTGATGTGGTGAAGTAGTCTTGTGCCCCTTGCAGAAAAACACCCCCAAAACATAATGCTTCCACCTCCATGCTTGACAGTGGGGATGGTGTTCTTTGGGTTATAGGCAGCATTTTTCTTGCTCCATAAACTGCGAGTGAAGTTGATGCCAAACACCTCAATTTTTGTATCATCTGACCACAGCACCTTCTCCCAATCACTCACAGAATCATCCAGGTGTTCATTGGCAGACTTCAGTCGGGCCTGCACATGTGCCTTCTTGAGCAGGGGGGCCTTATGGGCACTGCATGATTTTAAACCTTTATGGCATAATGTGTTACCAATGGTTTTTTTGGTGGCTGTGGTTCCAGCTGCCTTAAGATCATTATCAAGTTTCCCCCGTGTAGTTTTAAGCTGATCTCTCACCTTCCTTATGATCAAGGATACCACATGGGGTGAGATTTTGCATGGTGCCCTAGATCGATGTCGATTGACAGTCATTTTATATGTCTCCATTTTCTTACTATTGCACCAACAGTTGTCTCCTTCTCACCCAGCGTCTTACTTATGGTTTTGTAGCCCATTCCAGCTTTGTGCAGGTCTATGATTTTGTCCCTGACATCCTTAGAAAGCTCTTTGGTCTTGCCCATGTTATAGTGGTTAGAATCTGACTGATTAATTGAGTCTGTGGACAGGAGTCTTTTATTGAGGTTACTATTTAAAACAGCAAACTTTATTGCAGGTAAGGCCTCTTTCACACTTCAGTCTTTTGGCGTCAGTCAAAAACCGCCATTTTCGTCAAATAGCGGATCCGCCATTTTTTTTTGGCGGATCCGCTATTTTCCCATTGACTTGCATTAGCGACGGATTGTGGCGGATGGTCGTCCGTTCCATCCGCCATGCGACGGTTCCGTCGAAATTTGGCGGACGTCATCTAGACAGACGGACATTATAACGTTTTTTTGTCAACGCCAAAATGGTGGATCACCACGGATCCGTCGCGTCCGCCATTCCATAGAATGGCCGCCTATGGGCGACGGATCCATCGCGACCGTCATTTCGGCGGATCCGTCGCCCCAATACACTTTTTCAATTGCGCATGCTCCAAAAAGTAGATACTTTTCCCAGACAACACCCAAGTAACGGTTCCGTCAAAAAAACGGATCCGTTAGAACCGTTTTCTCAACAATTGTGACGGATCCGTCACTATGTCGGAAGTGACTGACGCCAAACAACTGAAGTGTGAAAGAAGCCTAAGGAGTTGATTAGGAGCGTCTAACTGGTCTGTATGAGCCACAACTCTAAATGATTGGTAGGGGGATCAAATACTTATTTCTCACTGCAAAATGCAATTAAATGTATATAAATTTATGCAAGGTTATTTTCGGAATTAAATTTAAAACGTAAATTTAAACATAATTTATAAGTGCAGTGAATGACAATATAAAAAAGTGTATTTACCCTCCTCATTCCAAAAAAACAACAAAAAAAAAAAAAGATCCTGCAAAAAAAATCAAGGCTTCACACAGTGACGTTAATGCAGAGCAACTTGCAAAAAAAATAAATACATACAACAAACCACAATCTAAATCAATTCCTAAATCTCTGAGAATTGGTTAGGTTCTACAATACTCTGGGCATCACTGAGATTTACTGTGCTTTTTCCAACGCTCAGCCTGAAATCCAATGCCACATACTCCATTAATTAAAATCAGATGTTGACACTAATATTTGGGGTTCTCGATAGCTTGGTCATCCCCCACCCCCCCGGCGGATCAGATATCAGTAGCTGTTATGACACATTCTCGCCATTTCTTAAATAACTCCGTCCACACTCTTGTATGTGAAACCACAAAGATTTATTGACTTTTTGTAATGAAAATATTACTGAGAGTGTGCCAGAGTCCACAATTCTTTTAGTACAAAGATATGTATTTTGGGAAATCAACTCCAAAATGTGTAGAAAATGAAAATGATTTCTTTAGACCCCCACACTCCCCACAAAAAAAATAAAAATAAAAAATAGTACAAAAGAAAAAAAAAATTAAACTACAAGAGGCTTTAATAAAGCTAAACATAGGCCACGCTACTCTGAAGCTTTTTGAAGTTTTATCATTTCTGGTTAGACCGAACACAATCCTGAATAGCTCTCCAGGTGAGCATGTCTCACCATCGACGGGCGATAGAAACGTGGTGCTCTCCTCCTGCCATGCCTAAAGGTCACCTAAAGAGATGGTGATGGTGTTAGGCACTCGCATACACAAACTATGCACTGCATTAGGCAACTATGGAAGTGTCTATTGCTCTAATGGATGGGGTTAATAAGGGGTTAAAGGAACTGATAATTAGTAAATGATAATGATTAAGGTACGTTCTATAAAACGAAATGAAAACATTCGCTCATGCATCAACAATGCCTCAAACAGTCTGCCATCACCCCTCTACAGTTCATCTACACCTAGCTTGTCTTCTTCGTCGATCTGGCCGTCTTTGTATAAGAATGTTAGGAGGAAGAGAGCCACGTCCATGGAGGACCAGTATGCCGTGTGAGACGTCATGGCCGACCAGTATCTACTTTCGACCAGCCCTTCTCGTAGCTCAAAGTCGATTCGGTTCTCCAGGTCCACTGTGATATCAGTATAAAAGAAAAAAAAAATGATCATATAGTAACTCTGGGCTAGAAATATAACTAATATAACCATGTTATTATGCCGATAGCATCAGCTATTAGAACGACTTTCGGGTGCACCATGGGGACAGCAGTCTTTAGGAGAGCGGACCCCTGGTACAGTTTGGATTCTGTGCATGGGACTTAATACAGTATATTGCAATGATGTAATGAAGATGCAGTAGTGGTCAGCTGTGCAAATACTTAACATATTCGCCCCTCTGTTGACAATCGACAAGAAAAAAAAAGTGTAAGTGGCCCTTCAAAAGCTATAGGGATTAAAAGGAAGGAAGCAGGGAATGCTGTTTTTCATTAGTCTCTACTTTCTTATTGTAGATGTCCGCGTGCAGAGAGGTCGGGATGAATGACTTGCATTTCTGACGTCTTGAATGAAGAGGCATTATTGGTGTTTGTCCAAGGGCTGAGATCATTTCCTTCAGTAGAGGAACAGGCCGGGAATAACAATGGGGTGATGCCGTGCGTATGTAGTGGTAATCACAGGGAGTAATGCAAACTATTAGTGCGGCCGATCAATGAATGAGTCTCAATGATGAGCATTACACATAGGAAAGTGTAAAACAAGCAGATGTCAATTATTTACACTGCACAGATGGATCAAAGGGTAATATTTGCTTCCTTTATGATATTCCTAGTATTCGGAAATAAGCTCAATGAAGGACAAGTTACAGTATATAATTGAAGGCTTTTGCTAAAAGAATATTAGCAAAAATGCTTCATGTAGGCACTGATCCATCTCCACACTTCTCTTCATCAATAAATGCATGTCTATGAAAGAAGTTCAATTATCCTGGACGCGAACCAATATTAGTTAGAAATACTCCTTTGAGCATTCATCAGCCTGCAGCCATTGCACTAAACAGGGACTATATATACCCAACGGTGGGCTGCATTTCTTCTCAAAGCCATTGACATGGAAACGCTAATGACCCTTACCTGTGTCCAGTGAGCCCGAGATGCTGTGTGGAATGGTTTGGGATGCCGCAGTACTTTGACTCTGTGCTGATTTTTTGTCTTCCCCGTCAGCTGAGTCTTTTACTTCACAACCTTGAGATGTAGTTGCACTAGAACGTGCAAATCTTGAGAACAACATTCCCCCCAGGCCTTTTCCGATGCTCGCGGCACCTGAAAAAGTGTAAGACTCACAATGAGCAGGGCTAGGAAGGAAAATCCTATAACTTTGCTGCCATCTAGTGGCTGGTCCTTAAGTTTACATTCTTCAAAGATTTTTCCCATAACATTTACCGTAAGTTTTCCATTATCTATTGGATAGAGAATAACTTGCACATTTGCTGGAGGTCCCTCAGCAATCCAGAGCATGGGGTGTTCTGCAAAGTACTGTCTTGAATGGAGCTGAGGTACACACATTCAAACTCTGCCGCATGCACCGACTATGGAACTGCCTGAAAGAGTGGTGCACTAGACCTGCCCCCCCACAGTCCCGTAGACAAGGTCAAGAACGTACGTGAAGTATTGACACCTCAGCTCCATTTAAGAGAGGGAGTCTCATTTGCACTTGTGGAGAGTATGTTTGGTTGGACCCCCAGCTATAAACAAGTTATCCCATATTCGACGGATAGGGGATAGCTTTTTATTTTGGGAACCCTTTAACCTGATAATCTAGAGTCAAATTTACAGTGCTCGGTAGCAGAGCATTGTAAACTTAGAGTACAGCACTTAAGCTCTGGCAATTTAGCAGGCCGCCCCCGGAGTCAGGCAGAGAAGTGGACCCCAAGGTGTTTATTCTTCTCTTTTGGAGGTTACATAGTGCTCAATAAATGATGCCGATGCCTCTGTAGGATCTGACGATCACAGGACCTCTGGCTGAGGGACATCATAAACCCAGATCAGCTTTGCCAGTAGTGTGGAGCTTCTATAGATGCCTCAGTCACAGTGGACAAAACCCCCCATAATAATAAAAAAACAAAACAAAACAAAAAAAAAACCAACATGCTCCCCAGATTGTATGACTTTGTTGTCATAAAAAATAGGAGTACATAAAAAAAGTACAGGAATTAGTTATCCACATGACCATAATAACCTGTTCAATTAATTTCTCAAATTTTATTTCTTGCGAAATGAGAATGGGAGAAAGAAAAAATAAGTATGATTACTGAAATGGGGAGAGGCAAAATCAAAAACCGTTTGCTGGTAATGAAGGGGTTATCGTAAATCCGATAAAGGTGGGCATTACCTAATATGCTTGCTTTGCCGATATTTGTTATGGATTCTCCATAGTGTCTTCGAGGCAGGACCGGAGACGTACTCGGGCTCGGGATGCTTTCTGTATCGGACATTGAGGTAGTATCTTTGGACGGGTTGATGAGACACGGTCTCAGGTGTTTGTATGGAATGGGATTTGTGGTGTTGGAGGAGTGGATCTGGACTGGTGCAATGTTGCTGTAGTGCTTCAATATTAATGGCTCAAGTCTGTAGGCCTAAAAAGGATTAAAGTAGACAGAAATAAACTTCGGAAGGAATCTGGTCCCAGGTGGAGAATGCAGGATCACATGAAGATGGGGAGATATGGAACATACTCTGTGACCTCCATACAACTCATTCACTTTTTTTTTTGGACTTCTATTTCGACAATTCCACTACCAGGACAACCCCTTCTGAGTCTCTGTTTCCCCATAGTAAACCTAAGGTACCGGAACCATTCCAGCAGTGGCAACGCAGGCCCTTCCAGCTGAGCTCCGTGCACCGGCTGTTCTCAGTGCTGCAGGTCAGCTCCTAATGAGGTGCACGTGTTCAGTATCATAGCCAGAACGCGACCTGATCTAATAGTATCAAAGATAGCAATGAAACAGCAATGTGAATGCAGCTTTATATTCTCTCTACTTTGCCGCTAACACTTGAAGTGAAAGCATCTGTGCAAATTGGTTACCGTAATTAAGTTTCTAATATTGATAAATTGCCATTTTTCTCTTTAGTCGGAGCAGCAGTTTTTAAAAATAGGAACTGCAGTCATATTAATTGTTACCGAAATGGTTTCACAACACCTGATGGTAAAATAGGTTAGTGACATAATGGCGACCAATCATTAGCTCCAATAAAGATGGATATATAGCACACTCACAATGTGGTGCTCAAGTTAGGGTTCCACTCTGTATGACCAGTAATGTCAAGTGAGGAGTACTTTACAATCTATAGCTTCAGTTAGAGCAGGGCCCCAGGGCCATTTACGGCGCTCGATGACCTTTTATCAGCCCCCTGAGCAGGTTCTGAGGGACCACATTCTTGAGCAGGGAGCTGTATTTTGATTACAACCAGCTCATTAATTTCATCTTGCTCTGTTAGCACACACATGCAGTGTTCACTATTGAACACTGAAGGGCATGCAATGAAAGATTACGTCCTGACACCAGTGCCAGAGTCAGGATGTACTTTGTGGGCAGCGTTTGTACGGCCCCCGAAGGATGGTATAAAATATCCAAATTGCCCTTGGCAGAAAAAAAAGATTCCCCACTCCTGAGTTAGGGTCTCTACGACACGGCAGAGGAAGCAGAATGGGTGCAATCATGGACGGACAGACCGTAGCGGATCCTTGTGCAAGAACTGTATATGGGCCCGTCTTATCCCATCGTGCATCAAAGCACCTAATTATTTCTCTATATCTTCTTATCACAATTCTGGCACATGGCCCAACCAATCTGCCCCTGGGTTAAGTTTAGTACGAAAGGGATTGTCACTAAAAGAGAAAAGCGTGGATGCAAAGATGCTCCCAATCTGTGCTGCAAGTAAAATATGGATTTTAGTGTTACTCACCGTAAAATCCTTTTCTCCGAGACATTCATTGGGGGACACAGGACTGTGGGTGTATGCTAAAAAAGTTAGCACCTCCTCCGCCGAATACACCTTGACACTGGCCGCAGGCTAATCCAATTTGGTGCAGAAAAGCAGTAGAACAACACAAAAAAAAAATCAGCTTCAACACAGGTGCAACATGTCTAGAAACAAAAAACACCGAATAATAAAGAAGAAGCCATCTGGCTAATAGGGTGGGTGCTGTGTCCCCCAATGAGTGTCTCGGAGAAAAGGATTTTACGGTGATTAACACAAAAATCCATATTTCTCCTTGGGGGACACAGGACTGTGGTATGTCCTAAAGCAGTCCCTGGGTGGGAAACCAACTCCACGGTATAATCCCTGAGCACCTTTTGCCTATAGATGTGCTACCGCTGCCTGGAGAATCCTCCTACCCAGACTTGCATCCGCTGAGGCCTAAGTATGGATATTATAGTTTTCAGAGAAAGTGTGTAGACTGGACGAGGTCTCCGCCTTGCAAACCTGTTCCGCTGATGCCGAAGAGCCCAGGAAGCGCCCACTGCCCGAGTGGAGTGTGCCCGTATCCCAGCGGGAACGACTGTGCCTCTGATGCGGTAGGACTACTGGATAGTCAAACGTATCCACCTGGCTATGGTTGATTTCGAGACCGCGAATCCCTTCCAGCGACCCTCGGGGAGGACGAACAGTGTGTCTGCCGAAAGGATGCCGTCCGAGACATATCTCCTGAGAGCTCTCACTAGATATAGCGTATGGAGAGCCCTTTCCACACGGTGCGTTGGCGCCAGGCAAAACGAAGGCAAGACAATGTCCTCGTTCATGTGGAACGCGGAAACCAACTCTGGCAAAAAAAAAAAGGGGGTGCTGGCCTAAGCACCACCATATCCTGATGAAAAAGCAAAAACGGAGCTCGGCAGGACAGAGCCGCCAGCTCCGAGACCCGCCTGATGGATGTTATGGCCACTAGAAATACTACCTTCCAGGAAAGGTATGTCAAGGAAATGCCCTGAAGAGGCTCGAATGGAGATTCCTGCAGGACCCCTAGGACCAGGTTAAGGTCCCATGCGTCCAGGGGGGGCCTTGTAAGGCGGTACCATGTAAGCAACGCCTTGTATGAAAGTCTTCACCTGTAAATTGGTAGCGATCCTGCGCTGAAGGACAGACCAGGCCGATATCTGTCTTGAGGGTACATGGTGCTAGACCTGATTTCAGGCCGGCTTGGAGGAACGCGAAAATGTTGGGGATAGAGAAACGAAGCAGGGAATAACCGCGCTCTCTGCACCATGCGAAGAAGACCTTCCAGGTGTGATGGTAGATACGTGCTGAGGCGGGTTTCCGGGTACTAATCATAGTAGCGGTCACCTTCTGGGAGAACCCGGCCTGGGTTAGAATCCAAGATTCAACAGCCAGGCCAATAAACACAGGGCCCCTGAGCTCTGGTGGTAGATCGGGCCCTGGGAGAGAAGGTCCGCGAGCTCTGGCAGCCGCCAGGGAGTCTCGGTGAGCAGCTGTACTAGGTCTGCGTACCAAGACCGCCGAGGCCAATCTGGAGCGACCAGAATTGCTGGGACCCGCTCTTGATCTTTTTGATGACCCTTGGGAACAGTGGTAGCAGAGGAAACAGGTATTGGAGGTGAAACTGGTTCCAAGGTAGGACTAACGCATTTACGGCTATTGCCTGTGGATCCCGGTATCGGGTGACAAACTCTGGCACTTTGGTGTTTACCCTGGAGGCCATCAGGGCCACGTGTGGGGTCCCCCAGCATTGGCACATCTGTTGAAAAACATTGGGGTGAAGCGATCCCTCTCCGGACGTCAGACCCTGTCGGCTGAGGAAATCCGCCGCCCAGTTCTCCCCGCCCAGAATGTGCACTGCCGAGATCACTGAGTAGTACTTCTCAGCGCAGCAGAGGATCTGTTTTACCTTGTGCATGGCCGCCTTGCTGCATGTACCCCCTAAATGATTTATGTATGCCACGACCGTGGCATTATCCGATTGGATCTGGACGGGGCGTCTTGCCAGGAGATAATGAAAGTGCTGTAGAGACAGCCGAATAGCCCGAATCTCAAGAAGGTTGATCTGGAGGGATAACTCCCGCGAAGACCAGCGTCCCTGGGCTGTATGTTGGAGAACCACCGCTCCCCATCCGAGGAGACTGGCATCGGTCGAGAGCACCAGCCATGGGACTGGGAAAAAAAGTTTCCCATGTTGAAGGGAGGAACTCATTGGCCACCATGTAAGCGCCTGTCTGACCAGAGTGGACAGACGGAACCGGAGATTGAGAGAGAATGGGTTCCTGTCCCAAGCTGCCAAGAGGGCATGCTGTAGGGGACGAAGATGGAGTTTCGCAAATGGAATTGCCTCTGTCGCTGCCATCATCCTTCCTAAGACTCTCATGCAAAACCGGATGGTATGAGGGACCGTCTGGCAAAGGACGCACACTTCCTGACGGAGTGCTAGGACCTTGGCCCGGGTGAGTATTGTGAGCCCTCGGGAGGTGTCGAAGATCATCCCCAGAAAGGTGATTCTCTGAGGTGGCACCGGAGACGACTTTCTTAAAATTCACCAGCTATCCCAGGCAAGCAAGAGTATCTAGCGTGATGATGACACTTTCCTCGCAGGCCCGAAAAGCTGGACCCTTGTCCAGGAGGTCATCTAAATTTGGCAAGATGACTGTACCCCGGGAATGTAGGATGGACACCACGGCCACAGTGACCTTTGTGAACCCCGAGAGCGGAGGCCAGCCCGAAAGACAAGGCTGTGAACTGGAAATGCAGATTGCTGATGGCAAAAGGAAGAAACCTCTGATGCGGGGGTTAATATGGAGATGTGAAGATAGGCGTCTTGGATATCTATTGACGCCAAATATTCTCCCTTTTCCATGGCAGCAGTGACCGAGCGGAGAGATTCCATTCAGAAATGAAGAATGCTGGCAAACCTGTTCAGAAGCTTCAGGTCCAGAACGGGCCTTACCGCTCCGTCCTTTTTGGGGAATATGAACAGGTTGGAATAGAAGCCTTGACACTTCTCATCCTCCGGTACGGGGACGATAACTCCGCTGAGCCGAAGAAGAGACTCGACAGCCTTGAATAAGGCCCGTGCTCAGAATTCTGAACTGGGAAGACTAGACTGAAAAAAAATGACTTCGGGGGCAGCTGATAAATTCTATCTTGTGCCCTGAGGACACCAGATCTCTTACCCATCTGTCGTGTATGAAGGCGAGCCACACTTGACGAAACCAGAGTAGGCGGCCGCCCACTTTGCTGGCGACGACCGGAGACTGCCTCCAGTCATTTGGATGAAAATCTGGAGGGCCTAGATCCTCTAGATCTTGGCTGGTGGGACCGCATCCTGCCCAATGGGTTGGTTCAGTATGAGATCCGACGATCCCTGTTCTGATTAGGCCAACCTGAACTGACGGGATCAGAACTGACCTAAACAATGCCTGAAACCGGTGACAAAATGACTGCTGAATCCTTTGCTGTGGGAGGAAGTTGCTCTTCCCCCCCTGTGGCGTCAGAAATTAGTTGATCTAATTTTTCGTCGAATTATCGGCCACTCTGATAGGGCAAAGTAGTAAAGGACTTTTATGAGGTTGAATCTGCCCTCAACCATAGAGCCCTCCTAATGGAAATTGCATTTGCGGCAGCCAGTGCTGAGCACTTCGCCGCATCCAAAGATGCGTTAATCAAATAGTCTCCCGCTAGAGCGATCTGATTTGAGATTTCGGCCACCTCAGATGGCAGGTCCTTATCCTGTAGGGCTCTATTCAATGACTGACCAGGATATCATGGCTTTAGCTACCCACTTGTGTTCAGGGCCCTCTGACCAGAGAACCGCTTGTCTGGTAGCTCCCTGTGATGTTGCACTATATCCTCAAACTCTGGGTGAGTGCAAAATACTCTATGAGACTATTTTGTCCGTTTAAATGACACCTCATGACCCAAGGCCAAGGTGGATTCATCGTTTATACTCAGGTTTGGTTGACGGCCTCAATGAGGCTGTCGATTGTCTCCTGGTAATCAGGTGCCTCTAAATTGAGGGACCCTTTGGAATTGCAATCCGAGTTTTGTTCACTAACCTCTACTGGAGAGGGAGAGCGAGAGACAGAACTCAGATGCCGAGGCACCAGATGGACCAGAGGACGCTGTGTGGTTCATTCCCCCAGCGTTTGCTTAGAGAGAGAGCGGCCCCTGCAGGCCGGAGGTTCCTGTGAGATGGAGGATTCCTCCAAGACAGGCAAACCACTGTCCCTGCCCCTATCTGGGGCCTGAAGGGACTCGATTACTCTAGTTAGCGACACCATAGATTGCGACAGAGACAGGGCCCATTCCGGGGGACCCGACACACTGGGCTCAGTCGCAGGGGAAGGCTCCGGAGCGCAATCGGAAGCGCAGGCCTCACAGAACCGATTGCAGGCCGACAGGTAAAACATGAGGTATATAATACCATATGGGTCTTGGTCCTTCTAGATATGGTGGGCCTGCTGCTGAAAGAATCCCCAATCTAGATTAGATGCAGCAGTAGAGAGGAAGAAAGCAAGAGAGGAGTTGCCAGACTGAGGAGAGCAACACTTACCCCAGTCCTTTGTCCCTGGATCCTGCGGAACAACGTAGAAGAAACAGATCCTCTGAGATGCCGATGCTCCCTATCTTCATAAAAGCGCGCTCAGCCAGTGGGCGTGCTTGTAGGGGCGGAACCCGAAGCAGACGAGCTCTGGAGGCGAGATTTTCACCCGCGGCCTAGTACCAGCAAAAGCCATGGACTAAAAAGACCCACCGAAAGCCGAATTTCCGGCGCCTTCCGACCCGGAACTGCTGGACGATACAGGGGGAGAGGTGTGCGCATGGAAGAGTGCTGTAGCAGGAGCCCTCCCAGCCCCCTACTCCTGCAATGGATTCCAGCTTCAGGTTAGAGAGGGGGCTGCGTAAAGGACAGTGCCTGCTTCCTAGCTCCATCTTCCCTTCAGGGGATGAGGAGAGGGACCTTCCGCCTCCTTCCATCACCGCAGTCTTAGCATTGGTGAAGCAGTGGGGGCCGCACAGACTGCACAAATGCACCTGTACAGCCTAGGGTTTCAATACCTTATGGTGGTCAGGGCTGAGTCCGGCATCATGTCCCACGTTGTGGAAGAGGATACGTGGAGGCGACACTCCACGGGCTCGCCCGTTGTTGGTTTGGGGAGATTGGACCCCTTTAAAAGGGTCCGTCGGCCCTTTTTCATCTTCATGGTAAAAAAGAGAAAATAGGTCTGGGAAAAACCAGACATGTGCCTCCTAAAGACAAAAAGCATGAACTGGATTAGCCTGCGGCCAGTGTCAGGGTGTATACGGCGGAGGAGGAGCTAACTTTTTTTATGTTTACTTAATGTCAGCTTCCTGGTGGCAGTAGCATACACCCACAGTCCTGTGTCTCCCCAATGAGACGAAGGAGAAAATCCTCTTTATACAGAGCTGGATGGCATCAGGTTATTGGGATATTACAGGAAACGAGAGGAAAAGTCATGATTCCAACAGAATGAGACACAGACGGGTGACCTGGAATAACCATGCCGTGTGCAGCTCCCTGATTAATGGCTCTTGCAATCTATAGAAGGGGTTGTCCAAATGAGTAGGATCTGAGCTGCTATTGTGGGAAGCTACACAGTGTACACAGCCATGCTGTTTCCAGGTCTGTTCACATCAAGCCGGTGTGATGGGTGCACCCTTAGTGTGAGCTCAGGGCACCTTTCTACCTTCTTGTTTTGCACCCATCTTTGCTCCCCCTCTTCCTTGATTGACAGCTCTGGCTTTACAGGAGCTAGAAGAGGATAAAGATAAATAAGTAGGTGCGCTAACCTGCTCATTGTACCCTTGGCGTGTACTTGGTGCGACCAGTCATTTTGTGATCACAGACTCCTTATAAAAGGAGTATTCCGTTCTAAGCAAGTTATGACCTATTCACAACTGTGAGATTGCTGTGGGTCATCAACTACCTCACCGGTGAGCCCGGCAATCTCTGCATGCATCCTTCAGTGCTGACCTTACGCAGGTGACCCTTGTAGTGAATCTTTGGTGTCAGCAGGCATGTGCCGTACCTGCCAGCACTACCACTGAGGACCATGATGGACAGTAGTGATCACTTGTGCCCGGACCGGCACGCTATTGCTACAGTAAATAAGTACAGACTGGCAGAGACCACTGGAGTAGTGAAACTCAGCAACCCTTAAGCTATATAGTATGTTCCTTATTGAATGAGGCTCTCCTAGACTTGTATTAAAAAGAGAACTCTGCATAGCTTCATTAAACAGTGGAGCTGCAGGCAGGTCACTTTTTGGTGGAAACCGACAGAAGAGACTCTGGAAAACTATGAAGGCGGAGGAAGGTGAGTATCGGATAGGTGTCAGGGGACTTACATGAAAGCACCACTTCAGAGGAGAAATAAAAAACAAACAAAAAAAAAAAAAACAGCTGGAGTGGTGCCTTAAGGTACAGGTAAAACCCTGCAAATTGGTGCATGTTGTACAGATATTGCAGGGGTTATTTTCTGTAAGTCCACAGAACGAGCAGAGACTTACCACAGGATCTGCAGGGTGGAAAACATTAAACAAACGATTACAAATAGCTCTAGGTAAAATATGATCTTGAGTTCCGCGATTTCCTGGACGAATTCCACGTAATGCCAAAAATACTGCCAGGGGCGAACCCATGCAGAAAAAGTTCTCCACCTAAAGGGTACATGCAGGTAAATGGTAAGTCAACGTATAATTGTGCTATGAGTAAACTGCATTGACCACTCTCCACAAAAAAACAACAACTGTTAATACCCCTAATTAACCTCATTTCCAGAAATCTACTTGCCTTAAATTTTAAAACAGGGGTATTAGAACTATTAAGTCCATTTAGTCTGTCTTCCAGTTCTTTTAACCTGCAAAGAACAATATAATTATATTTTCAGTGTTTATGCAAACATCTCTATTGTGTAAGTAGTAAACCGGGGAGAACAGACAGTAATTTTAGCAGTCTTCTGTTGTAATGTCAGCCTGAATTATGGCATGTGCATTGTGTCGCCTCACGCCCACAGAAACTGAGAGAATCTGCTGACCAGGGCAAACTTACTAACAGATGCCAGCCTTGGAGCTGCGGCCAATGATGTTTAACCCCTTCACAACCTTGCAATTTTTCCGTTTTTTTGCTCCCATTCTTCCCAGAGCCATAACTTTTTATTTCTCTGTCAATATGGCCATGTGAGGGCTTGCTTTTTCCAAAACAATTTGTATTTTTGAACGATACCATTGATGTTATAATCTAGAACAGGAAAAAAAAATCCAAGTGTGGTGAAATTACAAAAAAAGTGCAATTCCACAATTTTTTTTTTTTTTTTTTTAATTTACCATGTTCACTAAATACTAAAACTGACCTGCCATTATGATTCTCCAGGTCATTACGCGGTTGCAGACACCAAACCACTATATGTTCTTTTTATTTTAGTGAAAAAAAAAATGGCACCATGTCCCGAGACCCACAATGTCTCCATTCTTTGGGATCTGGGGCTGGGTGAAGGCTTATTTTTTACCACGCTGAGTTAACGTTTTTATTTATACCATTTTGAGAAAGATACGATGTTTTGATTGCCTGTTATTTAATTTTATTGTAATGTTGTAGCGACTAAACAAACGTAATTCTGGCATTTTTATTTTGTTTCTTGCTATGTCTTTTGCCAGTCGGATAAATTATTTTTATATTTTTAGATACTGGTCTAATAGATGCCTGCACATATGAAAGCATCTGCAAAAGGAAAGGGGTCCTCAGACATTTGTTGCTCCATCCAGTTGGAAACTCAAGGGAGAGTTGGCTGTAAGGCTCAATCCCCGATCAGTTCTATTTGAGTTATGGAAAGAGCTGAACAGACTGGCATCATAACCCGCAAGATAATCTGTCACATTTTACTCCACAATAGAGTCTAACACATTCTAATAATTGTGTCCCATCTCATAGCATCCAACCGTCACCTCTGGCATTCACTTAAGTCAATGAGCTAAGCCTATAGTAACCCAACACTGAACACGTTTTATCCCCACGATGCTACGTACCGTTGCTTGGTCAAGCAAAGCTCCCGAAGTAGATGCTGTTCTTCATAACTAATCCACTGGTCCTCAGTCTCCTCCTGATCCAGCTGTTCACAAACGTGGACTGGATTCCACCCAGTCATGATATCGAAGGTTATTACACATCCCAGGGAGTGGGACACAATAGACACTTTGCCTCCTCTGTCTTCAAACTCTGGGTTTCGGGAGCAGAACAAGTTGTAGAGACGGTTCAGTTCTTGCAGTAATCCTTTCACTAACTGATAAAGGAAAAATAAGCTTCTTATTGCTAATGAACGCTGCAAAAGCACAATATATAATTTAAGACATAGGTACAATAAGGTAGGCAATTTGCTACTTTCGCAGTCAGAAGAATGCAAACATCTATTAGTGGCAGTTTGTATTCTGCTCATGTTCCTACTAAAACCATAAAACAAATTTAAAAGAGGCATATCTCTGTCAGGCCTCATTTCCATCACCCAATGCCAGTTTAGTTGATGTGGACGGTCATGGGTCTGAGTGTGGAGGAGGACAGTTATACAGCTGATGACTATCTTAAGTGTGCAACCAGCACGGAAGCGCCAGCCAACAAAGTGGGTGTGGGTGACAGACACATTTTAACAGCCTTAGTTCTCTGTGACTCAGCGAGGATTTTTCCAGCAAATTCTGGCACACGATGCCTAAAGCTCAATAATTGATGAATTACAAGGTTGAGCAGGTGATACAGATACTCTTTAATAAGAAATTGCATTGTTTTTGTCCAACTAGCAGAACAAGAGCAAACATCCATTGACATAAGCTTTCTGGTCCACTTATTATACCGGCCATGTAATGAATGTCAGCATTGTTGTAGAAAATTAGAACATGGAAAATAAAAACCTCAGTCGGCACCTTCTCTGTGCCATGTCCTAACAAGCTGTGATCCGTGGTGACATTACAGATACAGGACTGGCACTATGGACAGCAGGCAAGAGGGAAGCACAGACTTTTTATAAATTGCCCTGCTAAAGTCAGTTTTGGAAGCTCTATTGCATAAACACTGATTTTGGCTTTGTCAAATTAGTGGGGGCCTTTGAATATGTTTGCTTTACTGGCACATGGTGCATATACACATGTTGTGCCAAGATTGTACACCATAGACAGAAGTTATGGAAACTGGAAAGAGATTGACTAGTGAAACTTAGGTAGAACAGCCATCTGAGCGACTGAAAGACGCTCAGATGTTCTGTAAATCACAAATGGTCGCAGAGCTTTTAAAGGGCATTTTCCGGTAAGTGGACGCCAAACACTCTAAAACACATAAAATAAACAGCAGGTTGCTCACCCTTCTTAAAGGGACTCTGTCACCTGAATTTGGAGGGAACAATCTTCAGCCATGGAGGCAGGGTTTTCGGGTGTTTGATTCACCCTTTCCTTACCCGCTGGCTGCATGCTGGCTGCAATATTGGATTGAAGTTAATTCTCTGTCCTCCATAGTACACGCCTGCGCAAGGCAAGATTTCCTTGTGCAGGTATGTACTACAGAGGACAGAGAATGAACTTCAATCCAATTTTGCAGCCAGCATGCAGCCAGTGTGTAAGGAAAGGGTGAATCAAACACCCGAAAACCCCGCCTCCATGGCTGAAGATTGTTCCCTCCAAATTCAGGTGACAGTGTCCCTTTAAGTCCAGCACTGGTTCCCAGGTCTTGACATCACGTTCAACATCAGACCTAAAGTTCGGTGGCTGGCTACAGCAGCTGGGTGCTGGCACTACTGGAGAACCTGTTCCCTTTGTTATTTTACAACATTTGAGGTTCACTTTCCTAAAGCCATTTAAAAGATTTCTCCGTAGTAACTGAGAAAACACGTCAGGTGGTGAACACGCTTTATATAGTTTGTCACAACTATGTGTCACTTACCTCATCTCTGTAGAGAGGGCTGGTATAGTACATAATGTCCATTGCACTGCTGTTTAGCATGTCCCGAATGCCACGAACCTTATCTGGAGTAATAGAATCTACTGTATCTGCAAAAAAGGAATAACTGCTACCAATAAATACTACAAGACAATACTACTAAATAACTAGCATCGACATATAAATCACCTGCACTTTGCTCTCTCGGATCCTCTTAATAGCTTCACATATCACTGTGTCTAACAAGAAGACAAATTTGCAGCATTGAGCCACTATCGTTTCATTATTGTAACTGTCGGCATATAGGATTCAATCTTCGCTGTGTTTGATGCAGTCGCACAATGGAAATTTAGCAGCTATCTGCAGAACAGGCGATACATTTTATTTTATTTTTATTGGCGGGGCTCTATGATCACTTGAATAATGGGTGTCCGGGGAACCCTGTTCATTCTCATAGCATGCAGCGGTGAGCACAACTTTGAATAAAGAAGGGTTGGGCATGTGCCCCGACATAGAAGGAAGCGGCATAATTCATTGCAGAATACCCCTTATTCCAACCTTCTCAATGCGGCAAAGCAATGGTTGAGAATTAAATGCTTTGGAACCCCCCTCCATTCTACTGAAACATGAGGGTCCCAGCCAGGGGGAAATAAAATGATCACCTATCCACATGTCCATTGTGCAAAACAGTGACTGTAAATTAAAAACTGAAATCTGAGGTGAGGACCCAGGTCCCCATTTCTATCTGTACTTGTCTGAGGCCCATTAGAAATATCAGATGAAAAGCGTTGTAATGATTATACACATTGCTTTGTGTTTGTTTCCAGTTTGCTCTGGGGTTGCTATAGTAGCTTGAACAGAAACCATTGATGTCACCGTGGCAACTAGAGTGCAACCAGGAACATGATAAATTAGGACATTTCCATGTCTTTTAATAGGAGAACGTCAGGTTACCTCCGTCCAGAGCAAGCTTGGATCGCCATTCCACAGGAAGGAACTCAACATGCTCTGACGTCTGATTGGAAAAGTGCTTCTCTTCAATCTTTCTTGCAGTTTCTCTCATCCTGTAATCACACACAGATAAAAATAAAATAAGCCTTTAGATGGAGGAAGACTAAAAAATGTTTTCATATTTTTTATTACCCAATTTTACTATTGGCGATTTTTGACAACTAGACAAGCAATTCACCAGTCACTATTATTCATTGGGCGAATTAGTCAGCAAGGCTTGCCTTTCACTTGTCAATTCTCTGTGTACTCTATATACTTGCATACATGAGCATAGGCCAAGAGTCATGACCCAGACAACAAATGGATTATCTCTAGTCACAGCTATATTAGTATGCCAAGAGAGATTTTAACTAGAACATAAAATCAGAAGGAAAAAAAATACTTACATGGCGGTATTTTTGATAATTCTTCCTTGATCCATTTTCTGTCCAATACCATGAACGACAAAAACTATGTGGGTTGTGTCGACAGGCTTGTCCTCATATGTAGCTTCTTCAACATAACCTCTATGGAGCCTGGTTCCACTGCTTGAAGCTGCAATGATATCAGACACATAAAAGCCAATACATTGTGTGCAAGAAGCTGTAAGGGTGGCTTTATATGTTGACAGCTAAAAAAAAGATCCAGTCATCTGAATAGCATTTTTTCTGCAGCATGAGCATGGATTTCTGAAAGGTACATGGGACAGTCATGTGAAACAAACCTGTCACATGTGAATATAGTTTCATTAGATCATGGGCTTGCTTTCAGGGATTTTCCTATAATGTGGTGCCCGAAGTAGCCCACTATATAGAGGCATGCAATACAATCCCATTTCAATGGATGGGGATGCATTGCGATTCCTACCAGAGTGGCGACTTGGGATCAGCTGTGCAGGGAAAAACAAGAAGTGTATGTGTTGCAAGTCATTCTCCGCACTGGCGGTGTTACAGAGGTCAGATTGGTCACAACGAAATGGCATATGCTAGTAACAAACCATTCATTTCTGCCATTTAACCCATGGAAATACCAGCCCAGCCTAAACAGGATCACCCTATGGTTGTTAAAGGAGATGTAAGATTGATGACTCAAGTATTCAGCATCAGATTGGTAGGGGACAAAAATCCGTCAACCCAAACGATCATCTGCCTACAGTGTGCAGAATAGGAATCCCACAGCGCCACAATGAATTGGGAGCAGAGTTGTAGTACACAGTATGGAGTTGTGATGGACATGAAAACATCTGACCGGTAAATGTGATGGATGTCAGATTCCCATCAAACCGATTGATTACCTATCGCAGGGACAAGTCATCAATACCCAAGTCCTGGACCTCTCCTTTAGTCATTAGATGATCTTACCCTTGGAGAATCCTAACTTCTGAGTAACAGTCCTTGCTATTTTAGAAGTAGTTGCATCGCTGTAGAGATAGACTTCATCCACGCTATGCCAATCCACGTGGCTGCGGCTCAACTTCAGACTGTGGACAGCTGCAAAACATAATAATTACAGTCAGACCACAAACGTCTCTCAATCACCGACGTCCGATAACATACTGACAGGCTTCCATCTACTCAAAATATGGAATTGTGACTGTACAATGTACAACTACTTAATATCATATGATGCAATTTAACTCAGAATTGGTAACAAACTTATATGTTTCCATCCAAGAAATCAAGTTACAGTGCGTAAATAGCCAAAGATCTACAGGATTCCTGCCTATGAGCTTAAGATATCTGGAGACTATACAAACGTCTGCAAAAAGGGGCAATTATTCATTAAAAATGGAAAAAGGAGATCAAACTGGAACAAAACTGGAAAAAAACAGCTGGGTCTTGTTAATAGATCCTAATAGAAGCAAATGACTGCTCTCTAATTATAGGGGTTTTTGAGGATCAGAGTATTGAAGCCCTTTTGTTAGAGTACCATAGGTCAGACCAACAGGGTTGTCTGGGGTGACCTGTATGAAGGTCTTCAATGTTTGCATTGCACCATCTAACCAGTAGCTGCTATTCTGGGTATGGCAGCGTTACCCTGATATGACAACACTACAATCCCCAACACAGCCACTGCTAACTAGATGGTGTGCAGGTAGACGGTCCGTGCAGAGGGATGATCGACTAAACGACTATTTGGATCCCATCACCCCTCCAAAAAAAAAAATCCTTTTCAGAAAGTTGAAAGGAGATTTCCATTTCTAAAGCTATGACACGACATTATCATGAGTAGGGTTTTGAACTACGGGGCCTCTCTGTCTGACCCCAGAGTGAGGGGGGAGCAGAATTCAATCAGTGCTGTGTCCCCTGCATTGTTCTTACCCGCACACAGGTGACACTCCCAGTCACAACCGTTGAGGATGGCTGCAGCTCCCTGTGTCATCAGGTGGACATGAGTGCCAGAAACTGGGAAGGTTGCGGGGCTAAACTAGCACTGGGCAGTTTTCATCTCAACATCACTGGGGAGGGGGGGGGGGGGGGGTCTTACATTTTCGTACAACCGGCCAATCATAAAGAGATGGAATATCCTAGTGATATGCAATCACTTTGCAAGATGATAAATGCCCCTTTACCAGATATCCATAATATGCATTTAGTCACAGGCTGAGCAACATTATATAGCCACATTGCTGTGTAGCTGTAATCAGACAATCAATTATCAAATTCAAGACCTAAAGGGGTTGTCACATTTTCTTAAAGGGGTAAAATAGCAAAGTGATTGTAAAAACAAACTTTGCAAATTTACCGTACTTCTTATTTAAAAAAAAAAAATCCTCTCCATTCTCAGGACAGCTCAATGCCTTGGCTACCAGCTACCTAAAAGCAAGAAGCGCACACCGCTCCCCACCTCTGGGCTTTAGGGCCGGCATGGGCGCTCACTCTGACACTAGCTGGATATGTTCAGCTTCAGCGTCCCAGTGCTCCAGTGAGACCATGTCACTTGTCCGAACTGTCAATCTTCAGTAGCACCCTACCCAGGCAGAAGAGCAGTGCGCTCCTGAAACAACCTAAGAAAACCCCTTTAAGTAATTGCTAGAGTGGCGATAATCAATAGGCTGCAAAAAAAAAAAAAAAAAAAGAAAACAAAGAAAAAGTGGTGGAAATTGAGCATTGTTGGCTGCAAAACTAGAAATGTTGTATCTATTTAGCCCAGGTAGTAGACTGAGACATGTGATTAAAATGCTTAACACAAAAAAAGACACTAAAAACTACTAGAAATCTATACGGATCTTGTTACGGTTTGCCCAAAAACTACCGTAACCACATCAGCAAATAGCAGGAGAGGCAACATCTACGCTACGCTAGTGAGGGCGTCTAAGGCCAGAGAGCCTTCTACTAGGCAGAGCTTGGTTACCGTACCTTCGTAACGCTTTCTTTTAGCGCATGGGGCATCTGTGCTCTCGTTATATCCTCTCCAATTGAACGGGAAAGGGAGGGAGAAGGGAGCAAGGTGGTAGATAACTAGCAAAGTGAAGACAGGGAACTTTACTTTGGCTTTCAATGGAAAACTTCTCAGTATCACATTGTTAAAAACGGTGAAAGAACAAAGCAGTAATGAACATAGCATGCATAGCAAAATTTTAATAAATTTTTTTTTTTTTTACTTTACATACCCCTCTTGTCGTGCAAAGTCTGTAGAAAGTGCTGCTATATCTGACGCCGACCTATAAGACGGGTCAGTTTTCTCTTTTTTTTTTTTACTATTGGGGTATTTTTTATTACCGGGAGGTGCTCTGCATGTTAGATTACTTACAATCTGTACGGTTTTCCCTGTGGCAATGTTGCTGATGGAGTTTCTCGTGTGATTATTGATTACCTGCTACAATTGTGGTGTCTAATCAATAACTTGTAATGAAAACGCATAGCAAGTCTCCGTCTGTTGTGATGGATGGAACAGGTTGCTCTTCCAGCGAACACACAAATCGTGCATCCGAGTAGCAGCGCTCTTACGTGCCTGAGCCCTACTATGGAAAACTAACAAGCCGGAGTCTCGCAGTGTCTGTCCAGGTGCCGCACGTCATTTTCGGTAAGCCGACACTTAGGCCTTGACCGAGAGGAAAGACTTTTAGCTGAGCTAGGCTTAAATTAACCCATCATCGTTCAGTTATATTTGGGACTTAATTACATTCTCCATTTTTTTTACGTTTTTGAGTCTTCAAAGGATAAGTGCATGCTTGATCGCACCACCGAAAGGCTCTTGCATTCAGTGTGGATCCCAGTTATTAGATGCAAGTATCCTGACATTAATTCCCTGATGATTATGGATGATAAATAATAGTGGGTTTACCACCCCAATATACCAGTAAGCAACCAATAGTAATCAATAGCTTATAGCGAAGTAATGAAGACTTTGCATGACAAGAGGACATACTGGCTTCCATGTTAACAGGAATTAGTTTGTGGATACAAAACCAGATGATCATAATGATACCCAAGAACAAATCATTATACCCCATATTGACACAACGGAAAAATCATAGGCAAATAAGAAATACATTGATTCCGATCACGGCAAAGGAAACAATGTTTTGGGGCGGCGCAAACCCTATGGCTCACAAGCAGTTGCAAAACAAGTCCCAGCCTGTACTGAAGGCCGAAGATTGGGAGTGGTCGTTTCTACAGCTGGAGAGTCACAAGATGGAAATTACTGATTTAATGCATAAAACATGTGATTAGTTAAACGTTAGATATTATTGCGTCAAACACAAAAAAGCTCTGTAGAAAAATGTAAAAAGGGTTTTGTGGCTCTGCACACTTCCTCATCAAGAGGGGAGTTGTCCTCATGATATTGGTGATACTGACCAGGGGAAGGGATTACTAGGACTGGTCCTATTCATTATCTCAGTTTACCTCTAGATGTAGAAGTGATTAGCGAGCCAGATCCCACCTTTAAAGGGAATACGTTGCCTCGGAAAATGCTGTATGTACCTCCAGATATAGGGTTAATCTTCAGGTTAATAGGGTTACAATGCTGTCCAGCCACATTACAGAAAGTGAGGCTACTGGGAGAAAATGCACTGATTTCCTTTCAGAAGCCGCAGACTTTCAGTCATTGCATGGAGTGGCTACAGCCAACGCTAACAGCACCAATGACTATTCTGTGAGGAGGCTTTGACCCCTTCCCGACCTGTGACACAGCAAATGCGTCATGAAAGTCGGTGCGAATCTGACCTGTGACGCATATGCTGTGTCACAGAATGATCGCGTTCCTGCAGGCCGGGTGAAAGGGTTAACTCCAATTTCACCCGACCTACAGGAACAGGGGGAGTGGTACTTCGGCTACGATCACTCTAATTGGCTGTTGAAAGTGAAACAGCCAATCGGAGCAATTTATAATATTTCACCAATGAAACTTGGTGAAATATTACAATCTAGCCATGGCCGATGCTGCAATATCATCAGCAACGGCTGGAGATCGCGATCTGACCCTGCCATCGACTGACAGCGGCGATCTGCCGCCGCCGTCAGACTTTCCTACCCCTCCGTTATGTCCTCGGCGCCATCCTCTCCCCGAAACCCCCCCCTGTCCGGCGACCCCCCGCTGTTCAATCCCACCCCCCGTACCTCCGAAGTCCCGGAGTCCCTCCCGGTGTTTGTCCGGCTTGCAGCATGGGCGCCGCCATGGGCGGCAGATTCGTTCCTTCATTTTGATCACTCTGATAAAACCAGAGTGATCAAAATAAAGAAAAATAGTAAATAGCCCCCCGCTTTATCACCCCCATAGGTAGAGAGCAGCATAAAATAAAGAAAATATATTTTTATTTTTCCACTAGGGTTAGAACTAGTGTTAGGGTTGCAATTACACTATGTTCCAATTTATTATGCAGATGACATTTTTCTCGGATTTTCCTAAATGGTCGGTGCAAATGACAGTCAGTCTAATAAAAGTCATCACCTGTTAGATTATACATCGAATTTTATTGAAGAAACCTCCCAATGATAACAGTATAATCTCCAAAATGAATAGAAACTCAAAATGCACTGTTGCAAATTATTAGGCACAGTAGAATTTCTAAACATTTGATATGTTTTAAAGAACTGAAAATGCTCATTTGTGGAATTTGCAGCATTAGGAGGTCACATTCACTGAACAAAAAATCTATTTAACTCCAAAACATCCTAACAGGCCAAGTTACATGGTAACATAGGAACCCTTCTTTGATATCACCTTCACAATTCTTGCATTCTTGAATTTTTTGAGAGTTTCTGCTTGTATTTCTTTGCATGAAGTCAGAATAGCCTCCCAGAGCTGCTGTTTTGATGTGAACTGCCTCCCACCCTCATAGATCTTTTGCTGGATGATACTCCAAAAGGTTTTCTATAGGGTTGAGGTCAGGGGAAGATGGTGGCCACACCATGAGTTTATCTCCTTTTATGCCCAAAGCAGCCCACAACTCAGAGGTATTCTTTGCAGCATGAGATGGTGCATTGTCATGCATGAAGATGATTTTGCTCCTGAAGGCATGTTTCTGCTTTTTATACAATGGAAGAAAATTGTCAGACAATCTATATACTTTGCAGAGGTCATTTTCACACCTTCAGGAACCTTAAATGGCCCTACCAGCTGTTTCCCTATGATTCCAGCCCAAAACATGACTCCTCCACCTCCTTGCTGATGTCGCAGCCTTGTTGGGACATGGTGGCCATCCACCAACCATCCACTACTCCATCCATCTGGACCATCCTGGGTTGCTCGACACATCACTAAACAAGACTGTTTGAAAATTAGTCTTCATGTATGTCTGGGCCCACTGCAACCATTTCTGCTTGTGAACACTGTTTAGGGATGGCCAAATAGTAGGTTTATGCACCACAGCAAGCCTTTGAAGGATCCTACACCTTGAGGTTCAAGGGACTCCAGAGGCACCAGCAGCTTCAAATATCTGTTTGCTGCTTTGTAATGGTATTTTGGCAGCTGCTCTCTTAATCCAATGAATTTGTCTGGCAGAAACCTTCCTCATTATGCCTTTATCTTCATGAACTCTTTCTGTGCTCTGTTTCAGTCACAAATCTCTTCACAGTATGATGATCACAAAGTTTTTGTGAAGTATCTAATTTTTTCATACCTTGTCCAAGGCATTGCACTATTTAACGCTTAGCAGCAGAGAGATCCTTTTTATTTCTCATATTGCTTGAAAACTTTGGCCTGCTTAATAATGTGGAACATCATTTTTAAGTTGTTTTCCTTTAATTAGACTCACCTGGAAAACTAATTATCACGTGTTTAAGATTGATTTCAGTTATCTATTGAGCCCTGAGACACAATAACATCCCCAAGTTTATTTGAAAACAAAACAATTAAATCTTTATGACACTTAAATCCAATTTGCATAATAATTTGGAACATAGCGTAGGGTATGTGCACACGGTGCAGATTTGGCTGCGGATCCGCAGTGGATTGGCCGCTGCGGATTCGCAGCAGTTTTCCATGCGTTGTACAGTACCATGTAAACCTATGGAAAACCAAATCCGCTGTGCCCATGGTGCAGAAAACACTGCACGGAAACGCTGAGTTGTATTTTCCGCAGCATGTCAATTCTTTTGCGGATTCCGCAGCGTTTTACACCTGCTCCTCAATAGGAATCCGCAGGTGTAAAACCGCAGGAAATCCGCAGGTAAAATGCAGTGTGCTTTACCTGCGGATTTTTCAAAAACGGTGCAGAAAAATTTGCACACAAATCCGCAACGTGGGCACATAGCCTTAGGGTTAGGATTGGAATTAGAGTTAGGGTTGGGATTAGGGTTAAGATTAGGGTTAGGGGTGTGTTGGGGTTAGGGTTATGCTTAGGATTGGGATTAGGGTTAGGGGTGTGTTGGGGTTAGTGTTGGAGTTAGAATTGAGGGGTTTCCACTGTTTAGGCACATCAGGGGGTCCCAAACACAACATGGTGCCACCACTGATTACAGCCAATCTTGCGTTCAAAAAGTCAAATGGTGCTCCCTCCTATTTTGTGAAAATAAAAAATTGCGGGCTAAAAAATAATTTTTGAGGAAAGAAAAATGATTTTTTATTTTCACGGCTCTGCGTTATAAACTTCTTTGAAGCACTTGGGCGTTCAAAGTGCTCATTGCACATCTAGATTAGTTCCATGGGAGGTCTAGTTTCCAAAATGGGGTCACATGTGGGGGAGCTCCAATGTTTAGGCACACAGGGGCTCTCCAAACCCGACATGGTGTCCGCTAACGATTGGAGTTAATTTTTCATTCAAAAAGTCAAATGGCGCTTCTTTCGTTCCGAGCCCTGCCGTGCGCCCAAACAGTGGTTTACCCCCACATGTGAGGTATCGCTGTACTCAGGAGAAATTGCCTAACAAATTTTAGGATCCATTTTATCATGTTGCCCATGTAAACATGAAAAAATTGGCTCTAAAAGAATTTTTTTGTGTGAAAAAAACTTTTTCATTTTTACGGATCAATTTGTGAAGCACCTAGGGGTTCAAAGTGCTCACTATGCATCTAGATTAGTTCCTTGGGGGGTCTAGTTTCCAAAATGGGGTCACTTGTGGGGGAGCTCCAATATTTAGGCACACAGCAGGGGCTCTCCAAACACGACATGGTGTTTGCTAAAGATTGGATGCAATTTTTCATTCAAAAAGTCAAATGGCGCTCCTTCCCTTCCGAGCCTTGCTGTGTGCCCAAACAGTGGTACCCCCCCACATAAGGGATATCGGCATACTCAGGACAAATTGTACAATAACTTGCAGCAGCGCAGGCGCATAATGATTCGCAACAGGCTGATGCCACACAGAACTGCGCCTGTGCACAGGCTAAATGCACAATGGGTTTAATGGTATTAACCTGTTAAGAGGCGGCGGCGGCGAAAAAAACCACCCACATTAAGCGAAGTCATAACGGCAATTTTATGACACAAATGTTAAAACCCAACCAAAAATGTTTACCAAAATGTTAGTTGGGTTTTAACATTTGTGTCATGTTTGGTGTAACTGCATATTGTGTAGTCTTATACATGTGTGCAAGCACGCATGTTTACCTGCATATATTCTGTTCTGTGTGGCATCAGCCTGTTCCGAATCATTATCTATGCGCCTGCGCTGCTTTGTTCTTCCTATTGCACATGCGTGGGTCTTACTTGCGCGCAACTTTATTGAGAGCACGCCGACCTTGATTATTAACAAAATGGCCGTGATGATCTTGCTCCATGTGCTCTCCTGCCGCTGTCTCCTCACAGGTGAACACCATCCAACTTATTGGTAATTTGTGTACATATACTAGCTTGGCACTTAACACAACATGCTATTTTTTCCCTGAGGAAGCCGCAACTGCTGCGGCGATACGCGTGGGAGCCTACCCCACATCCCCCCCTTCTCCCCTCTATCACTGTGCATTTGCCTTATACTAGCGCCTGGAGTCTGTAGGCATGTGTATATCTTTGATCCAGGTACACATGGACCTTATTGTATTCAGCTATCTTTTGATACTCATGCTTTTAATGTTCCTAGCTTTTTAGGCATTTACCACTTGTCTTTTGCTAGGACCCATTTTGGTCCTTTTTTGAGCTTCTACATGGTACTGTGATATGGGTAGGGTTATAGATGCACATTGCATTTTTCGTTTTGATTTGAGAAATATATCTGTTGCATCTTGAATACATTAATTGTATACAGCTATATTCCAGGTTATTGCACTGTTTGACTATTTTTGTGGGGATAGGGATGTGGTTTGTCATTTTCCCCATATTAGCATATGACGCATGTATAGGCTTGTGCTGCATGTTGCACTTTTAAATGTTTTTATCCCTTTTTTCTGTGTGAAATGTTTTTGTACATGTTATTTGCATTTTTGTATGCTTATCAATAAAATTATACACGTTTTCTATATGCTGGGTGGCTCCCAATTGTGTGGGTGGGCATGATCTTTTTCTGGGTAGTATCTAATTTTTCAAGCCCATGGTGAGCCCCAATACCTCTGTGTATCTAGCGGTGCCCTCCTCCTTTTTTTAAGTTAAATGTTAAAGATAGGGTGCACGCCGCATGCAGCCATAGGCGGAGCTGAACGAAGAGGCGCGACTGTGGGCAGGGCTTCAAGGAGGAAGTCCGCATCCCTCCGCAGCCGGGATAAACGCTAGTGTGAAACTAGCCTAAAGCAGCCCAGCAGCATTGTAATACCATTTACATGCAGATTTACCATGCGTGTAGGTAAATAATGTTTTTCCGAGGTGACAGTTTTCCTTTAAGTTTTAAATAAACGCTCTCACCGTCCTTGTGGTCCACGGGCTTCGCCACTTCCAGGTCAAAGTTGTCGTGCATTTGTTGACCCCTAAAGCAGGCGAGATGTTCCTGTTCTATCAAGTTGCTCTCGTCTTCATCGAGAGGTTGCCACGTGCCATCAATGAACCACTGCCCTCGCATCACAGGGATTTTATCGCTCTCTGCAAGAAAAACCAACAGCTAGGATATGGAATCTAGAAAAACTGTGTGTGACTTTTATATACATAGCAAAAAAACAGTGAAATGTCTCTCTAATTGGGGACCTAGGATAGGGGAAGGTCCCACAGGGTCATGAACATCATCACTGGGGATGGAGAAGTGGCCATGGGTGCAATCTTTCCCTATTCACTTGTTTAGGAGAAAGCGAGCACAATAATTTATATAACTTTGTTTAACATTTACTACTCTATTCCTGGCAGAGCACAAGTTATTAGAACTGGAAAAGAAAGATGGGGAAACAAATTATATATTTATTATGTATCATCTAAAAGGGACAACAATGGTCTGGTCCTGTATGGGTTAAAAGTCCAACCAACCAAACACGGACACACGTGGCTGCACTTTTATACTGGATCCTGATCAGTTGACTAAAAGCAAAAAGTGACTTACAAATGTAAGGACATAAACAAATAAGATTAATGTAAAGTCATTTGAATTTCAAATCGAAAAAAAAATCACATGAAAAATTCGATCAATTTCCAGTTACAAGGAATCCCTATACTGGTTGATAACCCTTTAAGGCCTGCATTATTTGGAAACAAAAAAAAAAATATCCAGTACACTTAGCATAGGGAATAACTGGGGGTGAAACAGCTACTACTCCAGCAATACTGAAATCAGGGCTTTGCAGCTCCGCCGTCCTCTTCACTCTGTCTATGGAACTGGCAGAAACAGAAAAGAGCTGCCGGCCCATAGACCATGAATAGAGCACGGGCACCCGTGCTCCAATCACATCACGATTGGCTCCAAATCAAGATCTCGGGACCGCTGGGAGTCCCAGTGAATAGAAAGTTATCTCCTATCTTATAGGTAGGGGATAACTTTTTACTGGGAAGGGGGTGTGAATATCACTGTAAATAGTCTGATGCTAAAATGAGAAAAAAACAACACTTACAGGAGCACTGATTCTTTCATGAGAGAAAGGAGAGTGTAGGAAACAGTCTACTAACATTACGGTTTGTATGAGACAAAGACATGAGAATGGTGGCAGCAGGGTACACAGGTAGACAGGCCAAAGTCAAAAATTACCCTTAAATAAGAAGAACCAGATCTTTGGTGCTAAAATGTAAAAATGTTTAAGACGGGAGCTACAGAGTCACACACAATAGGAATAGTCATGGGAAAAGTTATGACATGTCTCATGACAAAACCCACATCACAACTGTACCCATAGAAAGAGCTATGAAAGTGCTATAACTAATCCTATGAAAAGCCTCATTGTGGTCTCCCATGACGCACCCTGCAAGAAATGTAATGAGGACTAATGTCATGGTCACCTTTGTGGACATTTTATTTAAAATGCATGCTTTTTTTTTTTTTTGCAAAAAGTGTTTTTGCAATAGGGTTTTGTTACAAGTTTTACTCATTTTACCTTCTGCATCCTGTATTTATCACAGTCAAACAGTGGAATGAGTTACCAGTGATCAGGGAGCTCATTTTCTGGTCTAAAGCCTTTATTTCTCATATCCTGAAGTGTTTTCTAAGTATATTAAGGCTATGTGCACACGTTGCGGATTTTTCCGCACCGTTTTTGCAAATTCCGCAGGTAAAACGCACTGCAGATTACCTGCGGATTCCTATTGTGGAGCAGGTGTAAACCACTGCGGAATCCGCACAAAGAATTGACATGCTGCAGAAAATACAACGCAGAGTTTCCGCACGGTACCTTCCCCACTGCGGATTTCGTTTGCATACATTTACATGGTACTGTACAACGAATGGAAAACTGCTGCGGATCCGGACCAAAATCTGCAACATGTGCACATAGCCTAATGATGACCATAATAAAGATAAACTGGTCATAAATCACCTTAGAAGGCTGTTCAGGAGAAGAGACCAGAGACGAAATGACTAACACCACGCTCTAAATTAATATGCAAATTAAATTTAAAGTGTCATAAAGGTGTACATTTTTTGTTTTTCACATAAATGCATTAACTTTTTATGTCTTGGTGGTCTTTGGATCACTGCAATCAATCTTAAACACCTGTGATAATTAGTTTGCCAGGCGCCCAATTAAAGGAAAACTACTTTAGAAGGATGTTCTACTACTACTGCGGAGGCCGCATCTTTTCCTTTGATGCGGGCTCCGGCGGTGATCCCGCATCAAAGCCGGGACATGTCAGCTATTTTGTACAGCTGACATGTGCCCGCACTAGCGGCGGGTGGAATCGCGATCCACCCACCGCTATCAACTAGCTAAATGCAGCTGTCAAACTCTGACAGCGGCATTTAACAATCGCTGCCAACAGCACGGCTAGAAGTACGTGCACCGCTGCCCCCGTCACGTGATCAGGGGTCATCGGTGCGTTGCCATCACAACCAGAGGTCTCCTCGAGACCTCTATGGTTGTTGATGGCAGATTGCTATGAGCGCCACCTTGTGGTCGGCGCTCATAGCAAGCCTGTAATTCTGCTGCATAGAGGTGATCTGTGCATCACCTCTATGTAGCAGAGGCGATTGCGCTATGGCAGCTTCTAGACTCCTATGGAGGCTATTTAACCCCTTTACCCCCAAGGGTGGTTTGCACGTCAATGACCAGGCCAATTTTTACAATTCTGACCACTGTCCCTTTATGAGGTTATAACTCCGAAACGCTTCAACGGATCCTGGTGATTCTGACATTGTTTTCTCGTGACATATTGTACTTCATGATAGTGGTAAAATTTCTTTGATAGTACCTGCGTTTATTTGTGAAAAAAAACGGAAATTTGGCGAAAAGTTTGAAAATTTCGCAATTTTCAAACTTTGAATTTTTATGCAATTAAATCACAGAGATATGTCACACAAAATACTTAATAAGTAACATTTCCCACATGTCTCCTTTACATCAGCATAATTTTGGAACCAATTTTTTTTTTTGTTAGGGAGTTATAAGGGTTAAAAGTTGACCAGCAATTTCTCATTTTTACAACACCATTTTTTTTTAGGGACCACGTCTCATTTGAAGTCATTTTGAGGGGTCTATATGATAGAAAATACCCAAGTGTGACACCATTCTAAAAACTGCACCCCTCAAGGTGCTCAAAACCACATTCAAGAAGTTTATTAACCCTTCAGGTGTTTAATAGGAATTTTTGGAATGTTTAAATAAAAATGAACATTTAACTTTTTTACACAAAAAATTTACTTCAGCTCCAATTTGTTTTATTTTACCAAGGGTAACAGGAGAAAATGGACCCCAAAAGTTGTTGTCCAATTTGTCCTGAGTACGCTGATACCCCATATGTGGCAGTAAACCACTGTTTGGGCGCATGGGAGAGCTCGGAAGGGAAGGAGCGCCGTTTGACTTTTCAATGCAAAATTGACAGGAATTGAGATGGGACGCCATGTTGCGTTTGGAGAGCCACTGATGTGCCTAATCATTGAAACCCCCCACAAGTGACACCATTTTGGAAAGTAGACCCCCTAAGGAACTTATCTGGATGTGTGGTGAGCACTTTGACCCACCAAGGGCTTCACAGAAGTTTATAATGCAGAGCCATAAAAATAAAACAAAATTTTTTTCCCACAAAAATTATTTTTTAGCCCCCAGTTTTGTATTTTCCCTAGGGTAACAGGAGAAATTGGACCCCAAAAGTTGTTGTCCAATTTGTCCTGAGTACGCTGATACCCCATATGTGGGGGGAAACCACCGTTTGGGCGCATGGGAGGGCTCGGAAGGGAAGGAGCATCATTTGGAATGCAGACATAGATGGAATGGTCTGCAGGCGTCACATTGCGTTTGCAGAGCCCCTAATGTACCTAAACAGTAGAAATCCCCCACAAGTGACCCCATATTGGAAACTAGACCCCTCAATGAACTTATCTAGATGTGTTGTGAGAACTTTGAACCCCCAAGTGTTTCACTACAGTTTATAACGCAGAGCCGTGAAAATAAAAAATCTTTTTGTTTTCCCACAAAAATTATTTTTTAGCCCCCAGTTTTGTATTTTCCCAAGGGTAACAGGAGAAATTGGTCCACAAAAGTTGTTGTCCAATTTGTCCTGAGTACGCTGATACCCCATATGTGAGGGTAAACCCCTGTTTGGGCACACAGGAGAGCTCGGAAGGGAAGGAGCACTGTTTTACTTTTTCAACGCAGAATTGGCTGGAATTGAGATCGGACGCCATGTCGTGTTTGGAGAGACCCTGATGTGCCGAAACAGTGGAAACCCCCCAATTATAACTGAAACCCTAATCTAAACACACCCCTAACCCTAATTCCAACGGTAACCCTAACCACACCTCTAACCCTGACACACCCCTAACCCTAATCCCAACCCTATTCCCAACTGTAAATGTAATCTAAACCCTAACCCTAACTTTAGCCCCAACCCTAACTGTAGCCCCAACCCTAAACCTAGCCCTAACCCTAATCCTAGCCCTAACCCTAGCCCTAACCCTAGCCCTAATGGGAAAATGGAAATAAATACATTTTTTTTTATTTTTCCCTAACTAAGGGGGTGATGAAGGGGGGTTTGATTTACTTTTATAGCGAGTTTTTTAGCGGATTTTTATGATTGGCAGCCGTCACACACTGAAAGACCCTTTTTATTGCAAAAAATATTTTTTGCAATACCACATTTTGAGAGCTATAATTTTTCCATATTTTGGTCCACAGAGTCATGTGAGGTCTTGTTTTTTGTGGGACGAGTTGACGTTTTTATTGAAAACATTTTCGGGCACGTGACATTTTTTGATCGCTTTTTATTCCGATTTTTGTGAGGAAGAATGACAAAAAACCAGCTATTCATGAATTTCTATTGGGGGAGGCGTTTATACCGTTCCGCGTTTGGTAAAATTGATAAATCAGTTTTATTCTTCGGGTCAGTACGATTACAGCGATACCTCATTTATATCATTTTTTTATGGTTTGGCGCTTTTATACGATAAAAACTTTTACAGAAAAAATAATTATTTTTGCATCGCTTTATTCTCAGGACTATAACTTTTTTATTTTTTTGCTGATGATGCTGTATGGCGGCTCGTTTTTTGCGGGACAATATGACGCTTTCAGCGGTACCATGGTTATTTATATCTGTCCTTTTGATCGCGTGTTATTCCACTTTTTGTTCGGCGGTATGATAATAAAGCGTTGTTTTTTGCCTCGTTTTTTTTTTTTTTTTTTTCTCACGGTGTTTACTGAAGGGGTTAACTAGTGGGACAGTTTTATAGGTCGGGTCGTTACGGACGCGGCGATACTAAATATGTGTACTTTTATTGTTTTTTTTTTTTTATTTAGATGAAGAAATGTATTTATGGGAATAATATATATATTTTTTTTCATTATTTTGGAATATTTTTTTTTATTTTTTACACATTTGGAAAATTTTTTTTTTACTTTTTTACTTTGTCCCAGGGGGGGACATCACAGATCAGTGATCTGACAGTTTGCACAGCACTCTGTCAGATCACTGATCTGACATGCAGCGCTGCAGCCTTCACAGTGCCTGCTCTGAGCAGGCTCTGTGAAGCCAACTCCCTCCCTGCAGGACCCGGATCCGCGGCCATCTTGGATCCGGGGCTGGAGGAAGCAGGGAGGGAGGTGAGACCCTCGCAGCAACGCGATCACATCGCGTTGCTCCGGGGGTCTCAGGGTAGCCCGCAGGGAGCCCCCTCCCTGCGCGGTGCTTCCCTGCACCGCCGGCACATCGCGATCATCTTTGATCGCGGTGTGCCAGGGGTTAATGTGCCGGGGGCAGTCCGTGACCGCTCCTGGCACATAGTGCCGGATGTCAGCTGCGATAAGCAGCTGACACCCGGCCGCGATCGGCCGCGCTCCCCCCGTGAGCGCCGCCTATCGCGCTGGACGTACTATCCCGTCCAGGGTCAGATACGCCCAGGGCACCTCGACGGGATAGTACGTCTACGGTCACAGAGGGGTTAAGCATGCTAAAAGTTTTTAAAAAATGTTTTAAAAAAATATGAAAAAAAATATAAAAGTTTAAATCACCCCTTTTCGCCCCATTCAAAATAAAACAATTAATCAAACCTACACATTTTTGGTATCGCTGCATTCAGAATCACCCGATCTATCAATAAAAAAAAAGGATTAACAACAGCGTAGTGAGAAAAAAAAATTACTTTTTTTTGGTCGCCGCGACATTGCATTAAAAGGTGATCAAAAGAACGAATCTGCACAATCATGGTATCATTAAAAGTCAGCTCAGCACGCAAAAAATAAGCCCTCACCCAACCTCAGATCATGAAAAATGGAGATGCTACAGGTAACAAATTGCGCATTTGTTTTTGTTTTGTTTTTTTAGCAAAGTTTGGAAAAAATTTTCATTACTTAGACACTAAACATGTCTAGGTTATTTTTTATCTATGAACTCTTAATGACCTGGAGAATTATAATGGCAGGTCAGTTTTAGCATCTAGTGAATCTAGCAAAAAAGCCAAAACAAAAAACAAGTGTGGGACTGCACTTTTTCTTTGCAATTTCAATTTCACCACACTTGGAATTTGGTTCCCGTTTTCTAGTACACAACATGGTAAAACCAATGGTGTCGCTCAAAAGTACAACTCGTCCCGCAAAAATTAAGCCCACACTGGCTCTGGGAAGAAAGGGGGGCGAAAAACGAAAATGCAAAACCAAAAAAAGCTGGGGTCATGAAGGGGTAAAGCAGCCACAGGTCTCAAGCAATATTTGAAAGAAAAGTGTCAATTAGTGCAAAGCTTTTGACAATGTATGAAAATATTGGATAGTTCAGGAAAACAAGCGTGATTCACTGTACTGTGAAGAGATTTGTGGCTGATACAGAGCACAGACGAGCTTGTGCAGGTAAAGGCATTATGAGGAAGGTTTCTGCTAGACAAATTCATTGGCTAAAGAGAGCAGCTGCTAAAATACCATTACAAAGGAGCAAACAGGTATCTGAACCTGCTAGTGCCTCTGGAGTCGGACAAACCTCAAGGTGCAGGATCCTCCACATAACCTAGACAGTGCTCACAAGTAGAGCCGGTTGCAGTGAGCCCAGACAAGCAAAGACTAATCTTAAAACCAGTCTTGCTTACTGATGAATGCCGTGCAACCCTAGATGGACCAGATGGATGTAGTGGATGTCCAGTTTGTCCCATCAATGCTGCAATGCCAGCAAGGATATGGCAGAGTCAGGTGTTGGCCGGAATCATGGGGAGAGATCTAGTAGGCCCCTATAGGTGTGACAATGATCTTTGCAAACTACCATATATAGAGTTCTGACTGACCACCTTCTTCCATGGCACAAAGAGGAAGAAAAATGCCATCCGTAACAATCTTCATGCTGACAATGCCCATTCTCATACTGAAAGTAACCTGCGAGTCACTGGCTGTTATTGATATTAAAGGGAGAGAAACTCAGTGTAACAACCATCCTCCACTGACCACAACTCTATGGAGAATCTCTCAGAGTATCCTCAAGCAAAAGTTCTATGAAAGTGGGAGAGAGATAACATCAAAACAGCATCTCTGGGAGGTGATTCTGACATCCGGCAAAGAAATTCAAGCAGAAACTCTCCAAAAACTCACAATTTCAATAGATGCAAGAATTGTGAAAGATGGGCTCCTATTTAAACATGTAACTTGGCCTATCAAGATGTTTTTGATTGAAAATGCTTTTGTAAATGCTGTTGTAAATTCAACAAGTAACAATTTTCAATACTTTACAACCTATAAAATGTTTGCAATCTCTGTTGTGCAGAATAATTTGGTGCATTTTGAGTTATCATTGGGAGTTTTATCCAATGAACTGCGATTTATCCTCTAACGGTTGATGATCAGAACATTATATAAACTCATTTGTGTCGACCGTTTAGGAGAATCAGAAAAATAGCATTTGCATAATAGTTTAGAACACTGTGTAATTCATTCAGCAGTGATACATATGAGCTTGAAGGAAACAAACGATCCACAATTTTTCTTGAAACACACCGGTAAAAATGTCTAGTCATGACATTGACCATTTCAGTATCTGAGAAAAAGGGAACGAAGGATGATCTGTAGGTTTTAAACGACCGCAGACTATTAGGACATGAGACTATGGACAGAACATTTGTTTGGCCATTAAATATAATCCTTGCTTAAGAGGATCTGCACTGAAGACACTTTCCACGTTAATTCTTGACATATGGCCCAGGGAGTATAAAAGTGAGTTCTAGGTAGACTGTGTGAATAAATTGAAAGGACTCGGACGCGAAGTCCTATATATAAAGAATGACATTAGTTAAAGGATATGAGGCTAAAGAGATAAAGCTTAAGGATAAAGCAGCTCAGGGAACCACCAGAGCAGGGGAAGGACTAAACCCGTTGATCTGCGGCTGCTGTTGTATGCCATCTTCAGCCGGTGTGTTACCGCTTATCACTAAAACAATCAAACGATCATTCCTTCCACGATAGCGGGTGATAGAAGCAGAAGAAGCGTGCGTAGCACATACACTGGGGAAAATTTTTTCGGACTATAAGACACACCGGACCATAAGGCGCACCCCAAATTTGGGGTGAAAATTGCAGAAAAAAAGATTTTTTATAAGATGGGGGTCCGTCTTATTGTCCGAATTTACAGTATCTTACCTGAGGGCTGGCGGTGGCAGAGCAGGGTCACAGGAGGCATGGTGTCGGCAGAGGTGGGGAGGTGCTGGGATGAGGAGGTGCTGGGATGAGGAGGCGCAGTGAGAGGTATGGCGTGAGAGGGGTCCCTTTCCCCGGTATGGTGATGCAGCAGCCCGGTAAGCAGCAGAGCCGGTTGAATCCTGCAGTGGCAGAGGTGTGGCGGCACAGGAGGCGCAGTAAGCGGGGTCCCTTTCTCCAGTGAGGTGATGCAGCAGCCCGGTAAGCAGCAGAGCCGGGTGAATCCTGTTGTTATCGGTGGGGGCGGCCATCTTCCTGAGGCCGCGCGTGTGCAGATGAAGCGCTCTGCTTCCCGGGGCTTCAGGAAAATGGCCGCGGGAGGCCACGCGTGCGCAGATGGAGATCGCGGCGGCCATTTTCCTGAAGCCCCGGGAAGCAGGGTGCTCCATCTGCGCACGCGTGGCCTCAGGAAAATGGCCACCACCACCGATAACAACAGGATTCACCCGGCTCTGCTGCTTACCGGGCTGCTGCATCACCTCATCGGAGAAAGGGACCCCACTTACTGCGCCTCCTCTGCCGCCGCACCTCTGCCGCCACGGTAAGCCTGCATTGCGACTATTAGACGCACCCCCCATTTTCCCCCCTTTTTTGGGGGGGGGGGGGGGGGAGGAAAGTGCGTCTTGTAGTCCGAAAAATACGGTAATTATTTAATCCACTGCCAATCTTGCAAGCTTTCCCACCTACAAAGAATGGAGAGGTCTGTAATTTTTATCGTAGGTACTCTTCAACTGTGAGAAAAAGAATCTTATTAAAAAAATCCCCCACCCCCCCAAAAAAAAAAAATCACATTGTATGATTTTTACATAATTAATTTGCATTTTATTGCATGAAATAAGTATTTGATACAACAGACAAACAGAATATTGGTACCAAAACCTTTGTTTGCAGTTAGAGGGGTCAGACGTTTCCTGTAGTTCTTGACCAGGTTGTGCAAACTTAATCAAGAACAGGAAACCTCTGACCCCTGCAGCAGGGGTTTTGGCCCTTTATTCCATACAAATCTTCTCCAGATCTTTCACATTTCAGGGCTGTTGCTGACACTTCAGCTCCCTCCAAAGATTTTCTATTGGGTTCAATTCTGGAGACTGGTTAAGTTACTACAGGACCTTGAAATGCTTTTTATGTAGCCACTAGTGTTGAGCGATACCTTCCGATATCCAGAAGTATCGGGATCGGATTGGATCGGCCGATATCCTAAAAATATCGGAAATCGCAAGTCAATGGGACACAAATATCGGAATGTAAATAAGCCCTTTCTGTCCTTCTACATCCTGTTCCGGAGGGAGGGGGGGGGGGGGGGAAGAGTGTGGGCGGACACTGTGCGTGTCTTTGTGTGCGGGGTCTGTGCGGGCCTGCCGGGGGTCTGTACGGGCCTGCCGGGGCTCTGTGCGAGCTATACATACAGACATACAGTACATTAAACATAGAGTACATGCTCACCATTACTTGTCATTTTGATCCCCGAAGCCAGTGTCACCTGTAAAAAAGATTAAAATAACAAACAACCAATATACTCTCTGTGAGCAGAAATCCACGAGTGTCCCACGACGATCTCCCGTGGAGAACGGAAGCATCAGCTGATGCGACTGCTCTCCAGGGGGCTCCAGTAATACAATGACGGGAGGAAGGTATCCTTCCGCACTGTATTCCTCCGCCGCTGTAAAAAAAATAGTCGCTAGTCTCACTTTTGGCATTGCTGTGTGAGAAATTTTCCCACGCAGCAATTGCTATAAAGTGAGACTTTGAACTATAGTAACTTCAGTGATGCACTGCAGGAGCCATTGTCTTCTGTCAGTGTGTTACTGAGGGTCCTATAGAGCAGTGACATCACCCGATGTCACTTCTATAGGGGACATCGTCGTGGGACACTCGTTATTAATTGGACTACGGCGGACAGGTAGTATACGGTTTATTATTTTACGTTTTTTGCAGGCACTGAAGTATGGTAAGTATGGTTAAATGAAGAATATTAAAATACTTTTTTCCTAATGTGTGTGTTTTATTAACTCTACTACTATTGGATTAATAATGGATAGGCGTCTTATTGACACCTCTCCGTTATTAACCCGGCTTAATGTCACCTTACAATAGCAAGGTGACATTAACCCCTTATTACTCCATATCCCACCGCTACACAGGAGTATCGAAACTCGGTATCGGAATTCCTATACAGCGAATATCGTCCAATACCCAATATTTGCAGTATCGGAATGCTCTACACTAGTAGCCACTCCTTAGTTATCCTGGCTGTGTGTTTCGGGTGGTTGTCATGCTGCAAGACCCAGTCACGACCCATCTTCAATGCTCTTACTGAGGGAAGGAGTTTGTTGGCCAAAATTTTGCGATACATGACCCCATCTATCCACCCTTCAATATGATGCAGTTGCCCTGTTCCTTTGCAGAAAAGCACCCCCAAAGTATGACGTTCCCCCACCATGCTTCACGGTCGGCCGGCGTTTTGGGGGTTGTACTCATCCTTCTCCTTACTCCAAACACGGTGAGTGGAGTGGATATCAAAAAGTTCTGTGATCACATGATCATCTCCCATGCCTACTCTGTATCATCCAGATGCCATTGGCGAACTTCAAATGGGCCTTAGACATTCCTGAGCTTTCTCAGACTCATCCTTACCCCATGAGGCAAATACTTGAATGGGGCCCCTTACCGAGGAAGATTGACAGTTATCTTGTGTGTCTTAAATTTTCTAATAATTGCAACAATAGTTGTTGCCTTCTCACTAAGCTGCTTGCCTATTGTCCTGTAGCCCATGCTAACCAGGTCTACAATTTTGCATCTGGTGTCCTTAGACAGCAATTTGGCCTTGGCCATGGTAGAGGTAGTGGTCACACCCAGGACCAATCATCCAAAAACACTAGTATCAGACGCTACATGGTGAGGCGGGGAAATTGTCAGACTCTGTACTGGGGTCTGGAAGCTTCAAGTTCCACCTCCGGCACCACGATGGGCGCCTTATTAGGCATCTATGGGTATGAAATAGCTAAAGTTAAACTACATTAGCTGGCTTAGCCTTAAAGGAATGTATCATTATCTTTCTTCAGAGGAATACAGATCCATTGACTCCATCTTGCTGCAGGTCAGTGAGGTCCATAAGTTTGACAGCTTGGTCCAAACTTAGCGCTCTCCCATGCTGCAATCACTGCTGAGCTTCTGCAGAATGGGAGAAGCTCAAGGGCAATAAACGGTGGCTGGATGCAGCAATAACCCCTTTAGACTATGTGCACATGTTGCGGTTGCAGTGCTTTTTGCGGTGCAGAAACGCTGCAGATCCGCAATTGATTTACAGTACAATGTAAATCAATGAGAAAAAAAAAAGTGCACACTTTGCGGAAAATCCGCTGCGGTTTAAAAGTAGCATGTCACTTCTTTTTTGTGCATCTGCAGCGTTTTTGTACCCATTCCATTATAGAAATCAGCAGGGGTAAAAAACGCAGCAAATCCACAAAAAATATAAATATATATACCTTGTACTCTGCCAAGCACACAGATGAAATTAGATAAATGCTTGAAGTCCAGAGAGGTTAAAGAGTTGTTCTAACTTTCTGCCTGCAAGAGCACACTGCACCATGGCCTTCCATCTTTCTATTTGCAAGTATGTAAGCTCCTGACACCTGATAGCTCGGACTAGCAGCATGGCTACTCTGCTTTAGAGATGAGCGCATTTGCTCAGGTTCCCTCTTATTTGGCAAGCTGCAGAGGGAACCAGGCTTCTTGGATACTACTGGCTGATCAGCGCCGCAGCTGCATGCGTCACAGTCACAACACATGCATGGAGAGCCCAAGAAGCAGGCTCTTCATGCATGTGCTGCGGCGCCAAACAGCTGATCGGCCAGTAGTATCCAGGAAGCCGGGTTCCCTCTGCAGCTTGCCAAATAAGAGGGAACCCGAGCAAATGCGCTCATCTCTAAAGCAGAGTAGAGCAGGAGGATTGAAGCATAGTGCACGGCAGCTCACGATCCACAGGTAGGAAACCACCCACTTCAGAGACTGCAGAAGTACACTAAAGAAAACAAAGAAGAACAGGCAGCCATATGGTCCCATAAAAAAATTAACACTTTATTAAGAAAACATTAAAATACACCAAACACAGAACAGGGGTACAGTAGGGGATGCAAATGCACCCAAATGGCAATGCAAAACAACAGACCACAACCGGATCCGAGGACCGTGCTGCTATATAATTATAAAGTAGCATGCCATCTCCCCACATGAAAGATAAAGCAATAACCAATCTAATAAATGTGGGGCAAGTGCCCTCATATGGGGAGTACACATACAGGGTTACATATCAGTTTAACGTATCCTAAACGGATAACATACCTCCAAATGCGCTACCCCCTGATGAAGGAGCTGCGCGCTCCGAAACGCGCGTCGGGGTCAGGCCTGCCGTTCCCTGTACCTGTGCTGCGCATTTGGAGGTATGTTATCCGTTTAGGATACGTTAAACTGATATGTAACCCTGTATGTGTACTCCCCATATGAGGGCACTTGCCCCACATTTATTAGATTGGTTATTGTTTTATCTTTCATGTGGGGAGATGGCATGCTACTTTATAATTATATAGCAGCACGGTCCTCGGATCCGGTTGTGGTCTGTTGTTTTGCATTGCCATTTGGGTGCATTTGCATCCCCTACTGTACCCCTGTTCTGTGTTTGGTGTATTTTAATGTTTTCTTAATAAAGTGTTAATTTTTTTATGGGACCATATGGCTGCCTGTTCTTCTTTGTTTTCTTTAGTGTATTTCTCTTGGCAGCTGGCCCCTTTACTTTCCATATAGCATATTTTTACTCATGGTAATTTTACCTTACTTTTCCATCATTTTGAGTCTATAATATGCCGGCCTCAATGTTATTAAGAGACTGCAGAAGGTAGTGGTGGCGAGGATTTTTATTAAGAGGTGAATTGCAAAACTGCTTACTTTTATATTTAAATATATATAATTATTTGCGCTATAGTGCACTTCCAGAATAAGACAAAAAGGATATAAAAAATTGTCAGCAGGGACTGGGGAGGTTCACAAAAAAAATCCACAAGAGAAGTATTGGAACTATGGTGGTTTATAGGTCCACAGGCAGATGCATCAACCACTTAATTTGTGCAATAAATGGTCCCAGGGAATAATATCCATAGGGTGATAATGTATCAAGAGAGAGTTACCGCTTAAGCCTCATGGCGGTATTAGGCTGTGATATACTTTACATGGATGGACATTTGGATATTATTCTCTGGGACCATTTATTCTACTGATTAAGTGGTTGATGCCTCTGCCTGTGGACCTATAAACCACCCTAGTGCCAATACATCTAGTGTATTTTTTGTGAACCTCCCCAGTTCCTGCTGACAATTGTTTACATCCTTTTTGTCTTATTCTGAAAGTGCACTATAGCGCAAATAATTATATATATTTATTTTATATCCTAAGACAACTGTGGCTGTGGTTGTTTTTCAGCTATTTCTTTTCCCTCTTATACCAGCGCCACTAATTGCAATTGATTTTTACCTTTATATTTATACCCATTTAAGATTAGACAACCCCTGTAAAGAGACTGACTCATGGAAAAGGTCATGTTACAATTGGGCAAAGTAGCAAAAGAAATTAAACAGTTATACAACATATTTTTTTTAGATACACATATAAAACCCCCCTAACATAAATGTCCATTTTCCTGCATGTATAATGAACCTTGCACTCTGACCCATATCACACAGATGGCGCTGCATACGCTCCACGTCCCTAGAGTATAAGTGGTAATTATGGAGACCGAGTTGCACACATGTAATCAGAGCAGAGGGGGCAATTCACTAATAGTCACTGATAGATACACAAGGAACAATACAGATCTTTACTGGAGATTCCCTGCCTATAATGGATTTCATAATGTCCCCTTGGTGCGTGCTTGTCTATCAGCTGAGGGTGCATGGCATGTTGTAACAGGATCCAACGCAGATGCTGAATTGATAAAGAAGAGACTAGTGCCAAACACCCGGTGGTGTCACCCACAGTGACCAGAGATCCTGCATATAGAACATGTGCAGTATGTGCCCTTTAGCCACAGATGCCAGTCTTCTGGTTCAGGGAGATATAATTGGGAGACTAACAAACTTGCCACCTGAGCCATTTGCCAACATTTTTTTTTTTTTACGTTTTTTTGCTGGAATATGAAGATGTCTTTTATGTTTTTGGAATAAAGTTCACCTGCAGCGGACGTCCAGGTAGTGCGCTCCTTTCTTCATACTTGCGATTCATTTGTGGCTGTTTTCCAGTGGAGCTTCGCACCCAGGACTGAGCTCTTACCTTCAGTACACAGGTGAGCGGTTCCCACAGTATCATTGGCGGTGGTGCCGCCCGGCTGTTCTCTCTTTCTTTGTGTATATGTATATGTATATGTATATATATATATATGTATATATATATGTATATATATGTATATATGTATATATATGTATATATGTATATATATGTATATATGTATATATATGTATATATGTATATATATGTATATGTATATATATGTATGTATATATGTATGTATATATGTATGTATATATGTATGTATATATGTATGTATATATGTATATATATATATATATATATATATATATATATATATATATATATATATATATATATATATATATATATATATATACACACACACACTAGATGGTGGCCTGATTCTAACGCATCGGGTATTCTAGAATATGCATGTCCACGTAGTATATTGCCCAACCACGTAGTATATTGCCCAGTCACGTAGTATATTGCCCAACCACGTAGTATATTGCCCAACCACGTAGTATATTGCCCAACCACGTAGTATATTGCCCAGTCACGTAGTATATTGCCCAACCACGTAGTATATTGCCCAACCACGTAGTATATTGCCCAACCACGTAGTATATTGCCCAGTCACGTAGTATATTGCCCAGTCACGTAGTATATTGCCCAGCCACGGAGTATACAGCACAGAGCCATGTAGTATAAAGACTTAAAATAAAAAATAAACATATACTCACCCTCCGTTGAAGTCCTGGCCCTGTGTGCGGTGCACGCGGCAGCTTCCGGTCCCAGGGTTGGTATGGGCGCAGGACCTGTGATGATGTCGCGGTCACATGACCGTGATGTCATGGCAGGTCCTTGTCGCATACCATCCTTGCCACCGGAACCTGCCGCTTGCATGGAGCGGTTACCAGAGCGTCGCGAGGAGAGGGAAAGGCGCCGGAATGTGAGTATATGATGATTTTCTTTATTTTTTTATTATTTTTAACATTAGATCTTTTTACTATTGAGGCTGCATAGGCAGCATCAATAGTAAAAAAGCTGGTCACACAGGGTTAATAGCAGCGTTAATGGAGTGCGTTACACCGTGGCATAACGCGGTCCATTAGCGCTGCCATTAACCCTGTGTGAGCGCTGACTGGAGGGGAGTACGGAGTGGGCACTGACTGCAGGGAAGAAGGAGCGGCCATGTTGCCGCCGGACTGCGCCCGTCGCTGATTGGTCGTGGCAATGGTCGTGGGCGTTTTGCCACGACCAATCAGCGACTTGGATTCCATGACAGACAGAGGCCGCGACCAATGAATATCCGGGACAGACGGAAGTGACCCCTAGACAATTATATAGTAGATATATATATATATAAAATTGGAACAGCATCTACAAAATACCTTGTGCCGTGCAGAGCTTTCCCAGCCAGTAGTCCAATGACTTCCAACAATATAAGCAAAAAAAAGAAAACCAGCACACAAAAAATAAAGAAAACGTGGACTTTATTGCCGTTCAGGCAATAAAGTCCACGTTTTCTTTATTTTTTTGTGTGCTGCTTTTCTTTTTTTGTGTGTAATATATATATATATATATATATATATATATATATATATATATATATATATATATATATACACACATACACACATACACACACATATATGATGGCCTATCCTTGACATAGACTGCAATAAACAAAAGACGGAAGGCGCCTTGGAATTAATCTGGTGTAAACAGCATGCTCGAATAAGGATGATGTTGAACTGGCTATTCCTGATCCATGGCTACATTTTATTGCATCCCAATTACGACACCTTCATGGATGGGGAGGTAGAGATGACATGGGCAAGTTGGGTGCTTTTTTTTTACAGAATACGAAATGAACCTCACGTCTGTCTTCTGGAGTCTGGGATTTCTTACTCCCACATTAGTGTTAGTGTATAAAGTGCGAGACAGAGGAAAGAAACTTATGGGTATTGAGGGATTCACCAAATACACACCACTATGACATAAACCCAATTTGGGTGAAGTATCAACGTTAAAGGGTTTTTCTGATTCGGAGCAAAAAAGGGATCTGGTCGAATGCTAGAATGGAAGCGTATGGCGACGGATTCCGTTTTTTTTAACAGAGCATGCTCCGATTTTTTTAGGCTCCAATTAGCTGGATCGGGTAGTCGGATGCGGCGAAAAAATGGACCCGTTGCATCAGTTTTTCACAATCTGCGACGGCTCCGTTGTTTTTCAGCCTTCGACAGATTGTGACTGATGGCAAAAAACTGATGTGTGAAAGCAGCCTTAGATCTGTCACCCGTCAAGCAGCAGGTTACATTAGAGCTGGCACAAGCTGTCAACATGCAATATCCATGCGAAGCTCAGGTGCCCATCAAGGACAAGTGAAGACTGCTGAAGGGAGCAAAGCACCAAGAACAGAAAAGTTACAATAAATAAATCACATAACAGATCAGCAACTTTTCCAGACCTGCAGTTAAGACTGGAAAAATAGCTCGGGATACAAAATAACATTTAAGACCTGTTCACATGAGTGTATGGATCAGATGAGTGATTTCTGATGGATACAGGGCAGTGCTGATCAGTAGTGAAGAGCGAACGTTCTGGGATAAGGTGTTAGCCGAGCATGCTTGGGTGCTAACCGAGTGACTTCGGCATGCTCGAATAATATGTTCGACACACATTACGAGACCTTCACTACGCCAGGAATACAGTATGATTCCCCAAAGTGCTCACAATACCCACAGCGCTCCCAATTAGTGATGAGCGAATGTGCTCGAATAAGGTAATATCCAAGCATGCTCGGGCACTAATAGATAATCTTCGGCGTGCTCTAATACTATGTTCGAGTTGTCATGGCTGCACATCTCGCGGCTGATTGATAGACGAAACACATGCAGGGATTTCTTAACAAACAGGCAATCCCTGCATGTGTTGCAGCTCTCAAACAGCTGCGAGACATGCAGTCTCAGGGACTTGCACATTTTTCAAACACACCAAAATCACCCAGTCAGCACCAGATTATGCTCAGGTAGCACCTTATCCAAGTACGTTTGCTCATCACTACTGATCAGATTTTTTTTTTTTAATTTACTCATGCCAATTCCCTATAAGAAGAGAAAAAAAATATTGCAACATGCTGTGTGAATCAAATCAAGCACACCCATTCAAGTCTATGAGTCCATGGAAACCACTGGACTACACTTAGGTGATATCTGAGTGTAGTCCAGTTTCCGCTGACTCACACCATCTTCTCCTCACCTGTGCTACGATTCGCTCATCCAAGAGAATCGGATCATACTAAGAAGATACCAACCAAACTTTGAACAGAGTATCATTTACATAATAGATCCGATTCTCTCGGCTTGTGCGACCCCAGCCTTAGGGCTTATACTCACTTGCGAGAAACTCGGATGAGTCTCGCACGTCAATACCCGACACTCAGGAGCGAAGCGTGCGGCTGCATGTATTGCTATGCGGCCGCACGCTCCAATCTGATTGCCGGGTATTGACGTGCGAGACTCATCCGAGTTTCTCGCAAGTGAGAATGAGCCCTTATACGGAGGTTGTAATTAGTGATGAGAGAATGTGCTTAGAAAAGTTTGTTCATTAGGCAGCCCCAGCATGTGTTGTGTCTGTCGAACAGCCGCAAGACATGCAGCCGTGCAGACTCAAACATTGTATTTGAGCACACCAGAGATACGCTATTAGCACACAAGCATAACACCTTATCCAAGCACACTCGCTCATCACTAGTTATAAGGTACTAGATGGTGGCCTGATTCTAACACATCGGGTATTCTAGAATAAGTACGTATGTACAGTACAAACCAAAAGTTTGGACACAACTTCTCATTTAAAGATTTTTCTGTATTTTCATGACTATGAAAATTGTAAATTCACACTGAAGGCATCAAAACTATTAATTAACACATGTGGAATTATATACTTAACAAAAAAGTGTGAAACAACTGAAATAATGTCTTATATTCTAGGATCTTCAAAGTAGCCACCTTTTGCTTTGATGACTGCTTTTGCACACTCTTGGCATTCTCTTGATGAGCTTCAAGAGGTATTCACCGGAAATGGTTTTTACTTAACAGGTGTGCCCTGACAGTTTTAATAAGTGGGATTTCTTGCCTTATAAATGGGGTTGGGACCATCAGTTGTGTTGTGCAGAAGTCTGGTGGATACACAGCTGATAGTCCTGCTGAATAGACTGTTAGGGTATGTTCACACGTTCAGGATTTCCATCCTTTTTTTTTTTTCAGGACAGTTTTTTTAAAAAACTGCAGCTCTTGGCAGAAAACGAAGGTCCTTTTTTTGGTCCTTTTTTTGTCCTTTTTTGATGCGTTTTTTTATCCTTTTTTTTTAATCCTTTTTTTATGCAGTTTTCTATGCAGAGACTGTGTGTTTCCTAGGAAGCTTTTTAGGGCTAAAATGGCTGAAAATACTCTAACCCTAACCCTACCCCTAACCCTACCCCTATTCTAACCTTAGTGAAAAAAAAAAAAAAAATTCTTAATTTTTTTATTGTCCCTACCAATGGGGGTGACAAAGTGGGGGGGGTGTCATTTACTATTTTTTTATTTTGATCACTGAGATATAACCTATCTCAGTGATCAAAATGCACTTTGGAGCGAATCTGCCGGCCGGCAGATTCGGCGGGCGCACTGCGCATGCGCCCGCCATTTTGCAAGATGGCGGCGCCCAGGGAGAAGACGGCCGGACGGACACCGGGACGCCGGGTAAGTATAAGGGGGGGGGAGATTAGGGCACGGGGGGGGGGGCATCGGAGCACTGGGGGGGGGCATCGGAGCACGGGGGGCGGGATCGGAGCACGGGGGGGGCAGCCACACTCCGCCCACGCACTTCCGCCCGCTCCCCCGCACTTCCTGCTGCAGCGGTTCTGCACATCAAATCGCAGTAAAACCCGCAGATATATTTTTGATCTGCGGGTTTTACTGCGATTTTGACCTCACAATGGAGGTCTATGGGTGCAGAACCGCTGCGGTTCAGGAAAAAGAAGTGACATGCTCCTTCTTTTTTGCCGCAGCTATTCTGCGCGGCTTTTTAAACGAAATTACGGACCATGTGCACAGCAGTGACTGTTTTCCATAGGGTTACATTGTTATGTACCCTGCATGGAAAACTGCTGCGGAACCGCAGCGGCAATACCGCTGCGGTTCCGCAGTAAAAAACGCACTGTGTGAACATGGCCTTAGAATTTGTATTATGGCAAGAAAAAAGCACCTAAGTAAAGAAAAACGAGTGCCCATCATTACTTTAAGAAATGAAGGTCAGTCAGTCTGAAAAATGGGGAAAACTCTGAAAGTGTCCCCAAGTGCAGTGGCAAAAACCATCAAGCGCTACAAAGAAACTGGCTCACATGAGGACCGCCGCAGGAAAGGAAGACCAAGAGTCACCTCTGCTTCTGAGGATAAGTTTATCCGAGTCACCAGCCTGAGAAATTGCAGGTTAAGGCTACTTTCACACTAGCGTTTTTTGACGTATGTCGCAATGCGTCGTTTTGGAGTAAAAACGCATCCTGCAAAGTTGCCCGCAGGATGCGTTTTTTCTCCACAGACTTTCATTAGCGACGCATTGCGACGTATCGCCACACGTCGACGGATGCGTTGTGTTTTGGCGGACCGTCGGCACAAAAAAAGTTCCATGTAACGTTTTTTGGTGCGTAGAGTCCGCCATTTCCGACCGCGCATGCATGGCCGGAACTCCGCCCCCTCCTCCCCGGACCTTACAATGGGGCAGCGGATGCGTTGTAAAACTGCATCCGCTGCCCATGTTGTTTTTTTTTTTCTCAGTTTGCGTCGTACGTCGGGCCGACGCATGGCGACGGCCCCGTACCGACGCTAGTGTGAAAGTAGCCTTGTTTGGGCTAAAGAATACAAGGAATGGACATTAGACCGGTGGAAATCTGTGCTTTGGTCTGATGAGCCCAAATTTGAGATCTTTGGTTCCAACCACCGTGTCTCTGTGCGATGCAGAAAAGGTGAACAGATGGACTCTACATGCCTGGTTCCCACCGTGAAGCATGGAGGAGGAGGTGTGAAGGTGTGGGGGTGCTTTACTGGTGACACTATTGGGGATTTATTCAAAATTGAAGGCATACTGAACCAGCATGGCTACCACAGCATCTTGCAGCGGCATGCTATTCCATCCGGGTTGCGTTTAGTTGGACCATCATTTATTTTTCAACAGGACAATGACCCCAAACACACCTCCAGGCTGTGTAAGGGCTATTTGACCAAGAAGGAGAGTGATGGGGTGCTACGCCAGATGACCTGGCCTCCACAGTCACCAGACCTGAACCCAATCGAGATGGTTTGGGGTGAGTTGGACCGCAGAGTGAAGGCAAAAGGGCCAACAAATGCTAAGCATCTCTGGGATCTCCTTCAAGATTGTTGGAAGACAATTTCCAGTGACTACCTCTTGAAGCTCATCAAGATAATGCCAAGAGTGTGCAAAGCAGTCATCAAAGCAAAAGGTGGCTACTTTGAAGAACCTAGAATATAAAGACATATTTTCAGTTGTTTCACACTTTTTTGTTAAGTATATAATTCCACATGTGTTAATTCATAGTTTTGATGCCTTCAGTGTGAATGTACAATTTTCATAGTCATGAAAATACAAAAAAATCTTTAAGGCTAAGTTCACATTTGCGTTCTGCCGGGCGCAGCCGCGGCGACGCATGCGCCCCTATACTTAACATGGGGGCGCATGGACATGCGTTTGCATGCGTTTTGCGATGCATGCGTTTTTTTGCCGCAAGCGTTAGGGCGCAGAGGACGCAGCAAGATGCATTTTTTTTGCGTCCAAAATTCGGCAAAAAAGGACGCATGCGTCGCAAAACTATGCGTTATAGCGTGCGTTTTTGTTTGCGTTGTGCGTTGCGTCGCAAATGTGAACGTAGCCTAAATGAGAAGGTGTGTCCAAACTTTTGGTCTTTACTGTATGTATATAGCAGCCACGTAGTATATAGCAAATACTACGTGGCCTGTGCTATATACTATGTGGCTGCCATATACATACATACATACATATTGTAGAATACCCGATGAATTAATACAGGCCACGCAGTATATGACAGTGGCCACGCAGTATATAACACAGCCCAAACAGTATATAACACAGCCCACATACTATATATCACACTGGCCACGCAGTATATCACACTGGCCACGCAGTATATCACACAGCCCACGCAGTATATCACACAGCCCACGCAGTATATCACACAGCCCACGCAGTATATCACACAGCCCACGTAACATATAACACAGGGCACATGGTATATAGCACAGCCCACGTATATAACCCTGCCACGCAGTATTTAGCAGTGTGGGCACCACATCCGTTAAAAAAATAATTAAAATAAAAAATAGTTATATACTCACCCCCTAGGATCCAGCGAAACTCTGGTGATGGGCGCGCGGCTGCCGCCATCTTCCGTTCCCAGGATGCATTTCGAAATTACCCAGATGACTTAGCGGTCTCGCAAGACCGCTAAGTCTTCTGGGTAATTTCGCAATGCATCTCCGGGAACAGAAGATGGCGGCTGGCGAGAGCGCATCGTCAGATGACGGAAGGTGAGAATAGTGGGTTTTTTAAATTATTTTTAACATTACATCTTTTTACTATTGATGCTGCATAGGCAGCATCAGTAGTAAAAAAGTGGGGGACACACAGGGTTAATAGCAGCGGTAACAGAGTGCGGTACCAGCGGCCCGTTACCGCTGGCATTAACCCTGTGTGAGCGGTGACTGGAGGGGATTACGGAGCGGGCACCGAGCACTGACTGCAGGGGAGGGACTAATCGGACAGTGCCCATCGCTGATTGGTCGCGGCAGCCATGACAGGCAGCTGGCGAGACCAATCAGCAACGCAGGATTTCCGTTACGGAAGTTGCCGACAGAAAGACGGAAGTACCGCTTAGGGTATGTTTCCACGTTCAGGAAACGCTGCGTGTTTGACGCTGCATTGAGCCGCAGCGTGAAACTCGCAGCGTCCAGATGTTACAGCATAGTGGAGGGAATTTCATGAAATCCCGTCTCCACTATGCATTAAAAGACGCATGCGGCATACCCGCGGAAACGGACATGCGGCGCGTCTTTTAAGGACGCAGCATGTCTTTACATTACTGAAACAATGCAAGGACAACGCAGGTGACCTGCCAGTGATCTCAGGTGCAGATTTGGTCAGGATTTTACCTGCATAAAATACTGACCAAATCCTGATGCAATCCTGAATGTGGACACATCTATCTATCTATCTATCTATCTATCTATCTATCTATCTATATAGATGTGTCCATGTTCAGGATTGCATCAGGATTTAACGCAGGTAAAATCTGCACCTGAGGTCACTGGCAGGTCACCTGCGTTTTTTGATGCTTTTTTTAATGCGGGTTTTTGTAAGCTCAATAAAGATATACCAAAAAAAAAGGGTGATGTCATTTCTTGTCCAACCTCTTCATTTACATACTCCATTGAAGAATAATGTTTACACACAGACAGATGATAGATAATAGATAGATGGATGGATAGATAATAGATAGATACGATAATAGATAGATGAAAGATATGGGATAGATAATAGATAGATCTATCATATCTATCTATTGTATCTATTATCCATCTATAAATATATCCATCGATAGATAGCTAGATAGATATATCGATAGATAGATAATACCAAGCCCGATATTTAGTATATCTATAGATATATCTATCTATAAATATATCTATAGATAGATTATCCATCTATCTATATAATCATCTAAGAGGTACTTCCGTCTGTTTTTCTGTCTGTAACGGAAATCCCGAGGTGCTGATTGGTCGCGGCCGACAGTCCGGCCGCAAATTGGCCCCTCCCTACTCCCCATCCCGGACCAACTTTTTTACTATTGATGCTGGCAGAAAATTGCGCAGGAGTTATTGCCCCCACCCCCCCGGCTACAAATACCAGCCCCCAGCCGCCCCAGAAATGGCGCATCGGTAAGATGCGCCAATTCCGGCACTTAGCCCCTCTCTTCCCACTCCCGTGTAGTGGTGGGATATGGGGTAATAAGGGGTTAATGTCATCTTGCTATTGTAAGGTGACATTAAGCTAGGTTAAAAATAATAAACCGTATACTACCTGTCCGCCGTAGTACAATTAATAACTAGCGTCCCCCGACGATCTCCCCTATAGAACAGTGACATCGGGTGATGTCACTGCTCTATAGGACCTCCAGTGACACACTTACAAAATGTCTATTGGCTCCTGCAGTGAATCACTGAGGTTACCTGAGTTCAGGGTCTCACTTTATGGCATTGCTGCGTGGGAACTTTCTCACACAGCAGTACCACAAGTGAGACTAGGGACTATTTTTTACAGTGGCGGAGGAATACAGTGCAGAAGGATACCTTCCTTCATTGAATTCCTGGAGCCCCTGGAGAGCGGTCGCATCAGCTGATGCTGCTGCTCTCCACGGGAGATCGTCGTGGGACACTTCGTTTTTATTGGATTTCTGCAGATCAGGAAGTATAGTGTTTGTTTATTATTTTAATATTTTTTACAGGTGACACTGGCTTCGGGGATCAAAGTGACAAGTGATGGTGAGTATGTACTTTGTTTAATGTACTTTAGGTCTATATGTATGTACTGTATGTATGTGTTGTATGGTGTATGTTGCATGTTGTATGGTGCATGTCGCATGTTACAAGTTGCATGGTGCATACACCATCCGACAACATGCATGTATGTTGCATGTTGTATGTGCACACAGTATAGATGAGTCCAGCTCTGCTACATCTGGATGCCCGACATCCAGATGTAGCAGAGCCGGTAGATGATCGCCGGAGATACCTCTCCAGCGATCACCTACACTACAGCGTTCTCACAATCAGCTGATCAGCTGTTTGTGAGAACCAGACTAGTGACCGGAGATAACTCCCGGTCACGTGCACGGCAGTTCTCGCGATAAGATAAGTTATCGCGAGAACTGCAGTGGACGAGGGACTTCCGGCGGCGGAACAGGTGAGCCGGAAGACATGCGCAGTAATCTGCGTGTACGCAGTTTCGACGCATGTGACTATTCATTAGATACGATTTTATTGAATCTAATAATAGTCTATGGTAAATTTATGGTGCGGCGACGGAGCGTCGCCGCTTTGTAAACAGACATGCTGCGTTCTGAAAAGACACGCCGCATTTCCGTTTATGCGGGTCTGCCGCCTGCGTGTTTTACCGCACAGTGGAGATGGGATTTCATGAAATCCCCTCCACTATGCTGTAACATCTGGATTCTGTGTGTTTGACGCTGCGGCTCACGCATCGTTTCCTGATTGCGGAAACATACCCTAATGCTCTGCTCTCACCACTGTAGCTGTTGGTAACAGGTTTACTGCAGTCTGCACTGGTATCCTGCCAGACCCCATTATAACCAGTGGGGTCTGGGAATGACTTTTACAGCTTCCACCGCACATGGAGTACTGTGTCCAGTTTTGGGCACCGGTGCTCAGGAAGGATATAATGGAACTAGAGAGAGTACAAAGGAGGGCAACAAAATTAATAAAGGGGATGGGAGAACTACAATACCCAGATAGATTAGCGAAATTAGGATTATTTAGTCTAGAAAAAAGACGACTGAGGGGCGATCTAATAACCATGTATAAGTATATAAGGGGACAATACAAATATCTCGCTGAGGATCTGTTTATACCAAGGAAGGTGACGGGCACAAGGGGGCATTCTTTGCGTCTGGAGGAGAGAAGGTTTTTCCACCAACATAGAAGAGGATTCTTTACTGTTAGGGCAGTGAGAATCTGGAATTGCTTGCCTGAGGAGGTGGTGATGGCGAACTCAGTCGAGGGGTTCAAGAGAGGCCTGGATGTCTTCCTGGAGCAGAACAATATTGTATCATACAATTATTAGGTTCTGTAGAAGGACGTAGATCTGGGTATTTATTATGATGGAATATAGGCTGAACTGGATGGACAAATGTCTTTTTTCGGCCTTACTAACTATGTTACTATGTTACATTACTGTGGGTGCAATCCACAGCAGAAAGAGCAAGCAGACTCACACATCTGCAGAGGGCCAACACATTACACAAAACCTTGTAGAACAAAAGAAAGTTAAAAAAAAATGCACTTTATGTATCCAACAGGTGGATGAAGAAATCCTAGAAGAAAAAAAAAAAAAAAAAAAGGAAAACCCAGGATCCACTGGAGGTAGAACATGGAGAGAGCGGGCAAGGATGGCATTAAAGCAAGCGAAAGGGGCCACTCGAGATGGACAGACAAGTATAGTGCAAGGACGAGCTAGGGAAAGGTTGGGGGTGGCAGGTACAGCGGACATTTCAGGGGCGTTATAGGATGTCAGGTAATGTTATCACAGAAAGCAGATGTTGGGAGGGGGAAGGAGTTGTGAGGTGCACACCCACGGGACGTCGGGGAGGCAGTCGTGGGGCACCCACACACGGGACGTCGGGGAGGCAGTCGTGGGGCACCCACACACGGGACGTCGGGGAGGCAGTCGTGGGGCACACATACACGGGATGTTGGGGCGAGTTGTGGGGCACACACGGGATGTTGGGGGAGTCGTGGTGCACAGACACACAGGATGTTGTGGGGGAGTTTTGGGGCACCCACTGAACGTTAGGGCAGTTGTCACTTACGGTTCCAGTACACCGGGTAGCACTCCCCCTCGGTGACGTCCACCTCGTACAGGCCGCTCCGGACGCACACCGGCTCGATCTTTCCCATGGCACCGATGGTGATGAGGTCCAGGCCAGCGGCCCCCGGCTCAGCCTCTGCCTCCTCCGCGGTGGCTTCCCCCTCCGGGGCGGCGCTCAGCTCCAGCAGGCGGCGGAAGGCCAGCTCGATGCGCAGGGAGTCGTACCCGATGAACGGCTTCCAGCTCTTCTTCTCCTCCCGGTAGAACCAGCGCACCTCCTCCGCGCCCAGCTCCGTCACTACCTCATAGCGGTGCCGGGAGCTGCTGGAGCGCGTCCTCCGCCGGCCCGGGAGCTGCAGCCGCTCCTCCCCGTCCTCACCCTCCGAGGGGGACCCGGCCAGCCCCGGCACCGGGGGGAAATCATGGCCGGTCAGGTGCAGCTCCAGGCCCCGGGACATGGGAGAACGGCAGCGCCGGCGGGAGGAGGTACACCGGTGGTCCTGCCCTTCCTCTCCCCCGGCCTCCCCGTCCTCCTCTTCTTCTTCCTCCCAGTCACACTCGCCGTTCTCCTCCGGTGACTGAAGCCCGGAGAGACTCATACCGGCGACGTCCCGCTTCTCTCACTGTTCATGAAGCCTCTTGGGTGCCGGCATGGAGGCCGTTACGTCCGCTGAAACTCCACCGCCCCCTCCGGAGCGCGGCTTCTCCCTCACACACCGGCTGCCGGGCGCGCCCCCACTGCCTCCACGATCTCCTCTGACGTGCGCGCCCCCGCCTGCTGGCTGTCACGTGATCAGCACATGTCAGGTGACTGAAAAGATGCCGCGGCTGTCAAAAAAAGAATCGTATACATTTATCCAGAGCTGTTTTTGAGGAGACTTGTGAAGCTGATCTAGACCTTGTATGCTTGGGGCTTGTTGTGCCCCGAGCGCTGGGAGGTGGGCTTGTTGTGCCCCGAGCGCGGAGAGGTGGGCTTATTGTGCCCCGAGCGCGGAGAGGTGGGCTTGTTGTGCCCCGAGCGCTGGGAGGTGGGCTTGTTGTGCCCCGAGCGCGGAGAGGTGGGCTTATTGTGCCCCGAGCGCGGAGAGGTGGGCTTGTTGTGCCCCGAGCGCGGAGAGGTGGGCTTGTTGTGCCCCGAGCGCTGGGAGGTGGGCTTGTTGTGCCCCGAGCGCTGGGAGGTGGGCTTGTTGTGCCCCGAGCGCTGGGAGGTGGGCTTGTTGTGCCCCGAGCGCTGGGAGGTGGGCTTGTTGTGCCCCGAGCGCTGGGAGGTGGGCTTGTTGTGCCCCGAGCGCGGAGAGGTGGGCTTGCGCAGGCGTGTACTACGGAGGACAGAGAATGAACTTCAATCCAATATTGTGGCCAGCATGCAGCCAGCGGGTAAGGAAAGGGTGAATCAAAAACCCGAAAACTCCGCCCATATGACCGAAAACCGGTCCCGCCAAATTCAGGTGACAGGTTCCCTTTAATAGCCTGAGAAGCTCCATGGGTATTACCCCCTTCCCAAGCTGTAAACATTGGCCCCCAGTCGCTGGCTTTCCCTCTCTGGTTTGGAAAATTGTGTGGGAGGCCACGCCATTTTTAAAAAAAATTAAACCGATATTGCGTTTAACCCCTTCATGACCCAGCCTATTTTGACCTTAAAGACCTTGCCGTTTTTTGCAATTCTGACCAGTGTCCCTTTATGAGGTAATAACTCAGGAACGCTTCAACGGATCCTAGCGGTTCTGAGATTGTTTTTTCGTGACATATTGGGCTTCATGTTAGTGGTAAATTTAGGTCAATAAATTCTGCGTTTATTTGTGATAAAAATGGAAATTTGGCGAAAATTTTGAAAATTTCGCAATTTTCACATTTTTAATTTTTATTCTGTTAAACCAGAGAGATATGTGACACAAAATAGTTAATAAATAACATTTCCCACATGTCTACTTTACATCAGCACAATTTTGGAAACAAAATTTTTTTTTGTTAGGAAGTTATAAGGGTTAAAATTTGACCAGCGATTTGTCATTTTTACAACGAAATTTACAAAACCATTTTTTTAGGGACCACCTCACATTTGAAGGCAGTTTGAGGGGTCTGTATGGCTGAAAATACCCAAAAGTGACACCATTCTAAAAACTGCACCCCTCAAGGTACTCAAAACCACATTCAAGAAGTTTATTAACCCTTCAGGTGCTTCACAACAGCAGAAGCAACATGGAAGGAAAAAATGAACATTTAACTTTTTAGTCACAAAAATTATCTTTTAGCAACAATTTTTTTATTTTCCCAATGGTAAAAGGAGAAACTGAACCACGAAAGTTGTTGTCCAATTTGTCCTGAGTGCACTGATACCTCATATGTGGGGGTAAACCACTGTTTGGGCGCACGGCAGGGTTTGGAAGGGAAGGAGCGCCATTTGACTTTTTGAATCAAAAATTGGCTCCACTCTTTAGCGGACACCATGTCACGTTTGGAGAGCCCCCGTGTGCCTAAAAATTGGAGCTCCCCCACAAGTGACCCCATTTTGGAAACTAGACGCCCCAAGGAACTTATCTAGATGCATAGTGAGCACTTTGAACCCCCAGGTGCTTCACAAATTGATCCGTAAAAATGAAAAAGTACTTTTTTTTCACAAAAAATTTTTTTAGCCTCAATTTTTTCATTTTCACATGGGCAACAGGATAAAATGGATCCTAAAATGTGTTGGGCAATTTCTCCTGAGTACGCCGATACCTCATATGTGGGGGTAAACCACTGTTTGGGCACATGGTAAGGCTCGGAAGGGAAGGAGCGCCATTTGACTTTTTGAATGAAAAATTATTTCCCTCGTTAGCGGACACCATGTCGCGTTTGGAGAGCTCCTGTGTGCCTAAACATTGGCGCTCCCCCACAAGTGACCCCATTTGGGAAACTAGACCCCCCAAGGAACTTATTTAGATGCCTAGTGAGCACTTTAAACCCTCAGGTGCTTCACAAATTGATCTGTAAAAATGAAAAAGTACTTTTTTTTCACAAAAAAATTCTTTTCGCCTCAATTTTTTCATTTTCACATGGGCAGTAGAATAAAATGGATCATAAAATTTGTTGGGCAATTTCTCCCGAGTACGCCGATACCTCATATGTGGGGGTAAACCACTGTTTGGGCACACGGCAGGGCTCGGAAGGGAAGGCGCGCCATTTGACTTTTTGAATGGAAAATTAGCTCCAATTGTTAGCGGACACCATGTCGCGTTTGGAGAGCCCCTGTGTGCCTATGCATTGGAGCTCCCCCACAAGTGACCCCATTTTGGAAACTAGACCCCCCAAGGAACTTATCTAGATGCATATTGAGCACTTTAAACCCCCAGGTGCTTCACAGAAGTTTATAACGCAGAGCCATGAAAATAAAAAATATTTTTTCTTTCCTCAAAAATGATATTTTAGCCTGGAATTTCCTATTTTGCCAAGGATAATAGGAGAAATTGGACCCCAAATATTGTTGTCCAGTTTGTCCTGAGTACGCTGATACCCCATATGTGGGGGTAAACCACTGTTTGGGCGCACGGCAGGGCTCGGAAGGGATGGCACGCCTTTTGGCTATTTAAATGGAAAATTAGCTCCAATCATTAGCGGACACCATGTCACGTTTGGAGAGCCCCTGTGTGCCTAAACATTGGAGATCCCCCAGAAATGACCCCATTTTGGAAACTAGACCCCCAAAGGAACTAATCTAGATGTGTGGTGAGGACTTTGAACCCCCAAGTGCTTCACAGAAGTTTATAACGCAGAGCCATGAAAAAAAAAAAATATATATATTTTCTCAAAAATGATCTTTTAGCCTGCAATTTTTTATTTTACAAAGGATAACAGGAGAAATTTGACCCCAAAAGTTGTTGTCCAGTTTCTCCTGAGTACGCTGATACCCCATATGTGGGGGTAAACTACTGTTTGGGCACATGCCGGGGCTCGGAATTGAAGTAGTGACGTTTTGAAATGCAGACTTTGATGGAATGCTCTGCGGGCGTCACGTTGCGTTTGCAGAGCCCCTGATGTGCCTAAACAGTAGAAACCCCCCACAAGTGACCCCATTTTGGAAACTAGACCCCGAAAGGAACTTATCTAGATGTGTGGTGAGCACTTTGAACCCCCAAGTGCTTCATAGAAGTTTATAATGCAGAGCCGTGAAAATAATAAATACGTTTTCTTTCCTCAATAATAATTATTTAGCCCAGAATTTTTTATTTTCCCAAGGGTTACAGGAGAAATTGGACCCCAAAAGTTGTTGTCCAGTTTCTCCTGAGTACGCTGATACCCCATGTGTGGGGGTAAACCACTGTTTGGGCACACGTCGGGGCTCAGAAGGGAAGTAGTGACTTTTGAAATGCAGACTTTGATGGAATGGTCTGCGGGCGTCACATTGCGTTTGCAGAGCCCCTGGTGTGCCTAAACAGTAGAAACCCCCCACAAGTGACCCCATTTTAGAAACTAGACCCCCCAAGGAACTTATCTAGATATGTGGTGAGCACTTTGAACCCCCAAGTGCTTCACAGACGTTTACAACGCAGAGCCGTGAAAATAAAAAATCATTTTTCTTTCCTCAAAAATGATGTTTTAGCAAGCATTTCTTTATTTTCACAAGGGTAACAGGAGAAATTGGACCCCAGTAATTGTTGCGCAGTTTGTCCTGAGTATGCTGGTACCCCATATGTGGGGGTAAACCACTGTTTGGGTGCACGTCGGGGCTCGGAAGTGAGGGAGCACCATTTGACTTTTTGAATACAAGATTGGCTGGAATCAATGGTGGCGCCATGTTGCGTTTGGAGACCCCCTGATGTGCCTAAACAGTGGAAACCCCTCAATTCTAACTCCAACACACCCCTAACCCTTATCCCAACTGTAGCCGTAACCCTAATCACAACCCTAACCCCAACACACCCGTAACCCTAACACACCCCTAACCCTAACCACAACCCTAATTCCAACCCAACCCTAGCCCTAAGGCTATGTGCCCACGTTGCGGATTCGTGTGAGATTTTTCCGCACCATTTTTGAAAAATCCGCGGGTAAAAGGCACTGCGTTTTACCTGCGGATTTACCGCGGATTTCCAGTGTTTTTTGTCCGGATTTCACCTGCGGATTCCTATTGAGGAACAGGTGTAAAACGCTGCGGAATCCGCACAAAGAATTGACATGCTGCGGACAATACAACGCAGCGTTCCCGCGCGGTATTTTCCGCACCATGGGCACAGCGGATTTGGCTTTCCATATGTTTACATGGTACTGTAAACCTGATGGAACACTGCTGCGAATCCGCAGCGGCCAATCCGCTGCGGATCCGCAGCCAAATCCGCACCGTGTGCACATAGCCTAATTCTAAAGGTATGTGCACACGCTGCGGAAAACGCTGCGGATCCGCAGCAGTTTCCCATGAGTTTACAGTTCAATGCAAACCTATGGAAAACAAAAATCGCTGTACACATGCTGCAGAAAAACTGCACGGAAACGCAGCGGTTTACATTCCGCAGCATGTCACTTCTTTCTGCGGATTCCGCAGCGGTTTTACAACTGCTCAAATAGAAAATCGCTGTTGTAAAACCGCATTGAAATGCGCAGAAAAAACATGGTAAATCCGCCATAAATCCGCAGCGGTTTAGCATTGCGGATTTATCAAATCCGCAGCGGAAAAATCCGCATAGGACCAGAATACGTGTGCACATACCGAAACCCTAACCCTACCCCTAACCCTACCCCTAACCCTACCCCTAACCCTAACCCTAGTTCTTACCCCAACCTTAGTGGAAAAAAAAAATTATTTTTTTTATTGTCCCTACCTATGGGGGTGACAAAGGGGGGGGGGGGGGTCATTTACTTTTTTTTTTTATATTTTGATCACTGAGATATAACCTATCTCAGTGATCAAAATTCACTCTGGAACGAATCTGCCGGCCGGCAGATTCGGCGGGCGCACTGCAGATGCGCCCGCCATTTTGGAAGATGGCGGCGCCCAGGAAAGAAGACGGACGGTCCCCGGGAGGCCAGGTAAGTATAAGGGGGGGGAGATCAGGGCACGGGGGGGGCGTCGGAGTACGGGGGGGTGGATCGGAACACGGGGGGGTGGATTGGAGCACGGAGTGGGGGATCGCTGTGCGGGCGGGTGGATCGGAGCACGGGGGGGGGGAATCGCTGTGCGGGGGGGGGAATCGCTGTGCGGGGGGGATCACTGTGCAGGGGGGATCGGAGTGCGGGGGGGTTTGGAGCACGGGGGGTGTGATTGGAGCACGGGGGAGCGGGCAGGAGGACGGGGGAGCGGAGCACAGGACCGAGGGGAGCAGACCACAGATCGGGGGGCTGGGGGGGGCGATCGGAGGGGTGGGGTGGGTGCACATTAGTGTGTCCAGCCATGGCCGATGATATTGCAGCATCGGCCATGGCTGGATTGTAATATTTCACCATTTTTTTAGGTGAAATATTACAAATCGCTCTGATTGGCAGTTTCACTTTCAACAGCCAATCAGAGCGATCGTAGCCACGAGGGGGTGAAGCCACCCCCCTTGGGCTAAACTACCACTCCCCCTGTCCCTGCAGATCGGGTGAAATGGGAGTTAACCCTTTCACCCGATCTGCAGGGACGCGATCTTTCCATGACGCATATGCTGCGTCATGGGTCGGAATGGCACCGACTTTCATGACGCAGCGTATGCGTCAAAGGTCGGGAAGGGGTTAAAGCCGGGGTCACACTTGCGAGAAACTCACACAAGTCTCATGCAGCAAGTCTTGGGGCAGCACGGTGGCGCAGTGGTTAGCACAGCAGCGCTGGAGTCCTGGGTTCAAACCCCACCAAGGACAACATCTGCAAAGAGTTTGTATGTTCTCTCCGTGTTTGTGTGGGTTTCCTCCGGGTATTCCGGTTTCCTCCCACATTCCAAAGACATACTGATAGGGAATTTAGATTGTGAGTCCCATCGGGGACAGCGATGATAATGTGTGCAAACTGTAAAGTGCTGCGGAATATGTTAGCGCTATATAAAAAATAAAGATTTTTTTTTGTGTGTGTGTCTTTAGTTAACTCTTTATGTACCATTTTATGTTTATTACTAAACATCAGGCTTGGTATTATCTATCTATAGATCTATCTATCATGAGAAAATGTATTCTACAGAGCGGCCCTTTATATGGATACACCTAAATAAAATGGGAATGGTTGGTGATATCAACTTCTTGTTTGTGACATATTAGTATATGGGAGGGGGGAAACTTTTCAAGATGGGTGGTGACCATGGCGGCCATTTTGTTGTCAGCCATTTTGGATCCAACACTATTTTTTCCAATCCAATGGGAAGAGGGTCATGTGACACATCAAACTTATTGAGAATTTCACAAGAAAAACAATGGTGTGCTTGGTTTTAACGTAACTTTATTGGATCATGGGCCAGTTGAATGGCCACCAAGGTCTCCCGATCTGACCCCCTTAGACTTTTATCTTTGGGGTCATATGAAGGCAATTGTCTATGCTGTGAAGATACGAGATGTGCAGCATCTGAAACAACGGACACGGGAAGCCTGTGCTAGCATTTCTTCTGCGGTGTTGCTATCAATGTGTCAAGAGTGGGAGAAGAGGGTTGCATTGACAATCCAACACAGTGGGCAACACTTTGAACACATTTTATAAGTGGTTATAAACTTGTAAATGACTCATGAAAGAATAAAGTTATGTTTAAAACCAAGCACACCATTGTTTTGCTTGTGACATTCACAGTATGTTTGATGTGTCACATGACCCTCTTCCCATTGGAAAAATTAAGGGGATCCAAAATGGCCAACTTCAAAATGGCTGCTATGGTTACCACCCATCTTGAAAAGTTTCCCCCCTCCCATATACTAATGTGCCACAAACAGGATGTTGATATCACCAACCATTCCCATTTTATTTAGGTGTATCCATATAAATGGCCGCTCTGTATTATTGGTTGGGAAAACTTTGCATTACATCTAAGGCATGTCCACTTTTTTCATTTTTTTTATTCTATCTATCAATTTATCTATCTATAGATTATCTATCTATCTACTGTATCTATCTATCATCCATAAAAACAGAGGCAGCACTCCAATAGAAAAAATATGTGTAATTTATTGGCCCATGTGTGACGTTTCAGTCCAGGATGTGGACCTTTCTCAAGGCTTGAGAAAGGTCCACATCCTGGACTGAAACGTCACAAATGGGCCAATAAATTACACATATTTTTTCTATTGGAGTGCTGCCTTCGTTTTTCTGGATAATAGCATGAGGTTTGGTACATACCTGGAAGGATTTTTTGCACCCTTTGTTTTCTTTTGGTGCTTTTTCTATCTGTCTGTCTGTCTGTGTGTAAACATTATTCTTCAATGGATTATGTAAAAGAAGAGGCTGGACAAGGAAATGACATCACAATTCTTTTTTGTTAAATAATAGATCTTTATTTAACCTACAAAAACGCATACAAATCCGCATGAAAATCGGCATCAAAAACGCATCAAATCCATGTGGATTTTTAACTGCATTTTCTGCCAAGAGAGGAAGAATCCGTGCAGAATATTCCAGAGGTAAATCTGCAACGTGTGCATCTAGCTAATGGCATCACACCTCTCCACACTGTAGAATGGCCCCAACTCAAATCTTCACACTGTATAATTGCTTGCATACAGTATAATGGACCCCACACAGCGCTCTATAAAGTATAAAGGCTCGCATATAGCCCTCCAAATATTATAATGCCCCCCACAGAGATCTCCATATATTATAATAGCCCCCAAATAGCCCTCCATATAGTTACATTGGCCCCATAGTCCTCCATATAGTATACGACCCCCCTATGATCCTCCATATCGTTTAACCCCTGGGCCATTTTCTGTTTTTGCGTTTTCGTTTTTCATTGCCCTTTATCCCAGAGCCATATTTTTTTTTATTTTTTGGTCAAAATGGCCATGTGAGGGCTTGTTTTTTTGCGGGACGAGTTGTACTGTTGCATGACACTATTGGTTTTAGCATATCATGTACTGGAAAAAGGGAAATAAATTCCAAGTGTGGTGAAATTGCAAAAAAAAGTGCAGTCCCACAGTTTTTTTTTTTAACCACTTCACTAAATGCTAAACGTGAGCTGTCATTATGATTCTCCAGGTCATTACAAGTTCATAGACACCAAACATGTCTAGGTTCTTTTTTATCTAAGTAGTGAAAAAAAATTCCAAACTTTGTTAGAAAAAAAAATTGAGCCATTTTACCCGATACCCGTAGCGTCTCCATTTTTCTTGATCTCGGGTTGGGTGAGGGCTTATTTTGTGTGCTGAGCTGAAGTTTTTAATTATACCATTTTGGTGCAGATACGATATTTTGATCGCCCGTCATTGCATTTTAATGCCATGTTGTGGCGACCAAAAAAAACGTACTTCTGGAGTTTTGACTTTTTTTCTCATTACGCTGTTTCACGATCGGGTTAACATTTTTATATTGATAGATCGGGCGATTTTGAACGCGGCAATACAAAATATGTGTATGTTTGATTCTTTTTATTTTGAATGGGGCGAAAGGGGGGTGATTTGAACTTTTATATTTTTATTTTTTAAATATTTTTAAAAACATTTTTTTTCACTTTTGGCATGCTTCAATAGTTTCTATTACTAGGTGAAGAGAATGGGGCATCAGACTGCGCTGCTCGCCTGTCAGGATAATGTACCAGAGAAGTCCAAGTAGATGTAATAGAGAATAGACTAATGTAATTCTCTATTACATCTAGGGATGAGCGACCTTTACTTTTATAGGATCGGGTCGGGTTTCACGAAACCCGACTTTTTCAAAAGTCGGGTCGTGTGAAATTGGCCGATCCTATAAAAAAGTCGGGGTCGGGGTCGTCCGAAACTCGAAACCCAATGCAGTGCATTGGGTTTCCATGGTTCCCAGGGTCTGAAGGAGCGGAAACTCTCCTTCAGGCCCTGCGATCCATATTTTAGTGTAAAATAAAGAATTAAAATAAAAAATATCGCAATACTTACCCTCTGACGCGCCCTGGTACTAACCGCAAGTCTTCCTTCCTTAGAATCAGCCTTCCAGGACCTGGCGGTGACGTCGCGGCTTGTGATTGGCCGCGCGGCCGCCCATGTGACCGCTCGTGCGACCAATCAGAAGCCGTGACGTCACCGAAGGTCCTTCAAGCGCTGATTCTTAGGAAGGAAGGCTGTCGGAAGGAAGCAGGGCGCTTCCGAGGGTGAGTATATACCTAATAGGAATATACTCACCCTCGGAAGCGCCCTGCTTCCTTCCGACAGCCTTCCTTCCTAAGAATCAGCCCTTCCAGGACCTTCGGTGACGTCACGGCTTCTGATTGGTCACATGGGCGGCCGCGCGGCCAATCACAAGCCGCGACGTCACCGCCAGGTCCTGGAAGGCTGATTCTAAGGAAGGAAGACTGCCGGTTAGTACCAGGGCGCGTCAGAGGGTAAGTATTGCGATATTTTTTATTTTAATTCTTTATTTTACACTTTAATCTGAATTCCGATACCAATTCCCGATATCTTAAACATATCGGGAATCGGTATCGGAATTCCGATTCCAGATTCAAAAGATCGCCGACTTCATGGCCGACCCCACACTGGGGTCGGGTCGGGTTTCATGAAACCCGAGCTTGCCAAAAGTCGGCAACTTTTGAAAAATCTCGACCCGTTTCGCTCAACCCTAATTACATCTACTTGGACTTCTCTGGTACATTATCCTGACAGGCGAGCAGCGCAGTCTGATGCCCCATTCTCTTCACCTAGCAAAGGATCATCACATCGGGGCTTGCAGCAGGAGCCAATGCTAAGTACAGTGGTTGTGTCTCACAGAACCATAATAGGTGAGTGAATTTATATTATCTCTCACGAATATTCCCATTATCTCGGATAAGACCTTATGTGCACTCTATATTCCTTCTAGCTACCTTGTCAATAGTTTCCATGGGAGATTAGAAGCTGCCATAATCCGATCGTCTCTGCTACATACAGGCGATGATCAGATCGCCTGCATGTAGCAGAATTGCTCACTTGCATAGCAATTCGGCATTGACAACTATAGAGGTGTGCTGGAGACCTCTGTTGTCATGCTATCCCATCGTTGACTGGCGATCACGTGACAGGGTCACGAGTTTAACTGGTTAACAGCCGCAGGTGTACCGCGATTCCACCCAGGGCTGTTGAGGTCACATCTCAGCTGTATATATCAGCTGACATGTGCCCAGAAAGGTGTGGACTCCGGCGGGGAGTCCGACATCAGCGTACTATTATGCCCGATATCGGAAAGGGGTTAATGCACTGCCCATAGTCCTCTATATAGTATAATGTGTTGACCACGCTCGCTGGTGGTGTACGTGGACCAACTGTGCCATGGGGCTGGGCTCACCTAGGAGGGGTGCAACTAAGTGGTTACCTGGTGTTCACAGGATCTACTGAAGGTGAAATCAGGCTTGAGCTGCACCTAAATGCCAGGTTGCACCACTACGCAGTGTCCTGTACTGCAGCTGCCGATCCCAGTGGTTGGGTCCACTGGATTGGAACACGGGAGCGGGGTCACCGACAGGAAGGATTAGAAGACTAACAGACAGTACGGACAATGTGGACTTCGGGGATAGGTTCTCGTCCAGACCCAGAGGTCTCGGGCAACGGTTCAGGTACTGCCGACTTGACTACAGGGTTCAGGTACCACCAAAGTCGCTTCAGGGACACATATAAACTACACAGGACTACAGTAACAATACAGGAGAGGGAAATAACTAATTTAAACTAAGGATAAGTGACCTGGCAACATACTGTTGCACACACAGACTACTTCTAACAAACTATAAGGGTTGCTCAGGCACCTCCCTATTGGGGAGGGTGCATTTTACACAAGATGCCTCCCAGTCAGCGTAGCTACTGGGGGGGGCAGAGGATGCAGGCGCCCCGGGCCCGATGCTCAGAGGGGGCCCACCCGGAGCTACGCTGTAACTATCTGCGCGCAGCGCGCCGATACAATTGCCTTCTGCGGCAGAGCAGATCTCCCTGCTCTGCCACTATGGGGCCCCTGAGCAGGCGAGGGGGCCCGGTGCCAGCAGTGCTCGCCTTTCATCGCAGGGTCAGCTGTACCGGCATTTAGCCGATACAGCTGACCGCAATCATGAGGGAAGGAGCGCTGCGCTCCTTCCCCCATCATTCCCCTGTCAGCGTCTGACATCGGTGAGAGCGATGAGTCACTGCCCAGCGCCCGCTGTCAGGAGACGAGCGGGACCTCAGAGCAGCGCAGTAACCAGGAAGAAGAGAGGTGAGTATTTTTTTAAGGGGTGCTGCCTTATACTACAGAATCTGCCTATGGGGGGGTGCTGTCTTATACTACAGGGTCTGCCTAATACTACAGGGTCTGCCTATGGGGGGTCTGCCTAATACTACAGGGTCTGCCTATGGGGTGCTGCCTTATACTACAGAGTCTGCCTATGGGTGCTGCCTTGTGCTATAGAGTCTGCCTATGGGGGATGCATTATACAATATAGAGTAAGCCTATGGGGAGTGCATTATACTATATTGAAGACTATCTTGTGCATTATACTATATGGAGGCTATCTAGAGGGGCATCATACAGTGTGGGGATTACAGTGTTGGAGCCATCAAACAGTTTGGAGGCTACTAAGGGGTCAGTATACTGTGTATATACATGGGCAGCACGGTGGCTCAGTGGATAGCACTGCAGCCTTGCAGCACTGGAGTCTTGGGTTCTAATCCCACCTTGGACAACATCTGCAAGGAGTTTGTATGTTCTCCCCGTGTTTGCTGTTTGCGTGGGTTTCCTCCGGGTACTCCGGTTTCCTCCCACATTCCAAAGACATACTGATAGGGAATTTAGATTGTGAGCCCCATCAGGGACAGTGATGATAATGTTTGCAAAACTGTAAAGCGCTGCGGGAATATGTTAGCGCTATATAAAAATAAAGATTATTATTATAAGAGAGCATCATACTATGTATAGGGGAGCTGTACAGGGGGCAGACTCAGGACATTACTAAATGTAAAGTTTGCACTTATTGTTATAGGGGAACTCAGGTTACTGTGACCATCAAAGGGGCACACAGGACAATATTACTTTCTAGGGGACAAAATATGGGCACTTTTCTAGGGCACTTGCACCTGGCATTGCTATATTATAGAGGGTTGTCTTAGAATTTAGAGGGCACACAGAACCACACCTCAGGTGCAGTAATAGGGACACATACGGCAGCAGCGGCTCAGTATTGGGATATCAGGTGTAGTAATAGGGACACATACGGCAGCAGCGGCTCAGTATTGGGGTATCAGGTGCAGTAATAGGGACACATACGGCAGCAGCGGCTCAGTATTGGGATATCAGGTGTAGTAATAGGGACACATACAGCAGCAGCGGCTCAGTATTGGGGTATCAGGTGCAATAATAGGGACACATGGCAGCAGCGGCTCAGTATTGGGGTATCAGGTGCAGTAATAGGGACACATGGCAGCAGCGGCTCAGTATTGGGGTATCAGGGGCAGTAATAGGGACACACGGCAGCAGAGGCTCAGTATTGGGGTATCAGGTGCAGTAATAGGGACACATACGGCAGCAGCGGCTCAGTATTGGGGTATCAGGTGCAGTAATAGGGACACATACGGCAGCAGCGGCTCAGTATTGGGGTATCAGGTGCAGTAATAGGGTCACATACGGCAGCAGCGGCTCAGTATTGGGGTATCAGCAGGATGAGGAGTTTGTGCAGTTTGTGAATAGATGGTGTTGGGGCTGGAATATGAGAAGTGAAATGTGTCTTTGTTGTATTCTCTGCAGCCGAGTCATTGCTGGAAGAAGTTGTCATGTCGGTCTGGGCCAGATGGAAAAGACGGGCAAAGTGACGACTCCATCATAAAGAACGTCAGCGGTAAGTCATTATCTGTAACTGTGCTGTGATCTATGTTCTGTAGGACTGATATCTACCACTGACCATATGGCGGTAATATCCATTTTGGTCGTTATATAAAGATTATCTTCTAGTAACAGCGCGGTCATCTGCTGAGGTTCTCCTCCACTATTAGGGTGCATCACCAAGTTGTAATCAAGGTTACCTGGTTAGAGACCCACTCAGAAGCTTCCCCCCCCCTGAACAAAAACCCTAGCTACGCTTCTGCTCCCAGTTATTGGTTGGAGGCATCTTTGGAGGTGCACGCATGCACTAGGCGCACCGCAGGAAGTCAGTATGGCGTGGACAGAAGAAGGAGGGGAAGGAATGTGCAGACGCTGCCGCTGTCAGTGCGGTGAGTATGTCAGCGTCCCTGCATGGAAAGAGCAGGGGAACCATGCGGGTGCGCTGTATATAATGCACTTCTCATATTCCTCCATGTATTAAAATGCACTCCTCATAGTTCTCCATACAGTATAATGCACCCCATAGTCCTCCATACAATATAATGCACTCACCATAGTTTTCCATATAGTAAAATGCACTCCTCCTAGTCTTCCATACAGTATAATGCACTTCTCACAGTCCTTCATATATAATGCACTCCCCACTATTCTCCATAAAGTGTAGTGCACTCTCCACAGTCCTCTACAGTATAATGCACTCCCTATAGTCCTCCATACAGTATAACGCACCCCTTTGTCCTATATACCATATAATACATCCCATAGTCCTTCATATAGTATAATGCACCCCCATAATCCTCCATATAGTATAATGCACTTCCCATAGTCCTCCCTATTGTCATGAAGCTGCAGTGCAATACAGTGCAACCAACACCAGGGGGAGTTTAATAGGGGTGCGAGACTGCACACACTGAGCAGAATGAGGCAGAGCAAAGTTAACCCTTGATATGATCCCTCCAAAAAAGGGCAGACACTAATAAACCCTGGAACGGATCATGACACCTATAGTATAATGCACCCCATAGTCCACCATAGAGTATAATACACACCCCATAGTCCTCCATACAGTATAATGCACTCTCCATAGTCCTCCTCCGCATAGTCCTCCGTACAGTATAATGCACTTCCCATAGTCCACTATACAGTATAATTCACTCCAAATAGTCATCCATAGAATATAATGCACTCCCCATGGTCCTCTGTACATTATAATGCACTCTCCATAGTCCTCCTCCGCATACTTCTCCATACAGTATAATGCATAACATAGTCCTCTGTAGAGTATAATGCACTCCCCATAGTCCTCCATACAGTACAATGCACTCTCCATAGTCCTCCATACAGTACAATGCACTCTCCATAGTCCTCAATACAGTACAATGCACTTCCTATGGTCCTCTGTACATTATAATGCACTCTCCATAGTCCTCCTCCACATAGTTCTCCATACAGTATAATGCACACCATAGTCCTCCGTAGAGTATAATGCACTCCCCATAGTCCTACATACAGTATAATGCACTCTCCATAGTCCTCCTCCGCATAGTCCTCCGTATAATATAATGCACTTCACATAGTCCTCTGTACAGTATAATGCACTCCCCATAGTCCTCTATACAGTATAATGAACTCTCCATAGTCCTCAATACATTACAATGCACTCTCCATAGTCCTCCATACAGTATAATGCACTCTCCATAGTCCTCCATACAGTATAATGCAATCTCCATAGTCCTCCGCATAGGCCTCTGTACAATATAATGCACACCCCATAGTCCTCCATACAGTATAATGCACTCTCCATAGTCCTCCGCATAGTCCTCCGTACAGTATAATGCACTCCCCATAGTCCTCAATACATGTAAAGCGCCATGGAATAAATGGCGCTATAACAATAAATAATAATAATAATACAGTATAATGCACTTCCCATGGTCATCTGTACATTATAATGCACTCTCCATAGTCCTCCTCTGCATAGTTCTCCTTAGATTATAATGCACACCATAGTCCTCCGTAGAGTATAATGCACTCCCCATAGTCCTCCATACAGTATAATGCACTCTCCATAGTCCTCCGTATAATATAATGCACTTCACATAGTAATCTGTACAGTATAATGCACTCCCCATAGTCCTCCATACAATATAATGCACTCCCCATAGTCCTCAATACATTATAATGCACTCTCCATAGTCCTCCATACAGTATAATGCACTCCCCATAGGCCTCCGTATAGTATAATGCACTCCCCATAGTCCTCCGTACATTTTAATGCTCTCCTCATAGTCCTCCGTACATTATAATGCACTCCCCATAGTCCTCCGTACATTATAATACACTCCCCATAGTCCTCCATACAGTATAATGGACTTCCTATGGTCCTCTCTACATTATAATGCACTCCCCATAGTCCTCTGTAAATTATAATGCACTCCCCATAGTCCTCTGTACATTATAATGCACTCCCCATAGTCCTCTGTACATTATAATGCACTCCCCATAGTCCTCTGTATATTATAATGCACTCCCCATAGTCCTCCGTACATTATAATGCACTCACCATATTATTATGTACAGTATACTGCTCTCCACATAGTCCTCCATATAAGTATAATGCACTCCCTATAGTCCTCTATCCAATATTATGGCCACCACAATGTACTCGCTAATTTAAAAAAATAAATTACTCACCTCTCCTCCTCGTTACCCTGCTGCTCCGTTCTATGCAGTTAGCGCTGTGAAGGGGCGCACATCTCAGGGCAGCGGGCGTCATGTAGTGCGCTGAGATGTCAGATACCGAAGAAGAATGATGGAGGAAGCGTCAACTGATGCTCTCTCTTTCTTCATTGCTTGAAACTTTATCGGCATCCAGAATGCCGATACAGTTGAACTTGTGACGGTGTGGGAGGCGCTAGCTCTTGCAACTGGCTACATTACTGGATGAGTATCAGTATAGGAGAGTAAACACCTACTGTCCTTGCTGTACAGTACCCCCACCCTAATGTAGGATTAATTCAGATAAGTAGCAATAGAATTAAATATATGTCTATACCTACCTCATCACAATTCATAGCATAGCACAATATATTTGGAAATCAATTTTAGTGAGTGTATAATTTAGTGGGCTTTCTGAGTTCTCTGGGTCCTCATTCATTGATATCTGATCCCCTAAAGCAGCCTATTAAATGTTCTCCTGACAATGCCACAATCCTATGTAATGTAACAAAAAAAAAGATAATGGACCGCACCTCCAAAAATCATACACTGATCTAATGCCGCTAGGCAAAAATATATATAACTGAACATGAGGTTCTTAGGCTAAGTGCACACGATGCGGATTTGCTGCACAACCGCAACTTTTTTTTCTGCGCAGATTTACAGTACAATGTAAATCAATAGGAAAAAAAAAAAAAAAGCAATCAAACCCATTTGGAAACCACAATCACTGCCCACAATGACCAACATAAAAAAGCCACCAAAAAAGCGGGAGTAGACTGTATAAAAATGTAGACTTTCAAAAAGGTACAAATTTAAAAGAATAAGGCACAAAAGAAAAACTAGCCCCCCAAAAAATGCACAAATGCAATAACGAATCGGGCCCTTTAATTTTTGCATGCATGATTTTTGGAGAGAAAAAAAGTAACAAAAAAATCCTAGAACTGTTCTGCGTAATGCATTTTGTGTTGCTTGATCCATGTGACCAGCATTGAATGGCGGCTGTATAGGGTGAGGACTCATGATGTGTTTTCTAATGAATTATTGATGCCTGTAGTCATTTGGAAGCATTATGCTTTCTTTCCAGATCTAAGTACGCTCTGTCGTCATGGCAGTGGGAGATCACTATGGTACAGCTGACGTATGCATCTGTAAAGAACCCGTAATTTATGGGCTAATGAAGTCACTGTAGGATCAATACACACGAGCTTCCAGTAGCAGAAATAATGATACCAGGAGGATATGTTGGCTTACCGCCAATGAAAACCCAGCTTGAAAAAATGATATTAAAATCCGAAATGTTGGCCTACTGTAATGTATATTCAGCAAATGCACTCAATACTTGGTCGGGGCTTCTTTTGCATCAATTACTGCATCAATGCGTCGTGGCACGGACACGATCAGCCTGTGGCACTGCTGAGGTGTTATGGAAGCCCAGGTTGCTTTGATATCAGCCTTCAGCTCGTCTGCATTGTGGGGTCTGGTGTCTCTCATCTTCCTCTTGACAATAACCCATAGATTCCCTATGGGGTTAAGGTCAGATGAGTTTGCTGGCCAATCAAGCACAATGATACTGTTGTTTATAAACCAGGTATTGGTGTTTTTGGCAGTGTGGGCAGGTGCCAAGTCCTGCTGGAGAATGAAATTTCCATCTCCAATAAGCTTGTCGGCAGAGGGAAGCATGACGTGCTCTAAAAATTCCTGGTAGACGACTGCGCTAACTTTGGTTTTGATAAAACACAGTGTACCTATACCTGCAGATGACGTGGCTCCAGAAACTATCACTGATTGTGGAAACTTCACACTAGACCTTGGAAATAAAGGTCTCAGATTCTGGAGGAACAATGGAAAGACATACAACCCAAGCTGTTTGAGGTCTAGTGTGAAGTTTCCACAGTCAGTGATGGTTTGGGGAGCTGGTGTATGTATGTATGTAATAACTTAGCACATGGCGGGGCGGTGGATGGGCACTAATAACTCAGGACATGGTGGGGCAGTGAGTGGGCATTCCAAGTGTGATGCTTCCCCTTGCTCTGGAGGACACATCTCGGGCCCATTTTTCAGCCCTGTCTCTCGTCTATTGTATGTACGTGGCGTGACTGACTGGGATACAGACCTTGCAGTCTTCTGCACATCCACCTATGGCTGCATTTGCCTAAGGCCGGCGTCACACTTGCGAGTTTTACGGACGTAAGAGCGCAGAATCTACGTCCGTAAAACTCGCAAAAAATACGGCACAATTATTCTCTATGCCCCTGCTCCTATTTGCCGTATTTTACTGATCAGTATTATACGGCTTTCTACGGCCGTACAAAATCGCAGCATGCTGCGTTTGTCACCGTACTGCGCAAGAAATACGCCAATGAAAGTCTATGGAAGCGTGAAAAATACGGATTACACACGGACAAGCAGTGTGACTTGCGAGAAATACGCAGCGGTGTTAGAGAGAAAAGCCGGTAATTCAGTGCGGTGTACAGTAAAATCACACTGACAGCTTACAGTCCAATAGGTAGAATAAATGTGTACACATAGAATAGGTATATATATATATATATATATGTCAGTGAGACACATATATGTATATATATTAATATTTATTCCAGCGCTATACAGCTTGAAAGCCGGTAATTCAATTACCGGCTTTTTCTTTCTCCTTCCTAAAACCCGACATGATTTGAGACATGGTTTACATACAGTAAACCATGTCTTCTCTCCATTTTTTTTGCAGATTCCACACTACTAATGTCAGTAGTGTGTATCTGCAAAATTTGGCCGTTCTAGCTCTTAAAATAAAGGGTTAAATGGCGGAAAAAATTGGCGTGGGCTCCCGCGCAATTTTCTCCGCCAGAGTAGTAAAGCCAGTGACTGAGGGCAGATATTAATAGCCTGGAGAGGGTCCGCGGTTATTGGCCCCCCCCTTGCTAAAAATATCTGCCCCCAGCCACCCCAGAAAAGGCACATCTGGAAGATGCACCTATTCTGGCACTTGGCCACTCTCTTCCCATTCCCGTGTAGCGGTGGGATATGGGGTAATGAAGGGTTAATGCCACCTTGCTATTGTAAGGTGACATTAAGCCTAATTAATAATGGAGAGGCGTCAATTATGACACCTATCCATTATTAATCCAATTGTAGTGAAGGGTTAAATAAAACACAAACACATTATTTAAAATTATTTTAATGAAATAAAAACAATGGGTGTTGCAGTATTTTATTCAACGCCCAATCCAGTCACTGAAGACCCTCGTTCTGTGAGTAAAAAAACATAATAAACCAACAATATACTTACCCTCCGCAGATCTGTAACGTCCAACGATGTAAATCCTTCTGAAGGGGTTAAAACATTTTGCAGCAAGGAGCTGTGCTAATGCAGGCTGCTCCTCGCTGCAAAACCCCAGGGAATGAGGCTAAAAATAGATCAATGATCTATATTTAGCTTCATTTGCGGTGAGGCGCCCTCTGCTGGCTGTTCATAGATCGTGGGAAATTACCTAGAAAGCTCCCTGGCATAGGAGCAGGGGCATAGAGAATAATTGTGCCGTATTTTTTGCGAGTTTTACGGACGTAGATTCTGCGCTCTTACGTCCGTAAAACTCGCAAGTGTGACGCCGGCCTAATACTTGACCTACATATTATATTTCTTACTATTTATGTGCAGCTGGTGATTTGAGAGCCGTATCTGTCTGTAACTGCTGTAGAGGAGCAGGCGGCTTCTCATTTATTGTTACAGCATTGCCCATTACTGACTATATCTGACCTTTTGATGGGATATTTTCCAGTCTCAACCTGTTGTATACCTTGATTGTAAACTCTAACTTATATGTAGATACATGGTGTTTCATCCTCACTTATCATACATCTTATACATTTCAGGAACTGAATAAAAAAAAACTGGTTGTGGGGGTAATGAGTTCTCAAAATTAGTGTTTAGGGAAAGATACCTACCGTATTTTTCGGCATATAAGATTACTTTTTAACCCCTGAAAATCTTCTCAAAAGTCGGGAGTAGTCTTATACGCCGGGTACGGCATGTGCAGAGCTCTGAGATCGCCACATATGGTGCAGGGAGCGGTCCCGGATGGTTCCCAGGGTCTGGAGGAGAGGAGACTCTCCTTCAGGCCCTGGGATCCATATTCATGTACTTTTTCAATTAAACTTCACAATAAGCTTTCAAGTGGATACACTTAATGGTCATTGTATATATATATATATATATAAAATAGCAGTTATTTGTTTTTCCTTTTTAGTGGGTCCTTGAAGTTACTTATAATTTGGTCAGTAGGAGTAACCATCTCGGGTATGGCCCCCTGGTTTGGCGGGGGGGGGCCATCACAGTATGACCCCCTGGTATGGAGGGGTAACCACTCTGGGCATAGCCTCCTGTTATGATGAGGTAATTCAGTACCACAATGGACATAGAAGTCAGAGCACATACAGTGATCTGACAATAACCCAAAAACATAGAACGAGCTCTGAGACGTGGGAACTCTGCTGACCGCAATCCCTAATCCTCTCCAACCACACTAGAGGCAGCCGTGGATTGCGCCTAACGCTCCCTATGCAACTCGGCACAGCCTGAGAAACTAGCTAGCCTGAAGATAGAAAATAAGCCTACCTTGCCTCAGAGAAATACCCCAAAGGAAAAGGCAGCCCCCACATATAATGACTGTGAGTTAAGATGAAAAGACAAACGTAGAGATGAAATAGATTTAGCAAAGTGAGGCCCGACTTACTAAACAGAGCGAGGATAGGAAAGGTAACTTTGCGGTCAACACAAAACCCTACAAACAACCACGCAAAGGGGGCAAAAAGACCCTCCGTACCGAACTAACGGCACGGAGGTACACCCTCTGCGTCCCAGAGCTTCCAGCAAGCAAGAAAAACAAATAGACAAGCTGGACAGAAAAAAACAGCAAACAAAATAGCAAAGCGGAACTTAGCTATGCAGAGCAGCAGGCCACAGGAACGATCCAGGAGGAAACAGGTCCAATACAAGAACATTGACTGGAGGCCAGGATCAAAGCACTAGGTGGAGTTAAATAGAGCAGCACCTAACGACTTCACCACATCACCTGAGGAAGGAAACTCAGAAGCCGCAGTACCACTCTCCTCCACCAACGGAAGCTCACAGAGAGAATCAGCCGAAGTACCACTTGTGACCACAGGAGGGAGCTCTGCCACAGAATTCACAACAGCCTCCTTGTTTGGAGGGGTGTCCATCACAGTATGGCCCCTGGTGTGGAGGGGTAACCATCTCGGGTATGGCAATCTGGTGTGAAGCGGTAACCATCTCAGGTATGGTCCCCTGGGTGTGAAGGGGTAACCATCTCAGGTATGGCCACCTGGTGTCCAGAAGCATTTATATCTTATAAGACGCTGTTAGGGTAAAGTCCCTAGGGTCATGGCAATCATATTTTGCATGCCTAAAGAATACATTTTTCTCCTCCGAGCTAGAAACAGCGGCAGGACAGAAGAAGAAAAAAAGGTAGGCATGCTTTTCAATACAATCTGCAGCTTCAAGGACCCTCTTTTTTCATGTGACTTGAGAATTCAGAGGTAAGGAGTTTGACTGTTTATATTGACCAACTTCTGTTTCTTCCAAGGTTGTCGTCTGGACAATGCAGTAACCTAATGCATTTAATTGCTTCTTGAAGAAGCAAAAGGGCGAAACACGCGTCGGTGCGCGGAGGGTTACTGGCGGACTAGAAGACATCACCCCCATTTCTTTTCACCTAACCACTGAGGTAATATTATATATGCACTTTTGTATGATGTACTTAGCACTGGCAATTTTATCCTTGGTGGTTGAAGCCTAGACTTTTTCTATGGTTGATAAAATATGATATAGCACAGATATAGGCATGTTTACAGGAATTATTTGCTAAATTAATATAGAGGATGCTTTCCAGCACCTGATAAAGGGATTAACAGAATAATTCATGTTTAAGTGCATATCCTTTAGGTGATTATTTGGGTATAAATATTGTTTAAATGTTATTCTATATTAATTGACTTGCCAGTGTTGCCCTCCCCTGGGGTAAAAAATTGTTCGTGAATTAATGAATATGTGGATCCTTTTTTAAAAAAATGTTTTTTTGGAAAACTTTTGTAATAATAAATATTTAATTTTAATCATTATGATTTGCTTCCTTTAAGTGACGGTTTTTTTCACCGCCCCTTTTGTGAGTTGTACTGTACATAATAGTGGTTTCTAGAATGAAAACCTGTGAATTTGTGAATTTCACAGGTCTACAAAAAATATTTTTTGTAATTATCTCAGGTGACTGCACTTTTCTGAATCAACTTTTTGCCCTGATTTCAAAAATGTATCTAGTTTTTCTGTAGCATGTACAATTTCCATGGAGCAGCATCATTATTATAAGGTATAGGAAATATACTGGTGACATTAAGAAAACCGTAATCTACATATCAGAAAAAAGTTCTTCACCTTACGAAACAGTTTTTATTGTTCCAAAATAATTTCACATGCAAAATAGAAATCAAAATATGAGCAGAAATTGAAAGTGCTTGACATTAGACTGTCGTTGATAAGATTTTTCAGGGTTATCCCTATATAACATCCAACAGTAATCTGCCATCACTGAGTTATTCCAAAAACCCTGGTAGCGGTGTTCCATTACTTTAACCCCTTAGTGACAGAGCCAATTTTGTGCTTAATGACCGGGCCAATATTTACATTTCTGACCACTGTCACTTTATGCGATTATAACTCTAGAACACTTCAACGGATCCCACTGATTCTAAGACTGTTTTTTGTGACATATTGTACTTCATGTTAATGGTAACATTTCTTCGATATGACTTTATTTATGAAAAAAATGGAAATATTGCGAAAATTTTGCAATTTTCAACATTTAAATTTTTAAGCCCTTAAATCAGAGAGTGGTGCCACAACAAATACTTAATAAATAACATTTCCCACATGTCTACTTTACATCAGCACAATTTTGTAAACATAGTAACATAGTAACATAGTAACATAGTTAGTAAGGCCGAAAAAAGACATTTGTCCATCCAGTTCAGCCTATAAATAAATACCCAGATCTACGTCCTTCTACAGAACCTAATAATTGTATGATACAATATTGTTCTGCTCCAGGAAGACATCCAGGCCTCTCTTGAACCCCTCGACTGAGTTCGCCATCACCACCTCCTCAGGCAAGCAATTCCAGATTCTCACTGCCCTAACAGTAAAGAATCCTCTTCTATGTTGGTGGAAAAACCTTCTCTCCTCCAGACGCAAAGAATGCCCCCTTGTGCCCGTCACCTTCCTTGGTATAAACAGATCCTCAGCGAGATATTTGTATTGTCCCCTTATATACTTATACATGGTTATTAGATCGCCCCTCATTCGTCTTTTTTCTAGACTAAATAATCCTAATTTCGCTAATCTATCTGGGTATTGTAGTTCTCCCATCCCCTTTATTAATTTTGTTGCCCTCCTTTGTACTCTCTCTAGTTCCATTATATCCTTCCTGAGCACCGGTGCCCAAAACTGGACACAGTACTCCATGTGCGGTCTAACTAGGGATTTGTACAGAGGCAGTATAATGCTCTCATCATGTGTATCCAGACCTCTTTTAATGCACCCCATGATCCTGTTTGCCTTGGCAGCTGCTGCCTGGCACTGGCTGCTCCAGGTAAGTTTATCATTAACTAGGATCCCCAAGTCCTTCTCCCTGTCAGATTTACCCAGTGGTTTCCCGTTCAGTGTGTAATGGTGATATTGATTCCCTCTTCCCATGTGTATAACCTTACATTTATCATTGTTAAACCTCATCTGCCACCTTTCAGCCCAAGTTTCCAACTTATCCAGATCCATCTGTAGCAGAATACTATCTTCTCTTGTATTAACTGCTTTACATAGTTTTGTATCATCTGCAAATATCGATATTTTACTGTGTAAACCTTCTACCAGATCATTAATGAATATGTTGAAGAGAACAGGTCCCAATACCGACCCCTGCGGTACCCCACTGGTCACAGCGACCCAGTTAGAGACTATACCATTTATAACCACCCTCTGCTTTCTATCACTAAGCCAGTTACTAACCCATTTACACACATTTTCCCCCAGACCAAGCATTCTCATTTTGTGTACCAACCTCTTGTGCGGCACGGTATCAAACGCTTTGGAAAAATCGAGATATACCACGTCCAATGACTCACCGTGGTCCAGCCTATAGCTTACCTCTTCATAAAAACTGATTAGATTGGTTTGACAGGAGCGATTTCTCATAAACCCATGCTGATATGGAGTTAAACAGTTATTCTCATTGAGATAATCCAGAATAACATCCCTCAGAAACCCTTCAAATATTTTACCAACAATAGAGGTTAGACTTACTGGCCTATAATTTCCAGGTTCACTTTTAGAGCCCTTTTTGAATATTGGCACCACATTTGCTATGCGCCAGTCCTGCGGAACAGACCCTGTCGCTATAGAGTCACTAAAAATAAGAAATAATGGTTTATCTATTACATTACTTAGTTCTCTTAGTACTCGTGGGTGTATGCCATCCGGACCCGGAGATTTATCTATTTTAATCTTATTTAGCCGGTTTCGCAAATTTTTTTTGTTAGGAAGCTATAAGGGTTTAAAGTTGACCAGCGATTTCTCATTTTTCCAACAAAATTTACAAAACCATTTTTTTATGTCACTGAGGCTGTGCTTGCAGCATCTCATTCACCAATGGTTCTCAGCCTAGACGGTGGCATCTTGGCACCGTCCAGGTTGAAAACTAATTCTCCCCCAGATATGGATTACGGCATGGGACAGGACGACCTACAAGTATGGTATATTGTTGTTGTTTTTTTATTGTAGTTTTTTTTGCAGGAGATCGAGGGCTTCGGTGAAATTAGGTAAGGTCGTAAGTATGGTTTAATTGAGCTTGTTAAAGGAGTCTGTGCCTTTCTTTCAATTAAAATACTTTTTTCTGGGTGTCTTTGTTTTGTTTCAATGTGACTATGGGGTTAGTAATGGGGCGTCTTATTGACGCCTCTCCATTACTAACCTTGGGGCTTGATGTCAGCAGACAATACAAAGGTGACATCAAGCCCCCCAACTATACCCCACTTGCCACCACCACAGGGCAAGTGGAAAGAGCGAGGCTAAGTGCCAGAATTTGCACATCTTAGAGATGAACCTTTTCTGGGGTGGCTGAGAGCTGATGTTTTTAGCCAGCGGGGCAGTATCCATGGCCCCTTCCTAGGCTATTAATATCAGTTCACAGCTGTCTGCATAGCCTTTGCTGGTTATTAATTACAGGGGGACCCCACATCATTTTAATACCCTATTTTAATAGCCAGTAAAGGCTAAGTATACAGTTGTGAGCTGATATTAATAGTTTGGGAAGCTCCATGGGTATTACCCCCTTCCAGTAGCGCAGCTACCAGGGGGGCAGAGGGTGCGGTCGCCCGGGCCCCTTGCTCTAAGGGGGCCCACTCAGAGTTACTGCAGCTGTTAACTATGCCGGTGTACACAGCAGCCGATGTAGTTCTCTCCACTGTAGTGTGGGGAGACATAATCTCCCTGCACTACCACTGTCTGTTCTATAGCACACGCCCCCATTGCACCCTGTGTGTCTGCACGAGAGACTGCACGAGAGCATTGGCTTCTTCTTCTCCGCCGCAGAGGAGCAAGACAAGGTGGTGCTTTGAGTATTTAGAGCTTGGGTTGCTGCGTGCAGGGGGAAGGGGTTGTGTCTGTGCAGTGAGGAGGGGGCAGGACGCTGCTCCCCTCCTTACAAGTCCTGGATTGTTTATTTTCTTGTAGTTGTGGTCTTGTATCTGAGGCACAGTAGATTTATGGCAGCTAATCTACTTGAACTTTTAAACACATCACAAGGTGTCTCTGCCAATGCAAATCAGCTGCCATAAATCTCATTGTGCCTCACATAGAGCCACTGGCATAAGTAGTATCGAGCATGCACTGACCTGTGTGTGTGTATATATATATATGTATATATATATATATATAGAGTACAGACCAAAAGTTTGGACACAACTTCTCATTTAAAGATTGTTCTGTATTTTCATGACTATGAAAATTGTAAATTCACACTGAAGGCATCAAAACTATGAATTAACACATGTGGAATTATATACTTAACAAAAAAGTGTGAATAAACTGAAAATATGTCTTATATTCTAGGTTCTTCAAAGTAGCCACCTTTTGCTTTGATGACTGCTTTGCACACTCTTGGCATTCTCTTGATGAGCTTCAAGAGGTAGTCACCGGGAATGGTCTTCCAACAATCTTGAAGGAGTTCCCAGAGATGCTTATCACTTGTTGGCCCTTTTGCCTTCACTCTGCGGTCCAGCTCACCCCCAACCATCTCGATTGGGTTCAGGTCTGGTGATCATCTGGCGTAGCACCCCATCACTCTCCTTCTTGGTCAAATAGCCCTTACACAGCCTGGAGGTGTGTTTGGGGTCATTGTCCTGTTGAAAAATAAATGATGGTTCAACTAAATGCAAACCGGATGGAATAGCATGCCGCTGCAAGATGCTGTGGTAGCAATGCTGGTTCAGTATGCCTTCAATTTTGAATAAATCCCCAATAGTGTCACCAGCAAAGCACCCCCACACCATCACACCTCCTCCTCCATGCTTCACGGTGGGAACCAGGCATGTAGAGTCCTTCCGTTCACCTTTTCTGCGTCGCACAAAGACACGGTGGTTGGAACCAAAGATCTCAAATTTGGACTCATCAGACCAAAGCACAGATTTCCACTGATCTAATGTCCATTCCTTGTGTTCTTTAGCCCAAACAAGTCTCTTCTGCTTGTTGCCTGTCCTTAGCAGTGGTTTCCTAGCAGCTGTTTTACCATGAAGGCCTGCTGCACAACGTCTCCTCTTAACAGTTGTTGTAGAGATGTGTCTGCTGCTAGAACTCTGTGTGGCATTGACCTGGTCTCTTATTTGAGCTGCTGTTAACCTGCGATTTCTGAGGCTGGTGACTCGGATAAGCTTATCCTCAGAAGCAGAGGTGACTCTTGGTCTTCCTTTTCCTGGGGCGGTCCTCATGTGAGCCAGTTTCTTTTTAGCGCTTGATGTTTTTTGCAACTGCACTTGGGGACACTTTCAAAGTTTTCCCAATTTTTCGGACTGACTGACCTTCATTTCTTAAAGTAATGATGGCCACTCGTTTTTCTTTTACTTAGCTGCTTTTTTCTTGCCATAATACAAATTCTAACAGTCTATTCAGTAGGACTATCAGCTGTGTATCCACCAGACGTCTGCACAACACAACTGATGGTCCCAACCCCATTTATAAGGCAATAAATCCCACTTATTAAACCTAACAGGGCACACCTGTGAAGAGAAAACCATTCCCGGTGACTACCTCTTGAAGCTCATCAAAAGAATGCCAAGAGTGTGCAAAGCAGTCATCAAAGCAAAAGGTGGCTATTTTGGAGAACCTAGAATATAAGACATATTTTCAGTTGTTTCACACTTTTTTTGTTAAGTATATAATTCCACATGTGTTAATTCATAGTTTTGATGCCTTCAGTGAGAATTTACAATGTTCATAGTCATAAAAATACAGAAAAATCTTTAAATGAGAAGGTGTGTCCAAACTTTTGGTCTGTACTGTATATATAAATATATATATACTGTATATATACTGTCTATATATATATATATATATATATATATATATATATATACATATGTAAAAATATATAGTAGCAAAAAAAAGGCAAGGCACCATTGACAAAATAAAAAAATAGTGTTTTAGTAGCCCATTGGGGCTCAGCCACTTGTCGGTTCTACTGAGAGCCTTTATCTAGAAGAACCAAAACAGTTTTTTTCATTTTTTTTGCTGCTACATTGAAGATCGGTAAATGCCTGGAATGTTTGGGTGTAGCAGCTGTATATTACACACTGTTTGCTAGTGCTGCTTTCAAATCTCACTCTCTATCTATCTATCTATCTATCTATCTATCTATCTATCTATCTATCTATCTATCTATCTATCTATCTATCTATATACACACACACACCCTGTGACTTGGTCCTGTAGCCAGGGTGAGGGTCCTAACATCTCATATTGTAAATCCAGGGTGGCAAGCATCAAAACCCAATTATATAAGTTTTTATTAAAAAAAATAATCCCCACAAAGTTAAGGATGAATAGATATGATAAAAAGCCAAATAGAAGAAAATACAAACAGTCAGTAGGTGCATATAGATGATCACATACAGTCATGGCCACAAGTATTGACACCCCTGCAATTCTGTCAGATAATACTCATTTTCTTCCTGAAAATGATTGCAAACACAAATTCTTTGTTATTATTATCTTCATTTAATTTGTCTTAAATGAAAAAAACATAACAAGAATTGTCCTAAAGCCAAATTGGATATACCCGTATATACTCAAGTATAAGCCGACCCGAGTATAAGCCGACCCCCCTAATTTTGCCACAAAAAACTGGGAAAACTTATTGACTCGAGTATAAGCCTAGGGTGGAAATGCAGCATTTACCGGTGAATTTCAAAAATAAAAATAGATCATTATTTCCCCATAGCTGTGCCATATAGTTCTCTGCACCGTTCATATTTCCCCATAGCTGTGCCCCATATAGTGCTCTGCACCGTTCATTTTGTCCCATAGCTGTGCCCCATATAGTGCTCTGCACCGTTCATTTTGTCCCATAGCTGTGCCCCATACTGTGCTCGGCACCGTTCATTATTGCCCCATATCTGTGCCCCAGATACAATGCTCTGCACCGTTCATTTTGTCCCATAGCCAGGCTCGGACTGGCCCACCAGAGAACCGGAGGATCCTCCGGTGGGCCCTGGCACTGACACCTGCTGGCAGGGCCCCCACTGCTCCAGGGCCCCCACTGCTCCAGCCTCCAGGGCCCCCCCGCCGCCCGCCTTGAATATGATACTCACCCTGCTCCAGCGATGGTCTCGGCGTCTGCACTGCAGCTTGTTCTGAACGAGTGGTCACGTGACACCGCTCATTAAGGCCATGAATATGCACATATTCATGACCTTAAATGAGCGGTGTCACATGACCGGTCAAGCAGGAAGAAGGTGCTGCGCCCGTGCGCCGGCACCTGGAGTCGGGACAGAGCGCGAGGGATGTCGGCACGGCCGTGCAGTGGGACAGGTGAGTATGAGGGACGGGGGGGATGAAGGAGGACATAAGCCGGCGCGCCGAGCGGGAGCAGGTGCAGGTGCAGAGAGATAAGCCATGCATACAGGGGCGGACTATGAGCCATGCATACAGTAACGGGGAAATATAAGCCATGCATACAGGGGGAATATAAGCCATGCATACAGGGGGGAATATAAGCCATGCATACAGGGGCGGAATATGAGCCATGCATACAGGGGGAATATAAGCCATGCATACAGTAACAGGGGGGAATATAAGCCATGCATACAGGGGGAATATAAGCCATGCATACAGGGGGGAATATAAGCCATGCATACAGGGGGGAATATGAGCCATGCATACAGGGGGGAATATAAGCCATGCATACAGGGGGGAATATAAGCCATGCATACAGGGGGGAATATAAGCCCTGAATAAAGGGGGGGATATGAGCAATGCATACAGGGGCAGAATATGAGCCATGCATACAGGGGGGGGGGATATGAGCCATGCATACAGGGGGGGAATATAAGCCATGCATACAGGGGCGGAATATGAGCCATGCATACAGGGGGGGGATATGAGCCATGCATACAGGAGGGGGGATATGAGCCATGCATACGGGGGGAATATGAGCCATGCATACAGGTGGGGGGGATATGAGCCATGCATACGGGGGGGAATATGAGCCATGCATACAGGAGGGGGGTCGTTATACAGTATTGAGCATCATGTGTGGCCGTTATACAGTATGGAGCATCATGTGTGGCCATTATACAGTATGGAGCATCATGTGTGGCCGTTATACAGTATTGAGCATCATGTGTGGCCGATATACAGTCGCGAACATCATTTGTGGCCATTATACAGTATTGAGCATTATGTGGGATCATTATACAGTATGGAGAACTGTGTGGCCGTTATACAGTATGGAGCACTATGTGTGGGTGGTCATTATACAGTATGGAGCACTGTCTGGCCATTATACAGTATGGAGCTATGTGTGGCCATTATACCCATTATACACTATGGAGCATCATGTGTGGCCATTATACACTATGGAGCATCATATGTGGCCATTATACACTATGGATCATCATGTGTGGCCATTATACAGTATGGAGCACTGTGTTGCCATTATACAGTATTGAGCATCATGTGTGGCCATTATACAGTATGGAGAACTGTCTGTGGCCATTATACAGTATGGAGCATCATGTGTGGTGGCCGTTATACAGTATTGAGCATCATGTGTGGCCGTTATACAGTATTGAGCATCATGTGTGGCCATTATACAGTATGGAGCACTGTGTGGCCATATTTTTGTTTGCTTATAATTATTGTATATAAAACAGTGTGATCAGCAGTGCTAAATGGCTGCGGTTGGGATGTGGATATGGGTGTGACTAGTTGTGAAATGGGTGTGGTCAGAGGCGTGGCCTAAAATTTGCCGCGGCGCACTACGCGCACCGCAAACTTTATACCTCCTTCCCTTCTTCAAAAGTTGGGAGGTATGGTACCGCATCTGCCAGATCACGGCAAGTGCCGCAAATCCCATAGGGAATGAATGAGGCCGAACGCAGTGTTGCCATAAGTGATCCGTTACGCGGCAGATGCAGAAAAACTGCCGGATCTGCTTCAAAAGGCGACTTTCACATCAGTGATTCTTGCCAAAGTCACTGCCGATAGTGTCATACTCACCAAAGGGGGAGGCAGCACTAAAAGTGCCTAGGGCAGCAGAAACTCTAAATACGGCCCTGGGGGGCTACATTATATTCTGTGGGGGGACTGCATTATACTCAGGGTACTACATTATATTATGGGGGGCTACATCATACTATATGAGGGGTTACAGTATACTCTATGGGGGGCTGCATTATATTCTGTGGTGGGGCTGCATTATTCTCTCAGGGGACTACATAATATTATGGGGGCTACAACATACTATATGAGGGGGCTACAGTATACTCTATGGGGGGCTGCATTATATTCTGTGGTGGAACTGCATTATCTCAGGGGACTACATTATATTCTGTGGTGGGTGGCATTATACTATATGAGGGGGGGCTGCATTATACCCTATGGGGTGCTACATTATATTCTATGGTGGGGACTGCGTCATACCTGAGAGGGTTGCATTATATTTTGTGGGGTGCTGCATTATATTCTATGAGAGAGGACTGCATTATATTTTATGAGGGGGCTACATCATATTCTGTGAGGGGGCTACCCCAACCCTTGCTACATTATTAAGACGTGAACTACCTTATATTATACCCTGATATTAGCGCTTTTTACCGCACAATTGGTGGTCTTGTATCTATTTCTACGTAGCTACATAGTGGGCCCCAAGAATTATTTTCTCTGGTGGGCCCAAGGTGCTCCAGTCCGACGCTGCCCATAGCTGTGCCCCATACTGTGCTCGGCACAGTTCATTATTGCCCCATATCTGTGCCCCATATACAATGCTCTGCACCGTTCATTATTGTCCCATAGCTGTGCCCCATACTGTGCTCGGCACCGTTCATTTTGTCCCATAGCTGTGCCCCATACTGTGCTCGGCACCGTTCATTATTGCCCCATATCTGTGCCCCATATACAATGCTCTGCACCGTTCATTATTGCCCCATATCTGTGCCCCATATACAATGCTCTGCACCGTTCATTATTGTCCCATAGCTGTGCCCCATACTGTGCTCGGCACCGTTCATTATTGCCCCATATCTGTGCCCCATATACAATGCTCTGCACCGTTCATTATTGTCTCATATCTGTGCCCCATACTGTGCTCGGCACCATTCATTATTGCCCCATATCTGTGCCCCATATATGCTCTGCACCGTTCATTATTGCCCCATATCTGTGACCCATATATGCTCTGCACTGTTCATTGTGCCCCATAGCTGTGCCCCATATACAGTGCTCTGCACCGTTCATTGTGCCCCATAGCTGTGCCCCATACTGTGCTCGGCACCGTTCATTATTGCCCCATATCTGTGCCCCATATACAATGCTCTGCACCGTTCATTTTGTCCCATAGCTGTGCCCCATACAGTGCTCTGCACCGTTCATTGTGCCCCATATCTGTGCCCCATATAGTGCTCTGCACCGTTCATTGTGCTCCATAGCTGTGCCCCATATACAGTGCTCTGCACCGTTCATTGTGCCCCATAGCTGTGCCCCATACAGTGCTCTGCACCGTTCATTGTGCCCCATATCTGTGCCACATATAGTGCTCTGCACCGTTCATTGTGCCCCATAGCTGTGCCCCATATAGTGCTCTGCACCGTTCATTGTGCCCCATAGCTGTGCCCCATATACAGTGCTCTGCACCGTTCATTGTGCCCCATAGCTGTGCCCCATATACAGTGCTCTGCACCGTTCATTGTGCCCCATAGCTGTGCCCCATATACAGTGCTCTGCACCGTTCATTGTGCCCCATAGCTGTGCCCCATATACAGTGCTCTGCACCGTTCATTGTGCCCCATAGCTGTGCCCCATATACAGTGCTCTGCACCGTTCATATTTCCCCATAGATGCTCCACATAAATCTGTGCCGCTGCTGCTGCAATAAAAAAAAAAAAAAACACATACTCACCTCTCTTGCTTGCAGCTCCCAGCGTCCGGTCCCGGCGCCTCCATCTTCCCTGCGTCTCTGCTCTGACTGATCAGGCAGAGGGCGCCGCGCACACTATATGCGTCATCGCGCCCTCTGACCTGAATAGTCAGAGCGCAGACGCCGGGAAGATGGAGGCGCCGGGAAGATGGAGCGACGCCCGGCGGCTGGAACGCGGACAGGTGAATATTACATACTTACCTGGTCCCGGCGTCCGGCTCCCCCTGCCGTCCCACGGTCTTCGGTGCCGCAGCCTCTTTCTCTATCAGCGGTCACCGGCACCGCTGATTAGAGAAATGAATACGCGGCTTCACCCCTATGGGAGGTGGAGCCACCTATTCATTTTTCTAATGAGCGGTCCCACGTGACCGCTGAAGAGGGGAAGACGCTGCAGCACAGAAGACCGTGGGAGGGCAGGGGGAGAGCCAGGATCGCTGGGACTAGGTAAGTATACCTCAGCGCCCTCACACCCTCACCCGCCGACCCTGCCACCCACCTTGACTCGAGTATAAGCCAAGAGGGGCACTTTCAGCCCAAAAATTTGGGCTGAAAATCTCGGCTTATACTCGAGTATATACGGTAATTCCACACCAAACATAAAAAAGGGGGTGGACAAAAGTATTGGCACTGTTCGAAAAATCATGTGATGCTTCTCTAATTTGTGTAATTAGCATCACCTGTAACTTACCTGTGGCACCTAACAGGTGTTGGCAATAACTAAATCACACTTGCAGCCAGTTGGCATGGATTAAAGTTGACTCAACCGCTGTCCTGTGTCCTTGTGTGTACCACATTGAGCATGGAGAAAAGAAAGAAGACCAAAGAACTGTCTGAGGACTTGAGAAACCAAATTGTGAGGAAGCATGAGCAATCTCAAGGCTACAAGTCCTTCTCCAAAGACCTGAATGTTCCTGTGTCTACCGTGCGCAGTGTCATCAAGAAGTTTAAAGCCCATGGCACTGTGGCTAACATTCCTAGATGTGGACGGAAAAGAAAAATTGACAAGAGATTTCAACGCAAGATTGTGCGGATGTTGGATAAAGAACCTCGACTAACATCCAAACAAGTTCAAACTGCCCTGCAGTCCAAGGGTACAACAGTGTCAACCCATACTATCCGTCGGTGTCTGAATGAAAAGGGACTGTATGGTAGGAGACCCAGGAAGACCCCACTTCTTACCCCGAGACATAAAAAGGCCAGGCTGGAGTTTGCCAAAACTTACCTGAAAAAGCCTAAAACGTTTTGGAAGAATGTTCTCTGGTCAGATGAGACAAAAGTAGAGCTTTTTGGGCAAAGGCATCAACATAGAGTTTACAGGAGAAAAAAAGAGGCATTCAAAGAAAAGAACATGGTCCCTAAAGTCAAACATGGCGGAGGTTCCCTGATGTTTTGGGGTTGCTTTGCTGCCTCTGGCACTGGACTGCTTGACCGTGTGCATGGCATTATGAAGTCTGAAGACTACCAACAAATTTTGCAGCATAATGTATGGCCCAGTGTGAGAAGCTGGGTCTCCCTCAGAGGTCATGGGTCTTCCAGCAGGACAATGACCCAAAACACACTTCAAAAAGCACTAGAAAATGGTTTGAGAGAAAGCACTGGAGACTTCTAAGGTGGCCAGCAATGAGTCCAGACCTGAATCCCATAGAACACATGTGGAGAGATCTAAAAACGGCAGTTTCGAGAAGGCACCCTTCAAATATCAGGGACCTGGAGCAGTTTGCCAAAGAAGAATGGTCTAAAATTCCAGCAGAGCATTGTAAGAAACTCATTGATGGTTACTGGAAGCGGGTGGTCGCAATTATTTTGGCTAAAGGTTGTGCAACCAAGTATTAGGCTGAGGGTGCCAATACTTTTGTCTGGCCCATTTTTGGAGTTTTGTGTGAAATGATCAATGTTTTGCTTTTTGCTTCATTTTCTTTTGTGTTTTTTTCATTTAAGTCAAATTAAATGAAGATAATAATACCAAATAATTTGTGTTTGCAATCATTTTCAGGAATAAAATGAGTATTATCTGACAGAATTGCAGGGGTGTCAATACTTTTGGCCATGACTGTATAGACCCCTGAACGTATACTCAGTCTGGACAACAAGACCCCCCAAAGGCAGAAAAGGGAATAAAAGAGAAGACCTACCAGGGGGTGCACTTTCTTCTTTACATGAATAATATTTTACCTCTCTCTCTTCTAATTCCCTCTTTCTTTCCGGTCCCCTCTTTGGGGTCCTGTCCAGACAATAGTATTTCTTTTAGGGTTACCTGGGTGCATTCAGGGAGCTATTCACATACGCTAGCCTCCATACACACCCACTGGTTGTTTCTGTTTTCTTCTATTTAGCCCTTTGTCATATATGTCAGGACTGTGCAAGATGTAGCCCACAAACAGGGACCGACAGAGACCAGAATCAAAGGCATGGGAGGTACAGCGGGGGCCATTATACAGTGTTAGAGCTAATTCGGGGGTCATTATACAGCGGATGAGCTAATGCGGTAGCCAGTATACAGCGTGAGAGCTAATGCAGGGGTCATTATACAGTATGGGAGCTAATGTGGGGCCAGCATACAGCATGATAGCTATTTTTGGGACCCATCATACAGTGTTAGAGCTAATTTGGAGGCCATTATACAGCAGATGAGCTAATGCGGGGGTCATTATACAGCATGGCAGCAAATGTAAGGGTCATTATACAGCATGGGATCTAATGCGGAGGCCATTATACAGTACAGTTTAAAGGCTACTGTGGGGGTCATCATACAGTATGGGGACCTATATACAGTGTGGGAGCTACTGTGAGGGCACAAAAGAGACATTCTACTTTGTAAATGTCCCAATGATGGCATTATTATGTGAGGCAGTATGAGCAGCATTGCTTTTGTATCACACAGCAGGAGCAATAGTAGGGACACATGTAAGGCTAGTTTCACATTTGCGTTTAAAACGCATCCGCAGGTGGTGAAAAAAACGCATGTAAACGCGTACAAACGCTGCGTTTTTTAGACGCATACGTTTTTGTATGCGTTAAAAAAACGCCGCGTTTTTACGCGTTTACATGCGTTTTTTCCTGCGTTTGCGTTTTTGATACGCATGATGAGAAATTTCACAAGCGAAAAATCAAGATCCAAACACCGCCAATGGGACTACAGAGGGCGTGTGACATGACTCTGTGGACCAAAATATGGAAAAATTGTAGCTCTCAAAATGTGGTAACGCAAAAAATATTTTTTGGAATAAAAAGCGTCTTTAGTGTGTGACAGCTGCCAATCATAAAAATCAACTAGAAAACCCACTATAAATAGAAATGGCTAGGGTTAGGGTTAGGGCTAGGGTTAGGGTTAGGGTTTAGGGTTAGGGGTAGGGTTAGGGCTAGGGTTAGGGTTTGGATCCCTAGGGTTAGGGTTAGGGTTTGGGTTTGGATCCCTAGGGTTAGGGTAGGGTTTGGATCCCTAGGGTTAGGGTTAGGGTTTGGATCCCTAGGGTTAGGGGTAGGGTTAGGGCTAGGGTTAGAGTTTGGATCCCTGGGGTTAGGGGTAGGGTTAGGGCTAGGGTTAGAGTTTGGATCCCTAGGGTTAGGGTTTGGATCCCTTTATCACCTTGATGGTGGGGGGTGGCTTATCAGTGTGTAGATTTGTTTTTTTCTATTGAAACGCATGCGTTTAAAAACGCAACCAAACGCATGTGCTTAAAAACGCATGCGTTTACATAGACAGCAATACGTTTTTTTGCCGCAAAAAAAGCATGCGTTTTTTGCGGCAAAAAAAGCCTCTAGAAAATACTACATGTTGCATTTCCGCAAAAAACGCAAGCATAGAAACGACGCATGCGTCGTCAAACGCAGCCAAACGCGTACAAAAAAAAGCATGCGTTTTTAATGTTAAATATAGGGAAAAAAAACGCATGCATTTATATGCGTTTAAACGCAGCGGCAAAAAACGCAAATGTGAAACCAGCCTTACAGCAGTGGCTCAGTATTGGGTTGAGTAGTTTGTGCAGGTTGGACATAGATGGGTACTGGGCTGGAAATGTGAAAGAGGTCAAATGTGTCTTTGTTGTTATTTCTGCAGAGGAATCCTGGCCGGAGAAGTCGTCATATTGGTCTGAGTAAGGTGTAAAAGTGAATTATTATCAAAAAGAACGTCACCTGTAAGTTATTGTCTGTAACTGTATTGTAAACTCTTGTATATTCTGCAGCACTGGTATCTACCATTATGACATCGACATATGGCGGTAATATCAGTATTGTTTTTTGTATAGAGATTTTTTCAGTTACAGCACTGTAATCTGCTGAGGTTCTCCTATAACCACGAATAGAGTGCGCCACCTCAGTTGCAATCAGGGCTACTGGTTAGGGGCCCACTCAGATTTTTCGCCCCTCCCTGAGCTGACCCCCTAGCTACGCCTCTGCCCCCTTCCCAGGCTAGAAACATCTGCCCCAGTCATCGGCTTTCCCTCTGGTTACGAACATTGCATGAGAGCCCACACTATTTTTTTCCGAAAAATAATCTAAGTAATTAAATACATTTACAGTAATTTGCATACATGCTGTACTAATTGTGTTTGTCACAGACATCTACAGTGCCTTACGAAAGTATTCGGCCCCTTGGAACTTTTCAACCTTTTCCCACATATCATGCTTCAAACATATAGATTACAAATATTTTTGTTGAAGAATCAACAAGTGGAACACAATTGTGAAGCTGAACGAAATTTATCGGTTACCGTATATACTCGAGTATAAGCTGACCCGAGTATAAGCCGACCCCCCTAATTTTGCCACAAAAAACTGGGACAACTTATTGACTCGAGTATAAGCCTAGGGTGGGAAATGCAGCATTTACCGGTGAATTTCAAAAATAAAAATAGATCATTCTTGCCCCATAGCTGTGCCATATAGTGCTCTGCACGGTTCATTATTGCCCCATAGCTGTGCCATATAGTGCTCTGCACCGTTCATATTTCCCCATAGCTGTGCCATATAGTGCTCTGCACCGATCATATTTCCCCATAGCTGTGCCATATAGTGCTCTGCACCATTCATATTTCCCCATAGCTGTGCCATATAGTGCTCTGCACCATTCATTACTGCCCCATAGCTGTGCCATATAGTGCTCTGCACCGTTCATATTTCCCCATAGCTGTGCCATATAGTGCTCTGCACCGTTCATATTGCCCCATAGCTCTGCCATATAGTGCTCTGCACCGTTCATATTTCCCCATAGCTCTGCCATATAGTGCTCTGCACCGTTCATATTTCCCCATAGCTCTGCCATATAGTGCTCTGCACCGTTCATATTGCCCCATAGCTCTGCCATATAGTGCTCTGCACCGTTCATATTGCCCCATAGCTCTGCCATATAGTGCTCTGCACTGTTCATATTGTCCCATAGCTCTGCCATATAGTGCTCTGCACCATTCATATTTCCCCACTAGATTGTGGCCCGATTCTAACGCATCGGGTATTCTAGAATATGCATGTCCCCATAGTATATGGACAATGATGATTCCAGAATTCGCGGCAGACTGTGCCCGTCGCTGATTGGTCGAGGCAACCTTTATGACATCATCGTCGCCATGGCAACCATTATGACATCTACATCGATACTGTGCCCGTCGCTGAATCAGAAACGTGGGATTTCTACGTCCTTTATGACATCATCGTCGCTGTGCCCGCCTGCCGGCCTCGACCAATCAGAGACGCGGGATTTCTACGTCGATGCAGTGCCGGTCTCTGATTGGTCGAGGCCTGGCGGCCTCGACCAATCAGAGAGCCGGGATTTCCAGGACAGACAGACAGACAGACAGACAGACAGACGGAAAAACCCTTAGACAATTATATATATAGATAGATGCTCCACATATATCTGTGCCATTGCTGTTGCTGCTGCAATAAAAAAAACAAAAAACGCCATACTCACCTCTCTTGCTTGCAGCTCCCCAGCGTCCGGTCCCGGCGTCTCTCCGCTCTGACTGATCAGGCAGAGGGCGGCGTGCACACTATATGCGTCATTGCGCCCTCTGACCGGCACAGTCAGAGCGGATAGACGCCGGGAAGATGGAGCGGCGCCCGGCGGCTGGAACGTGGACAGGTAAATATGCGATACTTACCTGGTCCCTGCGTCCGGCTCCTTCCCCCGTACAGCTGTTTTCGGTGCCACAGCTTCTTCCTCTATCAGCGGTCACCGGCACCGCTGATTAGAGAAATGAATAGGCGGCTCCACCCCTATGGGAGGTGGAGCCGCTTATTCATTTCTCTAATGAGCGGTCCCACGTGACTGCTGAACAGTGGAAGAACTGCAGCACCGAAGACCGTGGGACAGGCGGGGAGCGTCAGGATCGCTGGAAGCAGGTAAGTATGCCTCAGAGCCCTCACCCCCTCACCCGCCGACCCTGCCACCCACTTTGACTCGAGTATAAGCCAAGAGGGGCACTTTCAGCCCAAAAATTTGGGCTGAAAATCTCGGCTTATACTCGAGTATATACGGTATTTTAAATTTTTGTGGAAATTCAAAAACTGATAAGTGGGGCGTGCAATATTATTCGGCCCCTTTAACTTAATACTTTGTTGCGCCACCTTTTGCTGCGATTACAGCTGCAAGTCACTTGTGAACCATTCCATTGTAGATTTTGCTTTATGTTTGGGATCATTGTCTTGTTGCAAGACAAATCTCCATCCCAGTCTCAGGTCTTTTGAAGACTCCAACAGGTTTTATTCAAGAATGGTCATGTATTTTGCTCCATCCATCTTCCCATCAATTTTAACCATCTTCCCTTTCCCTCCTGAAAAAAAGCAGGCGCAAACCTTGATGCTGCCACCACCATGTTTGACCGTGGGGATGGTGTGTTCAGGGTGATGAGCTGTGTTGCCTTTATGCCAAACATATCATTTGGCATTGTTGCCAAAAAGTTCGATTTTGGTTTCATCTGACCAGAGCACCTTCTTCCACATGTTTGATGTGTCTCCCAGGTGGCTTGATGCAAACTTTAAATTACACTTTTTATGGATATCTTTGAGAAATGGCTTTCTTCTTGCCACTCTTCCATAAAGGCCAGATTTGTGCAGTGTACAACTGATTGTTGTCCTATGGACAGACTGTCCCACCTCAGCTGTAGATCTCTGCAGTTCATCCAGAGTGATCATGGGCCTCTTGGCTGCATCTCTGATCAGTCTTCTCCTTGTTTGAGATGAAAGTTTAGAAGGACAGCTGGGTCTTGGTAGATTTGCAGTGGCATGATACTCCTACCATTTCAATATGATCGCTTGCACAGTGCTCCTTGGGATGTTTAAAGTTTTGGAAATCATTTTGTATCCAAATCCGGCTTTAACCCCTTTCTGCCATTAGACGTACTATTGCGTCCATGTGGGGTGGGCTTTACTTCCCAAGGACGCAATAGTACGTCATATGCGATCGGCAGCGCTCACGGGGGGAGCGCCGCCGATCGCGGCCGGGTGTCAGCTGTTTATCGCAGCTGACATCCGGCACTATGTGCCAGGAGCGGTCACGGACCGCCCCCGGCACATTAACCCCCGGCACACCGCGATCAAAGATGATCGCGATGTGCCGGCGGTACAGGGAAGCACCGCGCAGGGAGGGGGCTCCCTGCGGGCTTCCCTGAGCCCCCCGCAGCAACGCGATGTGATCGCGTTGCTGCGAGGGTCTCACCTCCCTCCCTGCTCCCTCCAGCCCCGGATCCAAGATGGCCGCGGATCCGGGTCCTGCAGGGAGGGAGGTGGCTTCACAGAGCCTGCTCAGAGCAGGCACTGTGAAGCAGCCTGCACTCCTATCAGATCAGTGATCTGACAGAGTGCTGTGCAAACTGTCAGATCACTGATCTGTGATGTCCCCCCCTGGGACAAAGTAAAAAAGTAAAAAAAAAAAATTTCAAATGTGTAAAAAAAAATAAAAAAAAATATTCCAAAATAATGAAATAAAAATAAAAATATTATTCCCATAAATACATTTCTTTATCTAAATAAAAAAAAAAAAACAATAAAAGTACACATATTTAGTATCGCCGCGTCCGTAACGGCCCGACCTATAAAACTGGCCCACTAGTTAACCCCTTCAGTAAACACCGTAAGAAAAAAAAAAAAAACGAGGCAAAAAACAACGCTTTATTATCATACCGCCGAACAAAAAGTGGAATAACACGCGATCAAAAAGACAGATATAACTAACCATGGTACCGCTGAAAACGTCATCTTGTCCCGCAAAAAACGAGCCGCCATACAGCATCATCAGCAAAAAAATAAAAAAGTTATAGTCCTGAGAATAAAGCGATGCAAAAATAATTATTTTTTCTATAAAATAGTTTTTATCGTATAAAAGCGCCAAAACATAAAAAAATGATATAAATGAGGTGTCGCTGTAATCGTACTGACCCGAAGAATAAAACTGCTTCATCAATTTTACCAAACGCGGAACGGTATAAACGCCTCCCCCAATAGAAATTCATGAATAGCTGGTTTTTGGTCATTCTGCCTCACAAAAATCGGAATAAAAAGCGATCAAAAAATGTCACGTGCCCGAAAATGTTACCAATAAAAACATCAACTCGTCCCGCAAAAAACAAGACCTCACATGACTCTGTGGACCAGAATATAGAAAAATTATAGCTCTCAAAATGTGGTAACGCAAAAAATATTTTTTGCAATAAAAAGCGTCTTTCAGTGTGTGACGGCTGCCAATCATAAAAATCCGCTAAAAAACCCGCTATAAAAGTAAATCAAACCCCCCTTCATCACCCCCTTAGTTAGGGAAAAATTAAAAAAATGTATTTATTTCCATTTTCCCATTAGGGCTAGGGTTAGAGTTAGGGCTAGGGTTAGAGCTAGGGTTAGGGCTAGGGTTAGGGCTAGGGTTAGGGCTAGGGTTAGGGTTAGGGCTAGGGTTAGGGCTAGGGTTAGGGCTAGGGTTAGGGCTAGGGTTAGGGCTAGGGTTAGGATTAGGGCTAGGGTTAGGGCTAGGGCTACAGTTTGGGTTGGGGCTAAAGTTACAGTTAGGGTTTAGATTACATTTACGGTTGGGAATAGGGTTGGGATTAGGGTTAGGGGTGTGTCAGGGTTAGAGGTGTGGTTAGGGTTACTGTTGGGATTAGGGTTAGGGATGTGTTTGGATTAGGGTTTCAGTTATAATTGGGGGGTTTCCACTGTTTAGGCACATCAGGGGCTCTCCAAACGCGACATGGCGTCCGATCTCAATTCCAGCCAATTCTGCGTTGAAAAAGTAAAACAGTGCTTCTTCCCTTCCGAGCTCTCCCGTGTGCCCAAACAGGGGTTTACCCCAACATATGGGGTATCAGCGTACTCAGGACAAATAGGACAACAACTTTTGGGGTCCAATTTCTCCTGCTACCCTTGGGAAAATACAAAACTCGGGGCTAAAACATATTTTTTGTGGGAAAAAAAAGATTTTTTATTTTCACGGCTCTGCGTTATAAACTGTAGTGAAACACTTGGGGGTTCAAAGTTCTCACAACACATCTAGATTAGTTCCCTGGGGGGTCTAGTTTCCAATATGGGGTCACTTGTGGGGGGTTTCTACTGTTTAGGTACATTAGGGGTTCTGCAAACGCAATGTGACGTCTGCAGACCATTCCATCTAAGTCTGCATTCCAAATGGCGCTCCTTCCCTTCCGAGCTCTGCCATGCGCTCAAACGTTGGTTTCCCCCAACATACGGGGTATCGGCGTACTCAGGACAAATTGGACAACAACTTTTGGGGTCGAATTTCTCCTCTTACCCTTGGGAAAATACAAAACTGGGGGCTAAAAAATAATTTTGGGGGGAAAGATTTTTTTTTTTAATTTTCACGGCTCTGCGTTACAAACTGTAGTGAAACACTTGGGGGTTCAAAGTTCTCACAACACATCTAGATGAGTTCCTTAGGGGGTCTAGTTTCCAAAATGGTGTCACTTGTGGGAGGTTTCTACTGTTTAGGTACATTAGGGGCTCTGCAAATGCAATGTGACACCTGCAGACCATTCCATCTAAGTCCTCATTCCAAATGGAGCTCCTTCCCTTCCGAGCCCTCCAATGCGCCCAAACAGTGGTTCCCCCCCACATATGGGGTATCAGCGCACTCAGGACAAATTGGACAACAAATTGTGGGGTCGAATTTCTCCTTTTACCCTCGGGAAAATACAAAACTGGGGGCTAAAAAATAATTTTTGTGGGAAAAAATTTTTGTTTTATTTTTACGGCTCTCCATTATAAACTTCTGTGAAGCCCTTGGTGGGTCAAAGCGCTCAGCACACATCTAGATAAGTTCCTAAGGGGGTCTACTTTCCAAAATGGTGTCACTTGTGGGGGGTTTCTACTGTTTAGGTACATTAGGGGCTCTGCAAACGCAATGTGACACCTGCAGACCATTCCATCTAAGTCTGCATTCAAATGGCACTCCTTCCCTTCTGAGCCCTCCCATGTGCCCAAACAGTGGTTCCCCCACATATGGTGTATCATCGCACTCAGGACAAATTGGGCAACAAATTTTGGGGTCCAATTTCTCCTGTTACCCTCAGGAAAATACAAAACTGGGGGCTAAAAAAATAATTTTTGTGGGAAAAAAATTTTGTTTTATTTTTACGGCTCTGCATTATAAACTTCTGTGAAGCACTTGGTGGGTCAAAGTGCTCACCACACCTCTAGATAAGTTCCTTAGGGGGTCTACTTTCCAAAATGGTGTCATTTGTGGGGGGTTTCAATGTTTAGGCACATCAGTGGCTCTTCAAACGCAACATGGCGTCCCATCTCAATTCCTGTCAATTTTGCTTTGAAAAGTCAAACGGCGCTCCTTCCCTTCCGAGCTCTCCCATCCACCCAAACAGTGGTTTACCCCCACATATCGGGTATCAGCGTACTCAGGACAAATTGTACAACAACTTTTGGGGTCCAATTTCTTCTCTTACCCTTGGGAAAATAAAAAATTGGGGGCAAAAAGATAATTTTTGTGAAAAAATATGATTTTTTATTTTTACGGTTCTACATTATAAACGTCTGTGAAGCACTTGGTGGGTCAAAGTGCTCACCACACCTCTAGATAAGTTCCTTAGGGGGTCTACTTTCCAAAATGGTGTCACTTGTGGGGGGTTTCAATGTTTAGGCACATCAGTGGCTCTTCAAACGCAACATGACGTCCCATCTCAATTCCTGTCAATTTTGCATTGAAAAGTCAAACGGCGCTCCTTCCCTTCCGAGCTCTCCCATCCGCCCAAACAGTGGTTTACCCCCACATATGGGCTATCAGCGTACTCAGGACAAATTGTACAACAACTTTTGGGGTCCAATTTCTTCTCTTACCCTTGGGAAAATAAAAAATTGGGGGCGAAAAGATAATTTTTGTGAAAAAATATGATTTTTTATTTTTACGGTTCTACATTATAAACTTCTGTGAAGCACTTGTTGGGTCAAAGTGCTCACCACACCTCTAGATAAGTTCCTTAGGGGGTCTACTTTCCAAAATGGTGTCACTTGTGGGGGGTTTCAATGTTTAGCCACATCAGGGGCTCTCCAAACGAAACATGGCGTCCCATCTCAATTCCAGTCAATTTTGCATTGAAAAGTCAAATGGCACTCCTTCGCTTCCGAGCTCTGCCATGCGCCCAAACAGTGGTTTACCCCCACATGTGGGGTATTGGCATACTCAGGACAAATTGTACAACAATGTTTGGGGTCCATTTTCTCCTGTTACCCTTGGTAAAATAAAACAAATTGGAGCTGAATTATATTTTTTGTGAAAAAAAGTTAAATGTTCATTTTTATTTAAACATTCAAAAAATTCCTGTGAAGCACCAGAAGGGTTAATAAACTTCTTGAATATGGTTTTGAGCACCTTGAGGGGTGTAGTTTTTAGAATGGTGTCACACTTGGGTATTTTCTATCATATAGACCCCTCAAAATGACTTCAAATGAGATGTGGTCCCTAAAATAAAATGGTGTTGTAGAAATGAGAAATTGCTGGTCAACTTTTAACCCTTATAACTCCCTAACAAAAAAAAATTTTGGTTCCAAAATTGTGCTGATGTAAAGTAGACATGTGGGAAATGTTACTTATTAAGTATTTTGTGTGACATATCTCTGTGATTTAATTGCATAAAAATTCAAAGTTGGAAAATTGCGAAATTTTCATAATTTTCGCCAAATTTCCGTTTTTTTCACAAATAAACGCAGGTACTATCAAATAATTTTTACCATTGTCATGAAGTACAATATGTCACGAGAAAACAATGTCAGAATCACCAGGATCCATTGAAGCGTTCCAGAGTTATAACCTCATAAAGGGACAGTGGTCAGAATTGTAAAAATTGGCCCGGTCATTAACGTGCAACCCACCCTTGGGGGTAAAGGGGTTAAATTCTCCACAACAGTATCACGGACCTGCCTGTTGTGTTCCTTGGTCTTCATGATGCTCTATGTGCTTCACACAGAACCCTGAGACTATCACAGAGCAGGTGCATTTATACGGAGACTTGATTACACACAAGTGGATTATATTTATCATCATTAGGCATTTAGGACAACATTGGATCATTCAGAGATCCACAATGAACGTCTGGAGTGAGTTTGCTGCACTGAAAGTACCGTATATACTCGAGTATAAGCCGACGCGAGTATAAGCCGACCCTCCTAATTTTGCCACAAAAAACTGGGAAAACTTGTTGACTCGAGTATAAGCCTAGGGTGGAAAATGCAGCAGCTACCGGTGAATTTCAAAAATAAAAATAGATGCTCCATACCGTTAATTATGGCCCCATAGCTGTGCCATGTAGTGCTCTGCACCGTTCATTATTTCCCCATAGATGTACCATAGAAAGCTGTGCCATATAGTGCTCTGCACCGTTCATTATTGCCCCATAGCTGTGCCATATAGTGCTCTGCACCGTTCATTATTGCCCCATAGCTGTGCCATATAGTGCTCTGCACCGTTCATTATTGCCCCATAGCTGTGCCATATAGTGCTCTGCACCGTTCATTATTGCCCCATAGCTGTGCCATATAGTGCTCTGCACCGTTCATATTTCCCCATAGCTCTGCCATATAGTGCTCTGCACCGTTCATTATTGCCCCATAGCTGTGCCATATAGTGCTCTGCACCGTTCATTATTGCCCCATAGCTGTGCCATATAGTGCTCTGCACCGTTCATTATTGCCCCATAGCTGTGCCATATAGTGCTCTGCACCGTTCATTATTGCCCCATAGCTGTGCAATATAGTGCTCTGCACCGTTCATTCTTGCCCCATAGCTGTGCCATATAGTGCTCTGCACTGTTCATTGTTGCCCCATAGCTGTGCCATATAGTGCTCTGCGCCGTTCATTATTGCCCCATAGCTGCCATATAGTGCTCTACGCCGTTCATTATTGCCCCATAGCTGTGCCATATAGTGTTCTGCGCCGTTCATTATTGCCCCATAGCTGTGCCATATAGTGCTCTGCACCGTTCATTATTGCCCCATAGCTGCCATATAGTGCTCTGCGCCGTTCATTATTGCCCCATAGCTGCCATATAGTACTCTGCGCTGTTCATTAGTGCCCCATAGCTGTGCCATATAGTGCTCTGCGCCATTCATTATTGCTCCATAGCTGCCATATAGTGCTTTGCACCGTTCATTATTGCCCCATAGCTGCCATATAGTGCTCTGCGCCGTTCATTATTTCCCCATAGCTGTGCCATATAGTGCTCTGCACTGTTCATTATTGCCCCATAGCTGTGCCATATAGTGCTCTGCACCGTTCATTATTGCTCCATAGCTGCCATATAGTGCTTTGCACCGTTCATTATTGCCCCATAGCTGCCATATAGTGCTCTGCACCGTTCATTATTGCCCCATAGCTGTGCCATATAGTGCTCTGCACCGTTCATTATTGCCCCATAGCTGTGCCATATAGTGCTCTGCACCATTCATTATTGCCCCATAGCTGTGCCATATAGTGCTCTGCACCGTTCATTCTTGCCCCATAGCTGTGCCATATAGTGCTCTGCACCGTTCATTGTTGCCCCATAGCTGTGCCATATAGTGCTCTGCGCCGTTCATTATTGCCCCATAGCTGTGCCATATAGTGCTCTGCGCCGTTCATTATTGCCCCATAGCTGTGCCATATAGTGCTCTGCACCGTTCATTATTGCCCCATAGCTACCATATAGTGCTCTGCGCCGTTCATTATTGCCCCATAGCTGCCATATAGTACTCTGCGCTGTTCATTATTGCCCCATAGCTGTGCCATATAGTGCTCTGCGCCATTCATTATTGCTCCATAGCTGCCATATAGTGCTTTGCACCGTTCATTATTGCCCCATAGCTGCCATATAGTGCTCTGCGCCGTTCATTATTTCCCCATAGCTGTGCCATATAGTGCTCTGCACTGTTCATTATTGCCCCATAGCTGTGCCATATAGTGCTCTGCACCGTTCATTATTGCTCCATAGCTGCCATATAGTGCTTTGCACCGTTCATTATTGCCCCATAGCTGCCATATAGTGCTCTGCACCGTTCATTATTGCCGACATAGCTGTGCCATATAGTGCTCTGCACCGTTTATTATTGCCCCATAGCTGTGCCATATAGTGCTCTGTACCATTCATTATTGCCCCATAGCTGTGCCATATAGTGCTCTGCACCGTTCATTCTTGCCCCATAGCTGTGCCATATAGTGCTCTGCACCGTTCATTGTTGCCCCATAGCTGTGCCATATAGTGCTCTGCGCCGTTCATTATTGCCCCATAGCTGTGCCATATAGTGCTCTGCGCCGTTCATTATTGCCCCATAGCTGTGCCATATAGTGCTCTGCACCGTTCATTATTGCCCCATAGCTGCCATATAGTGCTCTGCGCCATTCATTATTGCCCCATAGCTGCCATATAGTACTCTGCGCTGTTCATTATTGCCCCATAGCTGTGCCATATAGTGCTCTGCGCGTTCATTATTGCCCCATAGCTGCCATATAGTGCTCTGCGCCGTTCATTATTGCCCCATAGCTGTGCCATATAGTGCTCTGCGCCGTTCATTATTGCCCCATAGCTGTGCCATATAGTGCTCTGCGCCGTTCATTATTGCCCCATAGCTGCCATATAGTGCTCTACGCCGTTCATTATTGCCCCATAGCTGCCATATAGTGCTCTGCGCTGTTCATTATTGCCCCATAGCTGCCATATATTGCTCTGCACCGTTCATTATTGCCCCATAGATGTACCATATAAAGCTCTGCCATTGCTGCTGCAATAAAAAAAAAAAAAAAATGCCATACTCACCTCTCTTGCTTGCAGCTCCCAGCGTCCGGTCCCGGCGTCTCTCCGCACTGACTGATCAGGCAGAGGGCGGCGCGCACACTATATGTGTCATCGCGCCCTCTGACCTGAACAGTCATAGCAAGAGGACGCGAAGACAGAGCGGCGCCCGGCGTGTGGAACGCGGACAGGTGAATATTACATACTTACCTGCTCCCGGCATCCCGCTCCCTCTGCCTGTCACACGGTCTTCGGTGCCGCAGCCTCTTCCTCTATCAGCGGTCACCGGCACCGCTGATTAGAGAAATGAATATGCGGCTCCACCCCTATGGGAGGTGGAGCCGCATATTCATTTCTCTAATCAGCGGTCCCATGTGACCGCTGAACAGGGGAAGAGCTGCAGCACCGAAGACCGTGTGACGGGCAGAGGGAGCGTCAGGACCGCCGGGACTAGGTGAGTATGCCTCAGCGCCCTCTCCCCCTCACCCGCCGACCCTGCCACCCACCGTGACTCGAGTATAAGCCGAGAGGGGCACTTTCAGCCCAAAATTTTGGGCTAAAAATCTCGGCTTATACTCGAGTATATATGGTAAATGGGCCGAATAATATTGCACGCCCCACTTTTCAGTTTTTGAATTTCCACAAAAATGTAAAATAGCTAATAAATTTTGTTCAACTTCACAATTGTGTTCCACTTCTTCTTCACCAAAAATTTACATTTGGTATTTTTATGTTTGAAGCATGATATGTGGGAAAAGGTTGAAAAGTTCCAGGGGGCCAAATACTTTCGCAAGGCACTGTATATATCTACCTATTCTATTTGTATTTACATGTATGTGATCCATCTCTTCTATCCTGTCGGCTCCTGCATTGATTCTACAGAACCCAGCAGATGATTTACCGTCTTTTCTTCTATCTCTCTATGCAATATAACTACAGTATGTATGTGTGTGGCAGATATATATACATATCTAAGTATTCTATATGTATATACAGTTATATGAAAAAGTTTGGGCACCCCTATTAATCTTAAGCTTAATGTTTTATAAAAATTGTTTTTTTTTTGCAACAGCTATTTCAGTTTCATATTTCTAATAACTGTTGGACACAGTAATGTTTCTGCCTTGAAATGAGGTTTATTGTACTAACAGAAAATGTTCAATCTGCATTCAAACAAAATTTGACAGGTGCATAAGTATGGGCATCATTTTCTTGTTTTAAATACCCCTACCTACTTTTTACTGACTTACTAAAGCACTTTTTTTGGTTTTCTAACCTCATTGAGCTTTGAACTTCATAGCCAGGTGTATGCAATCATGAGAAAAGCTACTTAAAGTGGCCACGTGCAAGTTGTTCTCCTGTTTGAATCTCCTCTGAAGAGTGGCATCATGGGCTCCTCAAAACAACTGTCTAATGATCTGAAAACAAAGATTATTCAACATAGTTGTTCAGGGGAAGGATACAAAAAGCTGTGTCAGAGATTTAACCTGTCAATTTCCACTGTGAGGAACATAGTAAGGAAATGGAAGAACACAGGTACAGTTCTTGTTAAGGCCAAAAGTGGCAGGCCAAGAAAAACATCAGAAAGGCAGAGAAGAAGAATGGTGAGATCAGTCAAGGACAATCCTCAAATATGGTCGAAAACGTACAATATCCTCTCACCCCCTTCCTCACCATTGTTAACTCTCTCCGACGTTGTAATTAATACAACCGGGAAACGAGCTTCAAACTACCCAATAGAACAAATGATATGTAAAGGAACGCTTCTTACGTTAGCAGAATTACGCGAAAGACCTGACCTGACAAACCTTAATTTTCTACAGTACTCTGCGCTTAAAGAAACGCTGAAAAAAATAAACTATTTCTCAGACACTACACGCAAGCTTACCTCGTTTGAAACATTATGTGCTAGATCATCCAAACCCACTAAAGTTCTCTCTACAATCTACCAAGCACTTATATTAGACGAGCTAAGTCTCAAGAGAGCATATATTTTAAGATGGGAAAAAGAATTAGGATGCATCTTCACGCAGGCGCAAGTAATGCACATTTATAAATATTCACACGGCCCCACAAGCTGTGTTAAAACCCAGGAAAACTCATATTAGTCTAAGTTCACATTTGCGTTGTGCGCCGCAGCGTCGTCGCCGCAACGCACAACGCAAACAAAAACGCAGCAAAACGCATGCACATGCGGCCCCATGCGGCGCCAATGTTAAAGATAGGGCCGCACGACGCATGCGTTTTTTAAAAGGTTGGCGCCGCACAAAAAATCCAACATGTTGCGTTTGCCGCGCCCAGACAGGTGCGCCCTAACGCCGCATGCGGCGTAAAACGCAACACAACGCATGCACATGCGGCCCCATGCGGCGCCAATGTTAAAGATAGGGCCGCACGACGCATGCGTTTTGTTGCGGCGGCGACGCTGCGGCGCAAACCGCAAATGTGAACGTACCCTTAGATCATCTCCAGATGGTATATCTCACAAACGCAGCTTCGGACCTGGAGGCTGAGCACACACGATAACTGCTGGAGATGCGAAACAGGAGAGGGCGGATACCTTCACCTTTGGTGGTCCTGTCCGAGGGTTCGTGGTTTCTGGACAATGATAGAACAATTGATAAGAGACGTGACTGGGAAGAGGATACAATTATCCCCAGAAATAGCGCTCTTGAATTTCCCGGTGTGGCCTAGATGTACATGGCTCACCATATTAGCTCAAAACGTACTAGCTGCAGCCAAACTGTTAATCCCTATGTTCTGGAAGACCACGAGTGTTCCGACATACCAACAGGTATTGAAGAAAATAGACCAATTATACCACATGGCCGAACTGGTAGCCTTAGTTAACCACTCTCAAACTAAATTTGAAAGAATCTGGCTACCCTGGGTCACATTTAGGTCGGCCAACAAGCTCGCAGTAGTGGAAGACTAACTGAACCAATAACAGAGCCTACGATGCTAAACCCCCCCCCCACCACCACCCTAACTTCTCAACCCCCTATACCCCCTCCCTCTCTTTTCTATCTCTTAATCTCTTTTACTTCTATAGTGGACTTCAAGGAGTAGTTATTAAAATCCATAAATACTGTTGGAAACTCCGACTCTAGTTCTATTGCTATCATTCTTAATGGAACTGTTTATTCTGTAAAAAGGAGCTTCTTCTACATCGTTTATTGTTCCAAGAATATGATGACATGTTCTGTTATCTGATAATATGATATGTTCACTTACTGCTATGTTTATGTGTTTATCTTTCAATAAAAAGAACGTTGAAAAGAAAAAAGAAAAGGACAATCCTCAGACCACCTCCACAGAGCTGCAGCATCAACTTGCTGCAGATGGTGTTCCTGTGCATCGGTCAACTATACAACGCACTTTGCACAAGGAGAAGCTGTATGGGAGAGTGATGCCAAAGAAGCCGTTTCTGCAAGCACGCCACAAACAGAGTCGGCTGAGGTATGCAAAAGCACATTTGGAGAAGCCAATTTCTTTTTGGAAGAAGGTCCTGTGAACTGACGAAACCAAGATTGAGTTGTTTGGTCATACAAAAAGGCGTTATGCATGGCGGCCAAAACACACAGCATTCCAAGAAAAACACTTGCTACCCACAGTAAAATTTGGTGGAGGTTCCATCATGCTTTGGGGCTGTGTGGCCAATGCCGGCACCCGGAATCTTGTTAAAGTTGAGAGACGCATGGATTCCTCTCAGCATCAGTAGATTCTTGACAATAATGTTCATGAATCAGTGACAAAGTTGAAGTTACGCAGGGGATGGATCTTTCAGCAAGACATTGATCCCAAACACCGCTCCAAATCTACTCAGGCATTCATGCAGAGGAACAATTACACTGTTCTGGAATGGCCATCCCAGTCCTCAGACCTGAATATCATTGAACATCTGTGGGATCATATGAAGAGAGCTGTCAATGCTCGGCGACCATTAAACTTAACTGAACTGGAATTGTTTTGTAAAGAGGAATGGTCAAAAATACCTTCATCCAGGATCCAGGAACTCATTAAAAGCTACAGGAAGCGACTGAGGCTGTTATTTTTGCAAAAGGAGGATCTACTAAATATTAATGTCACTTTTCTGGTGGGTTGCCCATACTTTTGCACCTGTCAAATTTTGTTTGAATGCAGATTGCACATTTTCTTTTAGTACAATAAACCTCATTTCAAGGCAGAAACATTACTGTGTCCAACAGTTATTAGATATATGAAACTGAAATAGCTGTTGCAAAAAAAACAATTTTTATAAAACATTAAGCTTAAGATTAACAGGGGTGCCCAAACTTTTTCATATAACTGTATCTATTCTAACTTGTCACTCTGTGATTATACTGTACGCGGCATATGATTTGCCGGCTTTTAATCTATCTATATATTATATTAAAAAAAAGAAGCAAAAGGAGGCAGCACTCCAAGTCCTTGTCAGGGTGAAAACAGTGAGGTTTATTCAGTCCACATCTCTGTGCGACGTTTCGGCTCACACTGAGCCTTTTTCAAGCAGTGAGTGGTACCAATAGCAGTGTTTTTATACACCTAATCTACAACCATTTACATAATTATAATTAGAAACAGATTATTACAAATACATATATTCAAATGTGCATATAAATATATACTTTGTGTCATCATTAAAGTGCATAGTGCAAGTGTACAGTACTCTTCTATATATCTTCACTCAGAATTATATCTCCCTTATTTTATACCTCTTTCTATACATTACTTCGTGTACTCCTCATATTATCTTAATGCTTCATATCTGTACAGTTACCTTTCCCTGCCGCCCACAGTGCACACCACATGGAGGACATAAAACGCCATTATCGGCGTTCCTTACTTCCTATTGCGCATGTCTCAGCGTCACAGCACTCGGCCACGCCATATAATACCTATGATCCCGGAACATAATGAAATACAGAAGGAGGCGATTGCGGTTATATGTACCGCTGGTCAAAAACAGACTTATCACCAAAGATTAATAATAGTTATAAGTTAGCCACAACCAAGATGGCGCCGCGGCGCGGATGAGAGCCGAGTGCGCGTGCGCAAGTGGAAGGTCACTATGGGAGACTTTGTATTGGCTGATAGGCGTGGCCGAGTGCTGTGACGCTGAGACATGCGCAATAGGAAGTAAGGACCGCCGATAATGGCGTTTTATGTCCTCCATGTGGTGTGCACTGTGGGCGGCAGGGAAAGGTAACTGTACAGATATGAAGCATTAAGATAATATGAGGAGTACACGAAGTAATGTATAGAAAGAGGTATAAAATAAGGGAGATATAATTCTGAGTGAAGATATATAGAAGAGTACTGTACACTTGCACTATGCACTTTAATGATGACACAAAGTATATATTTATATGCACATTTGAATATATGTATTTGTAATAATCTGTTTCTAATTATAATTATGTAAATGGTTGTAGATTAGGTGTATAAAAACACTGCTATTGGTACCACTCACTGCTTGAAAAAGGCTCAGTGTGAGCCGAAACGTCGCACAGAGATGTGGACTGAATAAACCTCACTGTTTTCACCCTGACAAGGACTTGGAGTGCTGCCTCCTTTTGCTTCTTTTTGTGTAATTTTGGGTAGAGGATTGGACTACTCTACTTAGGAGGCTTGGCACCCGACTGGTGAGCAATTGTGCTGTTCCAATTTTGGTTTCTATATATTATATTATATATATATATAGTGTATGTGTTTTGAAGAATATTTCATTTGAAAGCGATGTGTAAATGACAGGGAATTGCTGTATATAAAAGCTCATGTTAAAATCACATTGCAATCGGATAGCAATCGCAATGCATTTGGATGTAAATCAGATGCTAGGTGTGAGAAATATGATTGCACTTGCATGACATTCGCATTACACTCCTGCGACTCTTGGCAGGGAGGCTCGCACCGATTTTCCATGTGGCAAGTGTGACGCCGGCCTAATAACGGCGATCGCAACATCGGGGTTGGTAAACACCGACCCAAATCATGTTCTATGGGGTCTCAGCTAAACCCGGTAGCCAAGAAATTCTGACTCTGGGGGGCGCTATACACATTTTCCACAGCGCCATTAATTAACGGCACTGTGGTTTTCCCCTTCATGACCTTGGGATTTTTCATTTTTCCGTGTTCGTTTTTCACTCCCCTCCTTCTCAGGGCCATAAATTTTTTATTTTTCCGTCAATTTGGCCATGTAATGGCTTATTTTTTGCGGGACGAGTTGTACTTTTGACCGATGTCATTGGTTTTAGCATGTCGTGTACTAGAAAACGGGAAAAAAATTCCAAGTGCGGTGAAATTGCAAAAAAAGTGCAGTTCCACACTTGTTTTTTGTTTGGCTTTTTTGCTAGGTTCACTAAATGCTAATACTGACCTGCCATTATGATTCTCCAGGTCAGTACGAGTTCATAGACACCAAACATGACTAGGTTATTTTTTACCTAAGTGGTGAAAAAAAAATTCCAAACTTTGCTAAAAAAAAAAAAAAAAAAATTTGCGCCATTTTCCGATACTCGTAGCATCTCCATTTTTCATGATCTGGGGTCGGTTGAGGGCTTATTTTTTGCGTGCCGAGATTAAATTTTTAATGATAGCATTTTGGTGCAGATACGTTCTTTTGATCGCCCGTTATTGCATTTTAATGCAATTTCGCGGCGACCAAAAAAATGTAATTCTGGCGTTTCAAATTTTTTTCTCGCTACGCCGTTTAGTGATCAGGTTAATGCTTTTTTTTAATTGATAGATCGGGCGATTCTGAACGCGGTGATACCAAATATGGGTAGATTTGATTTTTTTTATTGATTTATTTTGATTGGGGCGAAAGGGGGGTGATTTAAACTTTTATTTATTTTTTTTTTTTTCACATTTTTTTAACTTTTTTTTTTTACATTTTCCATGCTTCAATAGCCTCCATGGGAGGCTAGAAGCAGGCACAGCACGATCGCCTCTGCTACATAGCAGCGATCTGCTGATCGCTGCTATGTAGCAGAAATGGAGGTGTGCTGTGAGCGCCGACCACAGGGTGGAGCTCACAGCTACCGGGGATCAGTAACCATAGAGGTCCCAAGGACCTCTATGGTTACAATGGAGAAGCATCGCCGACCTCCGATCATGTGACGGGGGTCAGCGATGCTGTCATTTCCGGTCGCCCGGCCGGATGCGGTAGTTAAATGCCGCTGTCTGCGTTTGACAGCGGCATTTAACTAGTTAATAGGTGCGGCCAGATCGTGATTCTGCCTGCGCCTATTACGGGCACATGTCAGCTGTTCAAAACAGCTGACATGTCCCGGCTTTGATGCGGGCTCACCGCCGGAGCCCGCACCAAAGCGGAGCTTCTGACCTCGGATGTACTATCCCGTCCGAGGTCAGAAAGGGGTTAAGTACCCTTAAATGCCGCCGTTAAAAGACGTATCGGTGGTCGTTAAGTAGTTAATGTCCTGGTGAAACCGCTTGCCTTGTACATCGCTTACATCCCTAAGATTCTAAGATTTTGAGGGAAGAAATCCAAATGTGAATGCAAAAAGTGCATTTTCAGAGACATGCGGCATCCAAGACACTGGTATGCATATTTAGCAGTTCCTCAACACCTTCAACATATTCTGGCGATTTTTTTTTTTCCTAAGAAGTTTTCACAGTTCCACTTGAAGCTTTTCCAAGATCTCAATTCCTTATCATTTAGAGTTTCTTCAAACACATCATCTCTCATAAGCTCTCTGATCTGAGGACCAACAAATACCCCTTCCTTCAGTTTTGCTGGTGAAATGCTGGAGAATTTCTGTGAAATGTACTGGAACTCTTGTGAATTTGTCTTTGCCATGGCTTTCACAAAGTTTTAATCAATCCCAACTTTATATGTAGTGGAGAAGAAAGATTTTTGTTGGCGCAAGTAAAGGATTATGCTGAACATTGTCTCTACCTGGAGCATGGATGTTTCTCTGTCCCCAATCACCATGAACATAAAGAAGGGGGGCTGTAATGGGCGTAGCTTGATGGAAGCCCCCACATGACTGCGTGGCCGAGAAGGGGGTTTGGAGTTAATTTTGAATAAAAACAAGGATTGCAAGGGGATTGGTGGGAATTTTGAGTAGGGGGGTGTTTTCAGTGGAAGAAGGAGGTGGGGGCCAAAAAAGTGCGGGAAGGATCACTTGTGAGGTGAATCAAGAGGAGAGAAGACGTGTGCAGCTACTCACCATGGCCTCCATAGACAGCCTCGTGGAGCAGCTGCGCAGGGTATCCAGGTCCAGGAGCGATGGATGGCTGGAGGAGCAGCTCACCAGGCTGCTGGGCGACTGCGGAAGCCGGGGCAGCAGGACCAGGAGGACCCGGCCCCCAGAAAGGTTGTCCCCCGATATGGCACCGCGCGGCAGGCGCAGGCCGCGGAGCCCCTCCGGGGACCCTGCGGGGGCTGCGGGACGCGGCGCGACCACCCAGCCCGCTCCCCCCTCCGGCAGGAATCCACCCGGCGGCTCTGCCGGCGCGAGTCGGCGGCGTGGAGCGGGGACCAGCCAGGCGCGGCCCGATGCCAGGGCCACAACGGAAGTCAGGGCCGCACCGGAAGTGCGGCCTAGTCCGGGAGCGAGCGGCAGTGTGGCGCCCTCTAGCGGTGCCAGAAGTAGCCGGACCACGGCGCGGACAGCGGCGGCAGCAGCAGGAGGAGACGGGAGTGCAGCGGTGCCAGCGGTGAGGGCCGCACAGGAAGTGCGGCCTAGTCCGGGATCGAGGGGAAGTGCGGCACCCCCCAGCGGCGCCAGGAACAGCTGAATTACAGCGCGGTCAGCGGCGGCAACAACAGGAGGAGCCAGGAGTCCAGCGACGCCAGCAATGAGGGGGAGTTACGGAGCAGCGGTGGCAGCGGCGGGCTCACCTTCCCCAGGTGGGCCTGGCAGAGGCACCGGACAACAGAGCAGGGCGACGGGCAGGCTGGCATCGGTGGTTCAGCTGGGCCCGGGACGTGGTGGTCGTGGGGCAGGTGCCGGTCGGGCAAGTAGGCCAGGAGGCCGAGGTGGATTACAAACAGCCGTCAGGTCAAGATCCGCCAGGAGGTCCAGCGATAGGAGTGTATCGCCAGTCTCGGTCCCCCCTGGTGACGTGGAGGCCAGGGGCGCGGGCCTGGGGCACCTCAGTGGCAGCGACGACCCTGGATCTGGGAGCGAGCATCCAGACGATGGCGAGCAGCGGGATTCCGGAGACACGGCTGGTGGGGACACAGCACCTGCGCAGCCTCGTGAGTATATGTCTAGTCCTATTTCGGTGCCGGGTTCGGCGGGGTTAGCGGAGGGGGTAGGGGAGGCCGGTTCAGGTTTTCCTGGAGTTAGAGAACTTTTGGCGGGCATGTCGCACATTTTGAGGAGATTGGATGCGGGGACAGCAAGCAGTGTGGGAGTGTCACCCGCTGGGGCTTGGTTGGTGGATTCTGGTAACGTAGCCGGGGGAGGGGTCCCTGGTGTTTTAGTGGGGTCTGGGGCTGCTGCGTCGGATCAGGCAGCTGGGGTGTCAGTCTCGGTTCAAACGGAGACGGGTAAGAAGGATGAGGTGAAGCTGGACGATCGGGCAAAAGGGGAAGTTTATGTGTGCTTTGAGGGTCCCCTCGGTGCCCATTTAAAGAAAGAGGTGAAGGAGAAGATTTGGAAGGACGAATTTGTGGAGATTTTCTCCCTCCTCCCTTTGGAGAAATTTAATTTGGACAAAGGGAAGAAGGATGATAGCAAAAAGGAGGAGGAGGAAAAAAGGCGTTGGCGCTTGATCCCTCAGACATTTGTAAATTGGCAGCAGGCTTTTGCTATCTTGGCCAGTGTGATAGGAGAAAAATTCCCGGAGAATTGCTCGGGTCTTTTCTGTTATTTTGATTCTATCGGGGAGGCACATCGTACGTATGTAGGCCAGGCTTGGCTGCGGTACGATGAACAATTCAGGCAGCGGAAGGCGGTGAGGCCCGAAATAAAATGGGATCAAAAAGATATTGGATTGTGGCTGAAGGTGATGGCCCCTGTGCGGTACGGGCAGTCCTTTCAGGGGGGGGGGGGGTAAAAGTCAGCAGTCCGGACAAGGGGGAGGAGGACAGGGGTCACAGGGGGCTAAAGAAAAAACGGGCACGTGCTGGCAGTTCAATGACGGCCAGTGCAAGTATGGCAATACCTGTAGGTTTAAGCTCGTATGCTCCCATTGTAGCGGAGCCTCACACGGGGCTTCAAAATGTTTCAGAAAAGCAAGGGGCAAGCCAGGGGTGGGTAGCGGTCATGGGGTTGACGCCGGTGAGGCTTCAAAAGATGGCCCCTTATCTAAGTAGATACCCGGACCGGTTGAAGGCGGCGATTATTAGGGATGGTTTTGCTGAAGGTTTTAGGATTCCTCGCCCGAATCATGCGGGCCCTTTTTCTACAAAGAATCTGAGGTCAGCAAGTTTACATGCGGATGTTGTTTCATGTAAGTTAGCAAAAGGGGTGGAGTTAGGGAGAATGGCGGGCCCGTTTGGTTCGCTGCCTATGGAAGGGGTGATTGTTTCTCCGTTGGGAGTGGTGCCCAAGAAGGAGCCGAATAAGTTTTGTTTAATTCAGCATCTGTCGTACCCAAAAGGTTGTTCTGTTAACGATGGCATTGCAGAGGAATTATGTTCGGTTGTGTATACGTCGTTCGATGCAGCAGTGGAGTGGGTTCGTATGTACGGAGCGGGGGCCTTAATGGCAAAGACAGACATCGAGTCTGCCTTTCGGCTTCTGCCGGTGCATCCGGAGAGCATTCCGTTGCTAGGTTGCTTTTGGAATGGAGGTTTTTATTTAGATAGGTGTTTGCCGATGGACTGTTCGATTTCCTGCTCGTTGTTTGAAACTTTCAGTACATTTTTGGAATGGGTGGTTAGAGACGTTTCTGATGTTCCTTCGGTCATTCATTACTTGGATGATTTTTTGTTTGTGGGTCCTCCAGACTCGGCGGTGTGCGGCAATTTATTGGCCACCATGGAATGGGTGGCCGGGCATTTCGGGGTCCCTTTGGCGCAGGAGAAAACAGAGGGCCCATGTATGGTTTTAAGTTTTCTTGGGATTCTTATTGATTCTGGTAAGATGGAGTGCAGGTTGCCCGATGACAAATTGTTGTTGCTGAAGCAGGAGGTATCCAGAATCGTAAAGTTGAGGAAAGTGACGTTGAAGGAGTTGCTGTCGTTGCTAGGTCGCCTGAATTTTGCGTGCCGCATCATGCCCATGGGCCGCATTTTCTGCAGAAGGTTGTCCAGGGCTACGGCGGGTGTCCGTGCAGCTCATCATTTCATACGCCTGAGCAGGGAGCACAGGGAGGATCTGTGGGTTGGCAGCGTTTTTTGGAGAATTATAATGGCAAGGCGTTGATTCAGCAGGAGGATTTGAATGCCTTTGATTGTGAAATTTATACGGACGCAGCAGGGGGAGTCGGGTATGGGGCCTACTGCGGAGGCAAATGGAGTGTCGGAGTGTGGCCGGAAGAGTGGCGAAAAAATGGGCTTACAAAAAATTTGGCATTGTTGGAGTTGTTCCCAATTGTGGTGGCAGCGTTTATTTGGGGCGACATGTTTAAGGATCGCCGGGTACGCTTTTATTGCGATAACTTGAGTGTCGTGTCAGTTATCAACAGTTTATCTTCTTCTTCTCCCCCCGTTATCAGGTTGGTTAGGGAATTGGTGTTAAGGTGTTTGGAATTGAACTCGTGGATTTCGGCAGTGCACGTTCCAGGTGTACAAAACACTATAGCCGATGCTTTATCTCGTTTGCAGTGGGATCGATTCCGGGAACTGGCGCCAGATTCGGAACCTACAGGAGCGGGATGTCCTTCGCATCTGTGGCAGATTGTTGCGGACGGGGAGGTCGTTTAATACAGGCTTCATTGTCGAGACGAACGTGGTCGGATTACGAAGCGGCATGGGAGATGTGGGAAGGTTGGTTGGTCCAATGTGGGCCGGTTGAGTCGGACGGCGATAGGACTATGGCTTTGCTGGCATTGATGGGTAAGGCGGCTGAATGGGGATGGTCTGTGTCAAAGTTGAATAAAGTTATTGCGGGTCTGGCTTTTGGTTTTCGTTTGCAAGGTTCGGCGGACGTGACAAAAGATTTTTTGATAAGACAGGCGTTGAAGGGTTTTAGGAAAGGCAACGTGTCTTTTGATAGACGCAGGCCGATTTCTTTTGGAATGCTGGAACGGCTCGGGGAGGCTTTGGGCGGTATTTGTAGTTCTCAGTTCGAGGTTTTATTGTTTCGGTTAGCCTTTTCTCTAGCGTTCTTTGGGGCTGTGCGCCTGGGGGAGTTGGTTTCCCCGAATAAAGATAAGGCGGGTGGTCTGTTAGCGGAAGATGTTGACTTTTGGGCTGGGGGCATTGTTTTTTGGATTAGGCGTTCTAAGACTGATCAGCTCGGTAAGGGTAAGCGAGTGGTGCTGGGAAGAGTTGGAGGTAGCGTTATGTGCCCGCAGCACTGTTTGGAGTCTTATTGGCGTCTGTGGCCGCTGAGGGCAGGCCCTTTGTTACGACACCAGAACGGGGAATTCTTGTCACGCTTTCAATTCACGGCTCTATTGAAGTGGGGTTTGGGATTGCTGGGCGTCGACCCGAGGAATTTCGGGTCGCACTCGTTTCGAATTGGTGCTGCGTCCGAGGCTGATGATCTGGGTTTGGGATCGGACATGATTAAGAGAATAGGCAGATGGAGGTCGAATCGTTATCTGTCTTATGTTAGGCATTGAGTCTGGGGGTGATGGTGGCTAGATATGTATGGCGCTAATCATTGTTATATTTTTCAGGTCGATCCTCCCTCCTGGCCTGGATTATCGGACACTCATTTGTTCACTGGGGTGCGCTTCGGGCGGATGCCAGGCCAAATGGTAGGCAATTAGGCTTCGCACGGGATTCAGTGGTTATTAGATGGTTGGGCTTTCGGGGTATGTTATGGCGGAGTTTGTTGGTGGAAGTTTCTAATGCCGCCAGACTTGATCGCCCCCCGGACATTTTGGTGGTTCACCTTGGAGGAAATGATTTGGGTAGGAGGCCAGTGAGGGAATTGATTAGAGACATACGTTTCGATTTTTTAAGGTTGTGGGTTGCTTTTCCTGGTGTTCTGACTGTTTGGTCGGACATTGTGCCACGGCGTAAGTGGCGGGATGCACGTTCCCATAATGGGATTAATAGAGCCCGGGTAAAACTGAATAGGGCGGTGGCGGGTTTTGTGTCTCGGAACGGGGGTATTGCCGTGAGACATTTGGAATTGGAGGCTGGGGTTGGCAATTTTTGGAGGGATGATGGAGTGCACCTTAATGATGTTGGTATGGATTCATGGGCGCTCGGGCTACAGGAAGGAGTTGAAAGAGCTCTGGTGGTGGTGGGGCACTCACGAGCCTGAGGTGGTCAGGGCTGTTCGTGTGTGGCGGGGGGTGGGGTTCTTGGAGGTGGTGATGACGTTTTACGGGGTTTGATCTGGCTTTTGTTTACGGGCTCTGGACGGGAAGTTTACCTCGGGAGCTTTGGGGTTTTGGTTTGCCCGAAATGGGTTACATGGTGCCCTTGAGCTGGTGGTTACGGCTGAGGGTAAAGAAGTGTTTGGTTTTCCAAGTTTTGGTGGTGGCTTTATGCCTATTTTTCAGCCAGATATATTACCCCAAGAACCCTCCCCTCAAGGTTTTTACATATGGTTTATATGTTGTTATTCATGTTATTGTTTGTTTAATAAAATGGCCGCTGTGGCCAAATTATCCAAAGAAACTTACGTGTTGTGTGTTAATTTAAGGTTTAACAGAAGGAGGGGAGGATGGTATAATGGGTACGTGGGGAGTTAGGAAGATGGGGCACGGAGAAGACCCAGTTTGGCGATACGCGGTCAAGAAGGGGGGCTGTAATGGGCGTAGCTTGATGGATATCATAGTGTGGGAGAAGGAGGCGGCAGCAGAAAGCCGGAGGATGCAATGGAGAGTGCGACGATTCTGGATACATCCAATCAATGAGCTGCGGATGACCAGGGGTGTCCAGTCCACTCTCTATCTGGAGTTGCGGTGCAACCCGCAGAAATTCTACAATTATGTACGGATGAGGATGGAACATTTCGATTTTTTGGTTGGAAAACTAGGGGATGTCATCCAAAGACAGGACACAAGGATGAGGCTTGCCATCACACCGGCGGAGCGGCTCCTCGTGACACTGCGGTAAGCATCTTTTTTTTATGTGATTGCTCATATTGAATGTTATTACATGCTGCAGACAAAACTGCGCTTACACATTGCGCACCATTTTCTGCAGCATGTAATTTTTTGGGTTGTTTGAGGCCATTCCACTGTTTTTTTTTATGTGATTGCTCATATTGATTGTTATTATATGCTGCAGACAAAACTGCGCTGACACATTGCGCAGCATTTTCTGCAGCATGTAATTTTTTGGGTTGTTTGAGGCCATTCCACTGTTTTTTTTTTATGTGATTGCTCATATTGAATGTTATTACATGCTGCAGACAAAACTGCGCTGACACATTGCGCAGCATTTTCTGCAGCATGTAATTTTTTGGGTTGTTTGAGGCCATTCCACTGTTTTTTTTTGTTGATGGTCTGTGCAATTTTTTTTTATTTTTTATTTTTTCTGCAGCTTCCTAGCTACGGGTGAGTCTCTGACTTCACTCCATTTCCAATTCAGGCTGGGGATTTCCACTATTGGCGGAATAGTGAAGGACACATGTCATGCGATTTGGGACACTTTACAGCCGGAGTATATCCCACAACCAACAATGGAAATCTGGTTGAGAAGTTCCGAACAATTTGAGAGAATTTGCAATTTCCCAAATTGTGTTGGTGCCGTGGACGGCAAACGCATAAGGATTGCTAAACCGGCAGGAACAGGCTCTGAGTACTACAACTATAAAAAATACTTCTCCATTGTACTCATGGCTATTGCAGACGCCAACTGCCGATTCTTTGCTGTGGACATAGGAGCGTATGGCCGGTCAAACGATTCACAAGTTTTTAAAAACTTTCCAATGGGTCGTTGCCTGTATGGAGATATAAACAATTTCCCGCCAGCCAGACCGCTCCCAGGAACAAGTGAACCAGCCATGCCATATGTGTGTGTAGGTGATGAAGCGTTTCAACTGTCGCCGCACCTACTGAAACCATACAGCAGCCGTGAATTAAACCGTACCAAGCGGGTATTTAATTACCGTCTTACCAGAGCAAGAAGAGTAGTAGAGTGCTCTTTTGGTATATTGACGGCAAAGTGGAGAGTTCTGCTGACGGCAATAAAACTGGAAACCAAAACTGTAGACGATGTTGTCAAGGCATGTGTGGTGCTCCATAATTTTGTTATTTCAAAGGAGCCCGTTACCTTGGATGACGAAGAATTGGAGACATCCTTGTGGGATTACCGCAGTGCCTCTGTTCGCTCCACCAGTTCTGTTACTAGGATGAGGGACCAGTTTGCGGATTATTTTTTGACACCTGTTGGGCGGATTCCATGGCAAGACATCATTGTGTGACATTTTTTTCATGGCTTTAGTTGTTTATGTAAAAATTGTGTTTCTGGAAAAAACAAAAAAAAAAATTCCCAAAGTGTGGTTTGTTTGGTAATAAAACCATTGTTATACCTTTCAAACGTCTGGTGTTTATTGTCATTTAACCCTTAATAGTTACCATATTACCTTAATGAATCCACACACACACACAGAGTAGATTTTAAATCAAATAGATTTTTATTTAAAACCTTTTTTTTTGTCATTTTCAAAAAACTTTTTTTTTCTTTTCAAAATATAATTTTGTTATAACATGTTTATAAATTTCCAAAACAAAAGTTTACAGGTCTTGGTAGTGTCGGGTGGAGTAACTATGGGAGGAGGGGCTGGAATGTTGGACCACGTCGGTAGGTGGGATTGGGGAAACCCTACTTGTTTGGTCTGCAGTGGAAGGGGGGTGAAAAGCAGGAGGCTGACCAGAGGAGGGTTGTGTTGGGGTATTTGTATAACTGAATGGGGAAGGAAAGCTGGGCAAGGAAGAAGAAAACACTGGGGAATACATTTGGGTTGGGGGCCTGGTTTGGTATTGGGACTGACGTTGATATTGGGGGGCATGGTGTTGAAATGGTGACTGGGATGTGTGGGGAGGTGTGGGGGTAGATTGGGGTTCGTGGAGGACCTTGAGCAGAGCATTATGGCAGCTATTCATTACCCGCATCTGCTGGTCAAAAGAAAGCTTCTCCATGCTCCTAAGCATGGATTGAAAAAAAAGATTTGCTGGAGCTTGACTTACATCTAAATGCAGCCTATCCAAGCGACTGCTGGTTTCCTGGTGGGTTTCACTGATGCGTGATTGCACCATGTTGAAACCAGCAGTCACTTGTTCTCCCAAAATTTTAAAAGAACTTTGGAAGGATGCATTTAGATGTAAGAACTCAGGAGCATAGCTCCTTTCCTGACCCCTGTGACGCTGCCGCCACGAACCTAACGGTGGTGTAGAGGTGGCAGGGTCAGAGGGGTGGGGTAAAGGGAACGCTATCTGTTGACCATCAGATGCGAGTAACGAAGGCTGCGCTCCAGTGCCTGAGGTGGATGAAGTGGAAGGGTCAGAGGTGTGGGGCCTACCGACGTGGTCCCCGGAGGCGGACTCAGGAGGGATCGCTCCAGAGGGCGCAGAGGAAGATGCAGGCGCACAGTGGCTGGAGAAGGTGCTGTGAAAGAAAAAAAAAATAATATATTGATATGAAAAAGCCCGGACTGAAACAAAAGTTTTGTGATTAGACAGGTTCTTACTGGGATGTTGAATACTTACACTCTACTCAGCATGGTTTGACTCAGGAAGGAGAGGGCAGGGGCATATCTGTACCTCCTCTTCTTCCTTCCTGCTCGTTAAATTCCCTCTTAAAGCGATCCCTCAGTGGCCGCCACCGCTTCCTAACCTTGCCACCTGTGAAGACAGGAATGAAGAAAAAAAAAATAAGGTAAATGCAAGACATTACATTCAGCGCTAAACATCACTGAAAAGTGAATACTTACATAGTTTGCTCCGCTGCTGTGGAAGAAGGTCCTCCCACCTTCGAAAGATGTTATGGCATACTTCCAACCAGAGCCGACGGGTGACACTGGTATCAGCATGCCTGCGGTCAGCCATGTTCCACAGCGGCTCCCGCTCGCGAACCTCCTCGATTAGTGCTTCGATTTCGATATCAGAATCTTCTGCGGGAGCACACTGTGAAACCTGTGAGAAAAAAAAATAAAAAAATAAAAATTAGTAGACTGAAACAAAAAAATTACCAATCGAAGCCCCCCAAAAAACCAACTCACTGATGGCCGACCGCGGCGTCGATTCCGCCGACTCTGGGAGCGCCTGGGAGAACTTTCATGCTGTGCTGGAAGTTCAGCAGCAGCAGCAGCAGCAGGAGACTGAAATAAAGGATAAAAAAATTAGCTTTAATGTATGTATATGTTTTCTGTGTTACGTTATATATGAAATTATGTTTTGTGCATGGTGCAGTGTGATGTGTGAAGCAAGTGTTTCACCACTACTTACACTTGGTTCCTCCTCCACTTGGATGTCTCCACCCGTCTCGGTCCCTTCTGACAGCTCCTCATCGGATTCTGATTCCTGTTTAAATATAATAAATGCATGTAGTGAATAAAAATGATGTAAATTTTAAAAAAAAAGAGCTGGTGGCTGTGGTCCTGGTGGCTACGGCCGGTGGCTGTGGTCCTGGTGGCTACGGCCAGTGGCTGTGGTCCTGGTGGGTCTGTAAGTTAAAAGACACTTGCAATCTGCTCTACACATTGAAGTAGCAGATTTGGGGTCTTCAAAACTTACTTTTAAAAATGTGAGGCTGTGGTCCTGGTGGCTACGGCCGGTGTCTGTGGTCCCTAGTGTATCTGTAATATAATAAGTATAATGGATTTATAGTTAGACCACCTCAGAACTAGATAATGTTTAACAATAAACACCCTGTTAAAATGTGAGAAATAGGTGAACACCAAAACCCAAAAACAGGTGCACGTTATACCATTCATTTCCATGTCCCAAAAAAAAAAAAAAATTTAAAATGTGAGACACCTTGAAAAATATTTTTAAGTTATTTAAAAAAAAAAAAAAAAAAAAAAGAACCTCCCCCAAAAAACCTTTCAAAGGATAACCTTTAGTAAAAAATGAGCCCTCAACCAACTCTGTATTGCATGTGTAACCATTGGTACATACACCTGTTTTAAATTTACCTTTATGAAATTATACTACGGACAATTTTTTAATAAACATTTTATTAATATATATTTTTTTTTTTAAATCGCAATGAAGCAGAAATGCTCTTTATTTTAAATACAAGTACATCAACTGGGAATGGTTTCAACAGTAAATTAAAAAAATCAACACTTTTTTTTAAAAAAAAGCACTCACACATTTTAACCACAAGCTGCAGACCACTAGACTTTGCAATAATACATCCGATTAAAAAAAAAAAAAAAATCACACATGCTGCACAAACCACTATACTAAAGGTACCGTCACACTGAACGATATCACTAGCGATCCGTGACGTTGCAGCGTCCTGGCTAGCGATATCGTTCAGTTTGACACACAGCAGCGATCAGAATCCTGCTGTGATGTCGTTGGTCGCTCCAGAAAGTCCAGCACTTTATTTCGTCGTTGGACTTCCTGCAGACATCGCTGAATCGCCGTGTGTGACGCCGATTCAGCGATGTGTTAGCTGGTAACTAGGGTAAACATCAGGTTACTAAGCGCAGGGCCACGCTTAGTAACCCGATGTTTACCCTGGTTACCAGCGTAAAAGTAAAAAAAAAAACAAAAAAAAAAAAACAACATACTTACCTTCCGCTGTCTGTCCCTCGGCGCTCTGCTTCTCAGCGGCCGGAAAGCAGAGCGGTGACGTCACCGCTGTGCTCTGCTTTACAGCTGGCCGGCGCTCACAATGCAGAGAAGCACAGCAGGGGACAGACAGCGGAAGTTAAGTATTTTTTTTTTTTTTACTTTTACGCTGGTAACCAGGGTAAACATCGGGTTACTAAGCGCAGCCCTGCGCTTAGTAACCCGATGTTTACCCTGGTTACCGGCATCATTGGTCGCTGGAGAGCTGTCTGTGTGACAGCTCTCCAGCGACCAAACAGCAACGCTGCAGCGATCCGGATCGTTGTCGGTATCGCTGCAGCGTCGCTCAGTGTGACGGTACCTTTAGTAAATACATCAAAAATCAACATTAACAATATGGCATTGACAAATGCACATGCAACCAACAAGACGCACACAAACATACCTGCAAGCAGAGTCATAACACAAGCATAATAACACATGAACAGGCATAATATTGGCGAAGGCATAATAAGGTGCAGGCACGTGAACACATACATACAAAAGCACACAGCAGTACAAAAATACACACACGGCCATCAGTCCTCCGGCTGGAGCTGGATGTCTTCACAGTGGCAGGCCTCAGGGTGGATCTGGACTGTAGCAGGGCACTGGCTGTTGCAGGACGACGGCAGGCCTCAGGTTGTCTTCAGGTTTTAAGCTCTTGCTGTAGTCAGTACATCATACACAAATGCACACACACACACTGTCATGCTCACGCCCTGACTGGTGGGCGTGAGCTCGGGGGGGTTTGTGGCCCCACTGTGCCACAAATCAGACTACCCTGGAAGGGGCGTGACTATGACAGCTGCCTGGGTTTTCACTGGAGCCTCTGATGGTGAGGACAGGCTTGTGCAGCAGGCAGCTGCCAGGTGCTACTCCAGGGTGGTGTCTGGCTGTGGCTGCTGATCCCACTTGGGAGACAGGAACACCAGGATTGGTGCGGACATCAGGCAGGACTGGCAGAAGAGCACGGCTGAAACTCAGACGAGTAGGCTGGCACGGCTGAGACAGAGGGCTGGCAGAGACACGGCAGAGAACTCAGGGCTGGCAGAGACACGGCAGGAAACAGGACTGGCTAGGACAGCAGGAACACAGGACTGGAAGGCAGGGCAGGAACGGCAGGAACACAGGATACACAGGACTGGTTGATGTGGTGTATGAATCAGGCTGCACTCAGATGACACCCGAGTGCAGTCCTATTGTGAGTGTGATGAAGGAACAGGTAGGGACCTGTACACACAGAAGATGCAGGTACGGAAACAAGCCAGAAGGAAAGGAATGAGGTATGAAGAAACAGGTAGGGACCTGTTCACACAGGAGGACCAAGTAACAAGTAGAAGGTGGAACTAAGAGAAGAGAAGGAGAAGGCAGAGCCAAGAGCGGAGACGCTGGAGGCGGAGCCAAGAGCGGAGACGCTGGAGGCGGAGCCAAGAGCGGAGACGCTGGAGGCGGAGCCAAGAGCGGAGACGCTGGAGGCGGAGCCAAGAGCGGAGACGCTGGAGGCGGAGCCAAGAGCGGAGACGCTGGAGGCGGAGCCAAGAGCGGAGACGCTGGAGGCGGAGCCAAGAGCGGAGACGCTGGAGGCGGAGCCAAGAGCGGAGACGCTGGAGGCGGAGCCAAGAGCGGAGACGGAGCCAAGTGCAGAAACACAGGAGGCGGAGCCAGATAGTACCGCAAAGAGCGGAGCCACAGAGCAAAGCCAGAGAGTGCGAAGCAAGGTCTGAGTGCAGAGCCGCAAGAGTGCGGAGTGTAAGCAGACAGAAAACACAAGGAAAGAAAGCAGGGAAGGAAGCCACAGAAAAGGAGACTGAGAAAAGACAAAGTACAGACAAGGCAATAGAACAAGACACAGGGACAAAGACACAGGGACCAGGATATTCTGCCTCCTGGCGGGCGGACTACAAGAACAAGGTAAAAGCACAGAGAAAAGCTCAGAGGGAGTAACTCAGAGCAAGGCCAGGCAAACTCAGCAGCTAAACACTAACTGAGCTAACACATTGCACAGGCCCAGACCACAGGGTGGAGCTGCACTATATACAGGAGGCCTCTTGGTAATTGGTCAGGAACTGATTGGACAGGTGCACCTGATTCCTATAAGAACCAGAGAGTTCAGGCGCCGGCCCCCTATACACATAGCCATGAGGCATGCACAGAGCAGAGACACAGAACATGGAGCTGGCATTAAAGAGAAAGCACATCATGGCCTGGAGCAGTGGGTAAGATAGTGTGAGAGATGTGAGGCCATGCTGCGATGCCAGCAGAGTTGTTACACACACACACACACACGCACCCAAAAATGGCAATACTCACACTGTTGGAGTGTGGCTGGAAGGTCCTTGCTGCCAGGCTGGGGTCTTGATGGCAGGCTGGGGTCTTGATGGCAGGCTGGGGTCTTGATGGCAGGCTGGGGTCTTGCTGCCAGGCTGGGGTCTTGCTGCCAGGCTGGGGTCTTGATGTCCGGCTGGGGTCTTAATATCAGGCTGGGGTCTTGCTGGCAGTCTTGCAGGCTTCAAATCTTCTCTGTGTCTTGCTGGCATATGTGGGGTTGAAGGCCCAGGCCAGGTTTATATAGATTTGGGGATGTCTGGCCAAATAACTACAAAATCCTGATTCTGAGCATGCTCAGTAGAAAAAAACGTATTGCAGCGCTGCATTGCGTCGTACGACGTGTCTCAACGCATCCGTCGCTCATAGACTTTCATTGTAGCCAAAGACGCATGTCGCAGGATGCGCCGGGACACGTTTTTTTGTCGGAGCCAAAAAAGTTACAATCTACGTTTTTCCAGACGACGTGTCGCCTAATTTCGACGCATCCGCGTATGCAAATCCGTCGCAATGCGTCGCCAATACAAGTCTATGGGGAAAAAACGCATCCAGCAAAATATTTTGCTGGATGTGTTTTCTCAGCAAAACGACGCATTTTAACATATTGCAGTTAACGCTAGTGTGAAAGTAGCCATACTCAATTTCATGATTACTATAAATCACTATATCAGTATAAAATCGCCTATAACACTGCACACTGCCTCTCATACCTGTCAGACTTGTTATTCCCGGATCTGACCCATTCTCAGCAATCCATCTTGGAGGCAGATTTTACATTGGATGAGATAATTACTGCTATTAAAGAAATGGCTAAAGGAAAGGCAAATACCAAGATACTCTAGCCCCCCTTTTTTGGGATGTCTTCGAGTAGACCAAACAAGGGGAATGATTACCAAACTTCTTTTATGAGGCAAACATAATAGTTCTTAAAAAAGAAGGGAAAGGCCCACTAGAATGTGGATCATACCGTCCAATCTCATTAGTACATGTAGATTATAAGATATTCACAAAAATCCTAGCCACTAGACTTACTAGAGTCATCCTCGAAATTATACATCCAGATCAGACTTGATTTATGCCAGTGAAAAGTGCCACATTTAATATAAGAAGGGTGCAGAGAATTGTACAATATAGGTCACTGATACAAGATAATGAGTGGGCCCTGGCTTCACTTGAGTGGCCCTTCTTGTCGCATGCCTCCAGAAATTCGCATTTGGTCCTAAATTCACCAAATGGGTCCGCATGTTGTATACAGCCCCTACAGCTCAATTAATAATCAATAACATTTCATCCGATCCCTTCCCCCTTGGAAGGGGGACGAGGCAGGGCTTCCCTCTGTCCTCTGCCCTATTTGCTTTAGCCATAGAACTTTAGCAATAAGAATACGCTCCACAACAACAATTATGAGCATTACCATAGCAGACCGAACCAATACTATTAGTCTATATGCGGACAATATGGTAATATTTATGTACAAGGTTGAAGAAACTTTACCACAAGTCATATCCACTATAACTACATTTAGCAAAGATTTCGGACTCTACATAAATTGGGCTAATGAGAAATAAGTTTGGTGTGTAGTGGCGCTAATGTAAATGCATAAAGTTTGCTGCAGGTAGAGCCCTAAACCACATAGGGGATTTATAAGACTACAGAGAGAGGAAGATATACCTGCGCTAAGGAACAAAATGCATTAATTAAACACTAAAAATATTAAATACCTGTTAGGTGAAGGTGATGCTTGAATTATTTAGTGCTGAGAGAGGTCGAGTCAGAGGTATGTAGAGTCAAACTACAATAAGGAAAAAGAAGGATGTTTAGTACAGTTGTGATGTGCCGAAGCACTATGTGGTGTCTGAAAAATTCTAATGCCCCCTTTAGAAATAATTTTTCAAACGCTAAGAGGAGGCACTACTCAGTAGACAAAATGTCTGTGAAGTAAAAGCAATGTCCTTTTCAAAATGTCCTTTAAAAATTGTCCTGTAAAAACACTTAGTGCCCCTTTTAGACTGTGAGCTATCCACATAAAACAAGTGCTACAAGTACCAGGATGATCGCTTAGTACCTGTGGTAGAGGTACAGGCGTAGAGTTTTCAGAACCTGTCTGTGGACACTTTGCGGTAGCAGTAAAAAGGGTTTACTTAGCTTATAGTCCTTGATGTCCTTGCTTGTCGGCTTGTAGGCAGGTTCTGCGAGCGCTGACCCGGCCGGTGACAGACATTCGCTCAGCCTGAGATAGAGATCCTTGCGCGGTGCTCGGCAGGACCTTCGTGACGTTCGGGTCACGTGACTAGCAGTCACGTGGTGCCCCCAGATGATCCCTGATGAAGGAATCTGCTGATATTCCAAAACACGCTGGTTTCTTGGCTCCCACTGCGATCTGTTCTCACTCCGGGGGCACTGCTAGTAAACCCTTTCTACCGCTACCACAAAGTGTCCACTGAACATTCTACGCCTCTACCTCTATCATAGGTACTAAGGGATCATGCTGGTACTTGTAGTTCTTGTTTTATGTGGATAGCTCACAGTCTGAAGGGGCACTAAGTGCTTTTACAGGACAATTTTTAAAGGACATTTTGAAAAGGACATTGCTTTTACTTCACAGACATTATGTCTACTGAGTAGCGCCTCCTGGTAGCGCTTGAACCATTATTTCTAAAGGGAGCACTAGAATTTTTCAAACGCCACATAATGCTTCCACACACCACAGCTGTACTAAACATGATTCTTTTTCTCTTTTTCCTTATTGTAGTCTGACTCTACATACCTCTGACTCGACCTCTCTCAGCACTAAATAATTCAAGCATCACCTTCACCTAACAGGTATTTAATATTGTTAGTGTTTAATTAATGCATTTTGTTCCCTAGCGCGGGTATATCTTCCTCTCTCTATAAATTGGGCTAAGTCAGCTTTAATGCCTCTCCAACATTCATCAGAGGTCCATTTGAAGCGGCTATCTCCACTCCCAACTGTGTCTCAATTTAAATATCTGTGCATTATTATAGAGAAAGATAACAGAAATGAGTTCTCATCTAACATCTCCCCCTGCTTGGCCACAGTAAACTTAAATTCACACAATGGAGCAAATTACCACTTTCAGTTACTGGAAGGATAAATCTAGGGCAATTGATTCATGGATGCCAGATACTCCTCTGCCTAACTCAGAGAATCACTTGGCACAAGCATCGGGGACGAACTGTTTATTGGGATTTCTGGAGACAGATCATGGGCGAATGCACCGCCTGTTCAACCTGTGCAACCGCACAGCGGCTTAGAGCGGGAGGGGGCCCCCGACGGGCATACAAAGCAATGATTATGAATGACAGCCGGCGGTAGTATTACTGCTAACAGGAGAAGCAGGGGGGCCTGCTCTGCTACACGCATGTGATATGACAGTTAAACGTGCCCCCCCTCCTCACCTGCTAGCATATATTATGCTGCTGTCACTGCTGTTGTCTGCGGTGAGGTGACGGTAGCAGACCAGGAAGAGAGGAGGGAGGGGGAGGACCTCTCAGTCACAGTGAGTCACTGAAGCTTGCTCAGGACCTGTAATGAGGTCACAGGAGGGGAGGAGTCAGGAGTCACATGATCAGGGGCCTCCATATATTGCAGGACTCTGCTTTGCTGTCATGGTGCTAGACGGTAAGCTTATGTGTGGAGTCAGGAGTTGATTACAGTGTGGATGTAGCAGAGCCGTGAGTGTGTTTACGAGGTGTACAGAGCGGAGCCACGTGTGTATGAGGTGTACGGAGCAGAGCCGTGTATGCAAGGTGTACGGAGCAGAGCCGCGTGTGTAGGAGTAACTATTTGTGGCCATTATACTGTACGCAGTATCATGTGTGGCCATTATACAATATGTAGTGTCATGTGAGGCCATCATACAGTATGTAGCATAATGTGTGACCATTATACGTTATGGAGCATCATGTGGGGCCATTATACAGTATGGAGCATCATATGTGGCCATCATGCAGTATGTAGCATCATGTGTGGCCATTATACAGTATGCAGCATCATGTGTGGCCATTATACAGTATGGAGCATCATGTGTGGCCATTATACAGTATGTAGCATCATGTGTGGCTATTCTACAGTATGGAGCACTATGTGGCCGTCATACAGTATGTAGCATCATGTGTGGCCATTATACAGTATGTAGCATCATGTATGGCCATTATACAGTATGGAGCATTATATGTGGCCATTATACAATATGTAGCATCATGTGGGGCCATCATACAGTATGCAGCATAATGTGTGGCCATTATACAGTATAGAGCATCATGTGTGGTCATTATACAGTGTGTAGCATCATGTAAGGCCATCATACAGTATGTAACATAATGTGTGGCCATTATACAGCATTGAGCATCATGTGTGGCCATTATACAGCATTGAGCATCATGTGTGGCCATTATACAGTATGTAGCATCATGTGGGACCATCATACAGTACAGGTCCTTCTCAAAAAAATAGCATATAGTGTTAAATTTCATTATTTACCATAATGTAATGATTACAATTAAACTTTCATATATTATAGATTCATTATCCACCAACTGAAATTTGTCAGGTCTTTTATTGTTTTAATACTGATGATTTTGGCATACAACTCCTGATAACCCAAAAAACCTGTCTCAATAAATTAGCATATTTCACCCATCCAATCAAATAAAAGTGTTTTTTAATAACAAACAAAAAAACCATCAAATAATAATGTTCAGTTATGCACTCAATACTTGGTCGGGAATCCTTTGGCAGAAATGACTGCTTCAATGCGGCGTGGCATGGAGGCAATCAGCCTGTGACACTGCTGAGATGTTATGGAGGCCCAGGATGCTTCAATAGCGGCCTTAAGCTCATCCAGAGTGTTGGGTCTTGCGTCTCTCAACTTTCTCTTCACAATATCCCACAGATTCTCTATGGGGTTCAGGTCAGGAGAGTTGGCAGGCCAATTGAGCACAGTAATACCATGGTCAGTAAACCATTTACCAGTGGTTTTGGCACTGTGAGCAGGTGCCAGGTCGTGCTGAAAAATGAAATCTTCATCTCCATAAAGCATTTCAGCCGATGGAAGCATGAAGTGCTCCAAAATCTCCTGATAGCTAGCTGCATTGACCCTGCCCTTGATGAAACACAGTGGACCAACACCAGCAGCTGACATGGCACCCCACACCATCACTGACTGTGGGTACTTGACACTGGACTTCAGGCATTTTGGCATTTCCTTCTCCCCAGTCTTCCTCCAGACTCTGGCACCTTGATTTCCGAATGACATGCAAAATTTGCTTTCATCAGAAAAAAGTACTTGGGACCACTTAGCAACAGTCCAGTGCTGCTTCTCTGTAGCCCAGGTCAGGCGCCTCTGCCGCTGTTTATGGTTCAAAAGTGGCTTTCCCTGGGGAATGCGGCACCTGTAGCCCATTTCCTGCACGCGCCTGTGCACGGTGGCTCTGGATGTTTCCACACCAGACTCAGTCCACTGCTTCCTCAGGTTCCCCAAGGTCTGGAATCGGTCCTTCTCCACAATCTTCCTCAGGGTCCGGTCTCCTCTTCTCGTTGTACAGCGTTTTCTGCCACATTGTTTCCTTCCAACAGACTTACCATTGAGGTGCCTTGATACAGCACTCTGGGAACAGCCTATTTGTTGAGAAATTTCTTTCTGGGTCTTACCCTCTTGCTTGAGGGTGTCAATGATGGCCTTCTTGACATCTGTCAGGTCGCTAGTCTTACCCATGATGGGGGTTTTGAGTAATGAACCAGGCAGGGAGTTTATAAAAGCCTCAGGTATCTTTTGCATGTGTTTAGAGTTAATTAGTTGATTCAGAAGATTAGGGTAATAGGTCGTTTAGAGAACCTTTTCTTGATATGCTAATTTATTGAGACAGGTTTTTTGGGTTATCAGGAGTTGTATGCCAAAATCATCAGTATTAAAACAAAAAAAGACCTGACAAATTTCAGTTGGTGGATAATGAATCTATAATATATGAAAGTTTAATTGTAATCATTACATTATGGTAAATAATGAAATTTAACACTATATGCTAATTTTTTGAGAAGGACCTGTATGTAGCATCATGTGGGGCCATCATACAGTATGGAGCATCATGTGTGGCCATTATACAGTATGGAGCATCATGTGGGGCCATTATACAGTATGGAGCATCATGTGTGGCCATCATACAGTATGTAGCATCATGTGTGGCCATTATACAGTATGTAGCATAATGTATAGCATGAACATCAGAGACAAAGACCCAGGAATTATCTTCCTGACCATAACCCTTCCACTTAACCAGGTACTGGAGTTTCCGTCTCGAAATACGAGAATCTAAAATCTTCTCCACTATATACTCCAACTCCCCCTCAACCAAAACCGGGGCAGGAGGATCAACGGATGGAACCACAGGTGCCACGTATCTCCGCAACAATGACCTATGGAATACATTATGGATGGAAAAAGAAGCTGGAAGGGTCAAACGAAAAGACACAGGATTAAGAACCTCAGAAATCCTATACGGACCAACGAAACGAGGCTTAAACTTAGGAGAGGAAACTTTCATAGGAATATAACGAGACGACAACCAAACCAAATCCCCAACACGAAGTCTGGGACCCACACAGCGCCTGCGGTTAGCGAAACGTTGAGACTTCTCCTGGGACAATGTCAAATTGTCCACTACATGAGTCCAAATCTGCTGCAACCTATCCACCACAGTATCCACACCAGGACAGTCCGAAGACTCAACCTGCCCTGAAGAGAAACGAGGATGGAAACCAGAATTGCAGAGAAATGGGGAAACCAAAGTAGCCGAGCTGGCCCGATTATTAAGGGCGAACTCAGCCAAAGGCAAAAAGGACACCCAATCATCCTGATCAGCAGAAACACAACATCTCAGATATGTTTCCAAGGTCTGATTGGTTCGTTCAGTTTGGCCATTTGTCTGAGGATGGAAAGCCAAGGAAAAAGACAAATCAATGCCCATCCTAGCACAAAAGGCTCGCCAAAACCTCGAAACAAACTGGGAACCTCTGTCAGAAACGATGTTCTCCGGAATGCCATGTAAACGAACCACATGCTGGAAAAACAATGGCACCAAATCAGAGGAGGAAGGCAATTTAGACAAGGGTACCAAATGGACCATCTTAGAGAAACGATCACAAACCACCCAAATGACCGACATCTTTTGAGAGACAGGGAGATCCGAAATAAAATCCATAGAGATATGTGTCCAGGGCCTCTTCGGGACCGGCAAGGGCAAAAGCAACCCACTGGCACGAGAACAGCAGGGCTTAGCCCGAGCACAAGTCCCACAGGACTGCACAAACGAACGCACATCCCGCGACAGAGACGGCCACCAAAAGGATCTAGCCACCAAATCTCTGGTACCAAAGATTCCAGGATGACCAGCCAACACCGAACAATGAACCTCAGAGATAACTCTACTCGTCCATTTATCAGGGACAAACAGTTTCTCCGCTGGGCAACGGTCAGGTCTATTAGCCTGAAATTTTTGCAGCACCCGCCGCAAATCAGGGGAGATGGCAGACAAAATTACCCCCTCTTTGAGAATACCCGCCGGCTCAGGCAAACCCGGAGAGTTGGGCACAAAACTCCTAGACAGGGCATCCGCCTTCACATTCTTAGAGCCCGAAAGGTACGAAACCACAAAGTCAAAACGGGAGAAAAACAGCGACCAACGAGCCTGTCTAGGATTCAACCGTTTGGCAGACTCGAGATAAGTCAAGTTCTTGTGATCAGTCAAGACCACCACGCGATGCTTAGCTCCTTCAAGCCAATGACGCCACTCCTCGAATGCCCACTTCATGGCCAGCAACTCTCGATTGCCAACATCATAATTATGCTCAGCAGGCGAAAACTTCCTGGAAAAGAAGGCACATGGTTTCATCACCGAGCCATCAGAACTTCTTTGCGACAAAACAGCCCCTGCTCCAATCTCAGAAGCATCAACCTCGACCTGGAACGGGAGCGAAACATCTGGCTGGCACAACACAGGGGCAGAAGAAAAACAACGCTTCAACTCCTGAAAAGCTTCCACAGCAGCAGATGACCAATTGACCACATCAGCACCCTTCTTGGTTAAATCAGTCAACGGTTTAGCAATACTAGAAAAATTATTGATGAAGCGACAATAAAAATTAGCAAAGCCCAGGAACTTTTGCAGACTCTTCAGAGATGTCGGCTGAGTCCAATCATAAATGGCCTGAACTTTAACAGGGTCCATCTCGATAGTAGAAGGGGAAAAAATGAAACCCAAAAATGAAACCTTCTGAACACCAAAGAGACACTTTGACCCCTTCACAAACAAAGAATTCGCACGCAGGACCTGGAACACCATTCTAACCTGCTGCACGTGAGACTCCCAATCATTCAAAAAGACCAAAATATCATCCAAGTATACAATCAGGAATTTATCCAGGTACTCTCGGAAGATGTCATGCATAAAGGACTGAAATACTGATGGAGCATTGGAAAGCCCGAATGGCATAACCAGGTACTCAAAATGGCCCTCGGGCGTATTAAATGCTGTTTTCCATTCATCGCCCTGTTTAATACGCACAAGATTATACGCACCACGAAGATCTATCTTGGTGAACCAACTAGCCCCCTTAATCCGAGCAAACAAATCAGACAGCAGCGGCAAGGGGTACTGAAATTTGACTGTGATTTTATTTAGAAGGCGGTAATCAATACAAGGTCTCAACGAACCATCCTTCTTGGCCACAAAAAAGAACCCTGCTCCCAATGGCGACGACGACGGGCGATAATGACCCTTCTCCAAGGATTCCTTTACGTAACTCCGCATAGCGGCGTGCTCAGGCACAGACAAATTAAACAGTCGACCTTTAGGAAACTTACTACCAGGAATCAAATCGATAGCACAATCGCAATCCCTATGCGGAGTTAGGGCACTGGACTTGGGCTCATCAAATACATCCCGGTAATCCGACAAGAACTCTGGGACCTCAGAAGGGGTGGATGATGAAATAGACAGAAATGGAACATAAACCATGTACCCCCCTGACAACCCCAGCTGGACACAGACATAGATTTCCAATCCAATACTGGGTTATGGACTTGTAGCCATGGCAACCCCAACACGACCACATCATGCAGATTATGCAACACCATAAAACGAATATCCTCCTGATGCGCAGGAGCCATGCACATGGTCAGTTGGGTCCAGTACTGAGGCTTATTCTTGGCCAAAGGCGTAGCATCAATTCCTCTCAATGGAATAGGATACTGCAAGGGCTCCAAGAAAAACCCACAGCGCCTAGCAAACTCCAAGTCCATCAAATTCAGGGCAGCGCCTGAATCCACAAATGCCATGACAGAATAGGATGACAAAGAGCAGATCAAAGTAACGGACAAAAGAAATTTCGACTGTACCGTACCAATGGTGGCAGACCTAGCGAACCACTTAGTGTGCTTAGGACAATCGGAGATAGCATGAGTGGAATCACCACAGTAAAAATAGAGCCCATTCCGACGTCTGTGTTCTTGCCGTTCAGCTCTGGTCAAAGTCCTATCACATTCCATAGGTTCAGGTTTATGCTCAGATAATACCGCCAAATGGTGCACAGTTTTACGCTCACGTAAGCGTCGATCGATCTGAATGGCCAAAGACATAGACTCATTCAGACCAGCAGGCATAGGAAATCCCACCATGACATCCTTAAGGGCTTCAGAGAGACCCTTTCTGAAAATTGCTGCCAGCGCACATTCATTCCATTGAGTGAGCACAGACCACTTCCTAAACTTCTGACAATATAGCTCTACCTCATCCTGACCCTGACACAGAGCCAGCAAATTTTTCTCTGCCTTATCCACTGAATTAGGTTCATCATAAAGCAATCCGAGCGCCAGAAAAAACGCATCAATATCACATAATGCAGGATCTCCTGGCGCAAGGGAAAATTGTTGTGAGTTCTGTTTTTGGGCTCCCTCTGGTGGTTACTGATGGTACTGGGTGACTTGTCTTTCCTGGGTTTCTGGGTTCCACCTGTTCCATCAGCATATGGGAGTTTCCTATTTAACCTGGCTTTGCTGGCAGTTCCTCGCCGGTTATCAATGTATCCAGTGTGTCTTGTTACCTCTGCTCCCTGCTCCTAGAACCTTCTGGTCAAGCTAAGTTTGGATTTTCCTGTTTTGGTGTTTTGCTTTATTTGGTTTTTAGTCCAGCCTGCAGATATGTTATTCTTGCTGCTGGTTGCTCTAGTGGGCTGAAATTGCTCCTCATGTACCATGAGTTGGCACATGAGTTCAAGTAATTTCAGGATGGTTTTTTGAAGGGTTTTTCGCTGACCGCGCAGTTCACTTTTGTATCCTCTGCTATCTAGCTTTAGCGGGCCTCATTTTGCTGAAACTGTTTTCATACTGCGTATGTGCTTTCCTCTCATTTCACCGTCATTATATGTGGGGGGCTGCTATTTCTGTGGGGAATTTCTCTGGAGGCAAGAGAGGTCTGTGTTTCTTCTAATAGGGGAAGTTAGATCTTCGGCTGGAGCGAGACGTCTAGGATCATCGTAGGCACGTTCCCCGGCTACTTTTATTTGTGTGTTAGGTTCAGGGTCGCGGTCAGCTCAGGTTCCATCGCCCTAGAGCTTGTTTGTATCTGTGCTTGTCCTTTAGTGATCCCCTGCCATTGGGATCATGACAGTATAACCGGCCCACAAAGTGTTAATTGTATTGGCTGAAGTAGGAGGATAAGTAGTCTGAGGAAGTTTTTTTTTTTTTTTCCCCCTCAGAGTTTGCTGCCTATCCTTATTGCAGCCTGGCTACTTCCTCCTCCTCTTAATCTATGAATGGCTCTGATCCCAGCTGTTTATCATGGACGTCCAGAGTTTGGCTTCCAGCCTGAATAATCTTGCCACTAAGGTTCAAAATATACAGGATTTTGTTGTACATGCTCCTATGTCTGAACCTAGAATTCCTGTCCCAGAGTTTTTTTCTGGAGATAGATCTCGTTTTCTGAATTTTAGGAACAATTGCAAGTTGTTTCTTTCTTTGAAATCTCGCTCCTCTGGAGACCCTGCTCAGCAAGTCAAGATAATTATATCTTTCCTGCGGGGTGACCCTCAGGATTGGGCATTTGCATTGGCACCAGGGGACCCTGCGTTGCTTAATGCGGATGCGTTTTTTCTGGCATTGGGTTTGCTCTATGAGGAACCTAACCAAGAGATTCAGGCTGAAAAAGCTTTGTTGGCCCTCTCTCAGGGGCAAGATGAAGCAGAAATTTATTGTCAAAAATTTCGAAAGTGGTCGGTACTTACTCAGTGGAATGAGTGCGCTCTGGCTGCAAAGTTCAGAGATGGCCTTTCTGAGGCCATTAAAGATGTTATGGTGGGGTTCCCTGCGCCTGCTGGTCTGAATGAGTCTATGACTATGGCTGTTCAGATTGATCGGCGTTTACGGGAGCGCAAACCTGTGCATCATTTGGCGGTGTCGTCTGAACCGTCACCTGAGATAATGCAATGTGATAGAATTCAGTCCAGAAGTGAACGGCAAAAGTATAGGCGGAAAAAAGGGTTGTGCTTTTATTGTGGTGATTCAGCTCATGTTATATCAGCATGCTCTAAACGCACAAAAAAGGTTGATAAGTCTGTTGCCATTAGTACTTTACAGTCTAAGTTCATTCTGTCTGTGACTCTGATTTGTTCATTATCATCCATTTCCGTCGATGCCTATGTGGATTCAGGCGCTGCCCTGAGTCTTATGGATTGGTCATTTGCCAATCGCTGTGGGTTTAGTCTGGAGCCTCTGGAAGTCCCTATTCCTTTGAAGGGAATTGACTCTACACCTTTGGCTATGAATAAACCTCAGTACTGGACACAAGTGACCATGCGTATGACTCCCGTTCATCAGGAGGTGATTCGCTTCCTGGTACTGTATAATTTGCATGATGTTCTAGTACTTGGTCTGCCATGGTTACAAACTCATAATCCAGTCCTTGACTGGAAATCAATGTCTGTGTTAAGCTGGGGTTGTCAGGGGGTTCATGATGATGCACCTCCGATTTCTATCGCTTCATCTGCTCCTTCTGAGATTCCTGTGTTTTTGTCTGACTATCGGGATGTTTTTGAGGAGCCTAAGCTCAGTTCGCTTCCTCCTCACAGGGATTGCGATTGTGCTATAAATTTAATTCCAGGCAGTAAATTTCCTAAAGGTCGTTTGCTCAATCTGTCAGTGCCAGAGCATACTGCTATGCGGGATTATGTTAAGGAGTCCTTGGAAAAGGGACATATCCGTCCATCTTTGTCCCCTTTGGGAGCAGGTTTTTATTTCGTGGCCAAAAAAGATGGTTCCTTGAGGCCTTGTATAGATTATCGTCTTTTGAATAAGATTACCGTAAAATATCAGTATCCTTTGCCATTGTTGACTGATTTGTTTGCTCGCATTAAGGGTTCTAAAATGGTTCATCTGGTACCCTTGCCTAAGTTGCCTTCCTCCTCTGAGTTGGTCCCTCTGTTTTTTCAGAATGTGGTTCGTTTGCATGGGATTCCTGAGAACATCGTTTCTGACAGGGGATCCCAGTTTGTGTCTAGATTTTGGCGGACGTTCTGTGCTAAGATGGGCATTGATTTGTCCTTTTCGTCTGCATTCCATCCTCAGACGAATGGCCAGACTGAACGAACTAATCAGACCTTGGAAACTTATTTAAGGTGTTTTGTTTCTGCTGATCAGGATGACTGGGTTACCTTTTTGCCGCTGGCCGAGTTTGCCCTTAATAATCGGGCTAGTTCTGCTACCTTGGTTTCTCCTTTCTTTTGTAATTCGGGGTTTCATCCTCGTTTTTCCTCTGGTCAGGTGGAACCTTCTGATTGTCCTGGAGTGGACATGGTGGTGGATAGGTTGCATCGGATTTGGAGTCATGTGGTGGACAATTTGAAGTTGTCCCAGGAGAAGGCTCAGCAGTTTGCTAATCGCCGTCGCCGCGTGGGTCCTCGACTTCTTGTTGGTGACTTGGTGTGGTTGTCTTCTCGTTTTGTTCCTATGAAGGTCTCTTCTCCTAAGTTCAAGCCTCGGTTCATCGGTCCCTATAGGATCTTGGAAATTCTTAACCCTATGTCGTTTCGTTTGGATCTCCCGGCATCGTTTGCTATTCATAATGTGTTCCATCGGTCGTTGTTGCGGAAGTATGAGGTACCTGTTGTTCCTTCGCTTGAGCCTCCAGCTCCAGTGCTGGTGGAGGGAGAATTGGAGTATGTTGTGGAGAAGATCTTGGATTCTCGTGTTTCCAGACGGAAACTCCAGTATTTGGTCAAGTGGAAGGGTTATGGTCAGGAGGATAATTCTTGGGTGGTTGCCTCGGATGTTCATGCTGATGATTTGGTTCGCGCTTTTCATAGGGCTCATCCTGGTCGCCCTGGTGGTTCTCGTGAGGGTTCGGTGACCCCTCCTCAAGGGGGGGGTACTGTTGTGAGTTCTGTTTTTGGGCTCCCTCTGGTGGTTACTGATGGTACTGGGTGACTTGTCTTTCCTGGGTTTCTGGGTTCCACCTGTTCCATCAGCATATGGGAGTTTCCTATTTAACCTGGCTTTGCTGGCAGTTCCTCGCCGGTTATCAATGTATCCAGTGTGTCTTGTTACCTCTGCTCCCTGCTCCTAGAACCTTCTGGTCAAGCTAAGTTTGGATTTTCCTGTTTTGGTGTTTTGCTTTATTTGGTTTTTAGTCCAGCCTGCAGATATGTTATTCTTGCTGCTGGTTGCTCTAGTGGGCTGAAATTGCTCCTCATGTACCATGAGTTGGCACATGAGTTCAAGTAATTTCAGGATGGTTTTTTGAAGGGTTTTTCGCTGACCGCGCAGTTCACTTTTGTATCCTCTGCTATCTAGCTTTAGCGGGCCTCATTTTGCTGAAACTGTTTTCATACTGCGTATGTGCTTTCCTCTCATTTCACCGTCATTATATGTGGGGGGCTGCTATTTCTGTGGGGAATTTCTCTGGAGGCAAGAGAGGTCTGTGTTTCTTCTAATAGGGGAAGTTAGATCTTCGGCTGGAGCGAGACGTCTAGGATCATCGTAGGCACGTTCCCCGGCTACTTTTATTTGTGTGTTAGGTTCAGGGTCGCGGTCAGCTCAGGTTCCATCGCCCTAGAGCTTGTTTGTATCTGTGCTTGTCCTTTAGTGATCCCCTGCCATTGGGATCATGACAGAAAATGCCCAGTCTTGAGGGTCGCCACATAATAAAGAAATAATGATCTTAACTTGTTGAACTGGGTCACCAGAGGAGCGGGGTTTCAAAGCCAGAAACAGTTTACAATTATTTTTGAAACTCAGAAACTTAGCTCTATCTCCAGAAAACAAATCAGGAATAGGAATTCTATGTTCTAACATAGAATTCTGAACCACAAAGTCTTGAATATTTTGTACTCTTGCAGTGAGATGATCCACACAAGAAGACAGACCTTTAATGTCCATCACTACACCTGTATCCTGAACCACCCAAATGTGTAGGGGAAAAGAAAGACAAAACACAGTGCAGAGAAAAAAAAATGGTCTCAGAACTTCTCTTTTCCCTCTATTGAGAAGCATTAGTACTTTGGGCCTCCAGTACTGTTATGAACTGGTGATTTAGAACCACAATGGACCTGGTGGTTAAGAGCACACAAAATGACCTGAAAGTTACTAATAACATAGGACGAGCTCTGAGACGTGGGAACTCTGCTGACCGCAATCCCTAATCCTATCACACCACACTAGAAGTAGCCGTGGAGCGCTCCTGACCAGACCTAGGCGCCTCGGCACAGCCTGAGAAACTAGCTAGCCCTGAAGATAGAAAAATAAGCCTACCTTGCCTCAGAGAAATTCCCCAAAGGAAAAGGTAGCCCCCCACATATAATGACACTGAGTAAAGATGAAAATACAAACACAGAGATGAAATAGATTTTAGCAAAGTGAGGCCCGACTTACTGAATAGACCGAGGATAGGAAAGATAGCTTTGCGGTCAGCACAAAAACCTACAAACAACCACGCAGAGGGCGCAAAAAGACCCTCCGCACCTGACTAACGGTACGGAGGTGCTCCCTCTGCGTCACAGAGCTTCCAGCAAGCAAGACAAACCAATATAGACAGCTGGACAGAAAAAATAGCAAACAAAAGAAACACAAGCAGAACTTAGCTTATGCAGGGAAGACAGGTCACAAGAACGATCCAGGAGAGAGCAAGACCAATACTGGAACATTGACTGGAGGCAAGGAACAAAGAACTAGGTGGAGTTAAATAGAGCAGCACCTAACGACTTAACCTCGTCACCTGAGGAAGGAAACTCAGAAGCCGCAGCCCCACTCACATCCACCAGAGGAAGCTCATGGACAGAACCAGCCGAAGTACCACTCATGACCACAGGAGGGAGCTTGACCACAGAATTCACAACAGCCATCATACAGTATGTAGCATCATGTGTGGCCATTATACAGTATAGAGCATCATGTGTGGCCATTATACAGTATGGAGCATCATGTGTGGCCATTATACAGTATGTAGCATCATGTGGGGCCATCATACAGTATGGAGCATCTTGTGTGGCCATTATACAGTATGTAGCATAATGTGGGGCCATTATACAGTATGTAGCATCATGTGTGGCCATCATACAGTATGTAGCATCATGTGTGGCCATTATACAGTATGTAGCATCATGTGTGGCCATTATACAGTATGGAGCATCATGTGTGGCCATTATACAGTATGTAGCATAATGTGGGGCCATCATACAGTATGTAGCATAATGTGTGGCTATTATACAGTATGTAGCATCATGTGTGGCCATTATACAGTATGGAGCATCATGTGTGGCCATTATACAGTACGTAGCATCATGTGTGGCCATTCTACAGTATGGAGCTTCATGTGTGTCCATTATGCAGTATGTAGCATCATGTGTGGCCATTATACAGTATGCAGCATCATGTGTGGCCATTATACAGTATGTAGCATCATGTGTGGCTATTCTACAGTATGGAGCACTATGTGGCCATCATACAGTATGTAGCATCATGTGTGGCCATTATACAGTATGTAGCATCATGTGTGGCCATTATACAGTATGTAGCATCATGTATGGCCATTATACAGTATGGAGCATTATATGTGGCCATTATACAATATGTAGCATCATGTTGGGCCATCATACAGTATGTAGCATAATGTGTGGCCATTATGCAGTGTGTAGCATCATGTAAGGCCATCATACAGTATGTAACATAATGTGTGGCCATTATACAGCATTGAGCATCATGTGTGGCCATTATACAGCATTGAGCATCATGTGTGGCCATTATACAGTATGTAGCATCATGTGGGACTATCATACAGTATGTAGCATCATGTGTGGCCATTATACAGTATGTAGCATCATGTGTGGCTATTCTACAGTATGGAGCACTATGTGGCCGTAATACAGTATGTAGCATCATGTGTGGTCATTATACAGTATGTAGCATCATGTATGGCCATTATGCAGTATGGAGCATTATATTTGGCCATTATACAATATGTAGCATCATGTGGGGCCATCATACAGTATGTAGCATAATTTGTGGCCATTATACAGTATGGAGCATCATGTGTGGTCATTATACAGTGTGTAGCATCATGTAAGGCCATCATACAGTATGTAACATAATGTGTGGCCATTATACAGCATTGAGCATCATGTGTGGCCATTATACAGCATTGAGCATCATGTGTGGCCATTATACAGTATGTAGCATCATGTGGGACCATCATACAGTATGTAGCATCATGTGGGGCCATCATACAGTATGTAGCATAATGTGTGGCTATTATACAGTATGTAGCATCATGTGTGGCCATTATACAATATGGAGCATCATGTGTGGCCATTATGCAGTACGTAGCATCATGTGTAGCCATTCTACAGTATGGAGCACTATGTGGCCATCATACAGTATGTAGCATCATGTGTGGCCATTATACAGTATGTAGCATCATGTGTGGCCATTATACAGTATGTAGCATCGTGTGTGGCCATTAAACAGTATGTAGCATAATGTGTGGCCATCATACAGTATGTAGCATAATGTGTGGCCATCATACAGTATGTAGCATTATGTGTGGCCATTATACAGTATGGAGCATCATGTGTGGCCATTAAACAGTATGTAGCATCATGTGTGGCCATCATACAGTATGTAGCATAATGTGTGGCCATCATACAGTATGTAGCATCATGTGTGGCCATTATACAGTATGGAGCATCATGTGTGGCCATTATACAGTATGTAGCATCATGTGGGGCTATCATACAGTATGCAGCATAATGTGTGGCCATTATACAGTATTGAGCATCATGTGTGGCCATTATACAGTATATAGCATCATGTGGGGTCATCATACACTATGGAGCATCATGTGGGGCCATCATACAGTATGGAGCATCATGTGTGGCCATTATACAGTATGGAGCATCATGTGTGACCAAACATTCCTAGGATATTACATCTCCTTACGCTTGCCCGCACAATCTGGAGAAAGGCTAAAAGTGTAGTTGATTTCACTGAGGTTCTTGCAGAAATGCCACTCTGGCACAATACATACTTCCCTTCTCTACAAGAACATCCCTCTTCTGATTTCTGGAGCTCCAGAAATGTATTGAAAGTAAAAGACTTATTTAATCAAAATATTCAAATGTCTTTTGAACAGATATAGACTCAGTATGCAGTTCCAAGAGCTCAATTCTTCAGTTACTTACAACTTAGGTCAGAGATCCAATCCCACATAGGTACAACGCACGCAGATATCTTCTCTCCCACTGATTGGCATACTTAAATCACAGGGACCACAAGGTCTTATTTCCACTCTATACTCCTATCTATTGTCAGCAAATATGGAGTCGACTCCTTTGGCGGCGATACAGTTACCTTCTACGGCAGAGCAGGGAGAATCGATCTCCCTGCTCTGCCGCCCGCTATGGGGCCCCTGAGCAGGCCGGGGGGGTCCCGGTGCCAGTAGTGGGCCCTCCGCCCGTCAACGCACTGATGAAGGAAGGAGCGCTGCGCTCCTTCTCCCATCATCCCCCTGGCGACGCTGACAGTGGGCGCGATGACGTCACCACCTGGCGTCCTCTGTCAGAAGATGAGCGGGAGGTCGGAGCACCGCTGGAACAAGGAGGAAGAGAGGTGAGTATTTATTGTTTTTTTTATGGGGGCTGCCTTATACTTCAGGATCTGCCTATGGGGTGCTGTCTTATACTACAGGGTCTGCCTATGGGGGTGCTGTCTTGTGCTATAGAGTTAGCCTACGGGTGCTGCCTTGTGCTATAGAGTAGGCCTATGGGGAGTGCATTATACTATATGGAGTCCTATGGGGAGTGCATTATACTATATGGAGTCCTGTGGGGAGTCTGTGAGGAGTGCATTATACTATATGGCGGCTTATGGACAGTGCATTATACTATATGGAGACCTATGGGGAGTGCATTATACTATATGGAGACCTATGGGGAGTGCATTATACTATATTTAGGATGATTTCGTGCATTATACTATATGGAGGCCATCTAGTGGGCCATCATACAGTGTGGAGATTACAGTGAAGGGGCCATCATACAGTACAGTGAGGGGGTATTATACTGTATAGGGGAGTTGTACAGGGGACAGACTCGGGACATTTTTAAATGTTAAGTGGGCACTTCTTGTTATAGGGGATCTCGGGTTACTGTGACTATCAAAGGGGCACACATGGCAATATTACTTTCTAGGGAGCAAAATGTGGGCACTGTTTTCTAGGGCACTTTCACTCGGCAATACTATATTATAGAGGGGTGCTTTAGAATTTGGAAGGCACAGAGAACCGCACAGCAGGTGCAGTAATAGGGACACATACGGCAGCAGTGGCTCAGTATTGGGGTATCAGGTGCAGTAATAGGGACACATACGGCAGCAGCGGCTCAGTATTGGGGTATCAGCAGGATGAGGAGTTTGTGCAGGTTGGGTGATGGTGATGGCTGGAATATGAGAAGTGAAATGTGTCTTTGTTGTATTCTCTGCAGACGAGTCCTGGCTGGAAGAAGTTGTCATGTCGGTCTGTGCCAGATGGAAAAGACGGGAAAAGTGAACAATTCCATCAGAAAACATAAGCGGAAGACATTATATCTGTAACTGTGCTGTGATCTCTTATATGTTCTGTAGGACTGGTATCTACCACTGACCATATGGAGGTAATATCCATGTTGGTCGTTATATAGAGATTATCTTCAGTAATAGCGCAGTCATCTGCTGAGGTTCTCCTCCACTATTAGGGTGCATCACCGAATTGTAATGAAGGTTACCTGGTTTTGGGCCCAGTCAGAAGCTTCGCCCAGCCTGAACCAAAACCCTATCTATGCCTCTATAATAGCAATACCAATTCCCCTGGATCCCTTGGTGTGTTTCGAGTTGTGGAAGAAGATAATTGGGACCATTATATTAAAATATTTCTCCGAGAGATGCTATTTTTGGCCAGGAATTTACTTGCTCTGAGATGGATTGGTAGTTTACACCCAACACTGAGATCCTGGGTAGAACTTGTCAATTCAGTGATTCCATATGAAAACCCTGTCTATCAAAATAGAGGGTGTCCTGGGAAATTCTATGAAATATGGGACTTCTGGAACTCAACACCCGTCACTATCTAACAAGTGCCTAAGAATATTGACATGGGGGCATGCCCAAAGCACATTTACGGGTGCGTCGTTTTTCTAGCAGAAATGTTAATTTTTAGTTAATGTTATGTAAATAGTTATTGGGCATCGATTTCCAAGTTTCGAGGTTGACGTTTTATGCGATCCAGTAAATGTATACTGAGATGACAAGAATGTGTGGTTAGATGTATGTGAAATATATAACCACATTGTAACTGTGATGCGGCTGCAGTGCAGTTTAGCGCAACATCCACCAGGGGGTGCTGGTGAGGGAAGAGAAGTTGCACACTAACAGTGGGGGTGAAACACATAGTTGCAGAAGAACAGGGAAGTACTAGTGGACTGATTGACACAATTATTGTAAGCAAATTCCGCCATGGGTACCGCAGAGCACCAATCATCCTGTCTAGATGTGGCAAGACACCGTAATATCTGCTCTATAGACTGATTGGTCCTTTCAGTCTGACCTCGGGATGGTAGGACGATGAAAAGGTCAGAATGTCGACACAAATTCCACCCCTCTATCAGACACCACACTGACAGGCACACCATGCAATCGAACCACATGCTCAATGAATAGTTTTGAGAGAGTCTCAGCATTAGGGAGGCCCGGCAACGGTGCAAAATGCGCCTGTTTATTGAACCTATCAACAACTACCCAAATCACGGTTTTGCCATTAAAGGGAAGAAGATCGGTGATAAAATCCATGGACAGATGAGTCCACGGTCTATTGGCATTACCACCAATTCTCTGGCTGGCCGGTCACGGGGGGAGGGGGGGTTGCACAGGCACAAGTTTAACAGGAGGACACAAACCCAGTGATGTCAGAGGCCCACAAGGGCCACCAAAACAGCCTAGCGATGGCTTTACGCGTGGCCGAGATTCCAGGATGTCCACCCAGAGCCGAGCCAAGGGACTCCCGAAGCACCCTTAATCGATACTGAACAGGCACAAAGAGCTTATTATCAGGTATAGACGAAGGAGCAAGATATTGAGCCTCACGAATCTCTCGTTCCAATGCCGAGGACAACGCAGCCACCACTCCTCACTAATGAATGGAAGAAGGAGGTTCAAGAGGTGATATTGGATCTAGTCTACGAGATAAAGCATCAGCCTTAACATTCTTGGACCCTGGTCTGAAAATAATATAAAACTGAAATCGGGGGAAAAAAAGTGACCACCTTGCCTGTCTCGGACTTAAACGTTTGGCGGACTCGATGTAGGACAGGTTCTTGTGATCCGTAATGACAGTGATACGATGGACAGCCCCCTCCAAAAAATGCCTCCATTCTTCGAACGCCTATTTAATGGCATTACCCACATCATAATTCCTCTCACCAGAGGAAATTTTTTTTGAAAAGAAGGCACAGGGTCTTAATATAGTCAACGTGGTGGGTGTTATGGACCTGGTGGTTAGGAGCACCCGGCACAACCTGATAGTTAAACTGACACAGGACAAGCTCTGGGATGTGGGAGCTCTGCTGACCGCAACCCCTAATCCTATCACACAACTAGAAATAGCCGTGGAGCGTTCCTGACTCTCCCTAGACGCCTCTTCACAGCCTAAGAGCTAGCTAGCCCTAGAGATAGAAAATAAAGCCTACCTTGCCTCAGAGAAATTCCCCAAAGGAAAAGGCAGCCCCCCACATATATTGACTGTGAGTAAAGATGAAAGTCACAAACGCAGAAATGAAACAGGTTTCAGCAAAGGGAGGCCAGACTTACTAAACAGACAGAGGATAGGAAAGGTATCTTTGCGGTCAGCACAAAAACCTACAAAAGACCACGCAGAGTGTGCAAAAAGACCTCCGCACCGACTAACGGTGCGGAGATGCCACTCTGCATCCCAGAGCTTCCAGCTAGCAAGGCAAAATCATAATATGCAGCTGGACAAGGAAACAATGAACAAATAATAACAAGCAGGAACTTGGCTTCTGCTGGAGTAGACAGGTCACCAGAAAGATCCAAGAGCGAACTGAACCAATGCAGGAACATTGACAGCTGGCATGGAGTAACGATCTGAGTGGAGTTAAATAGAGCAGCCAACCAATGGATAAACCACATCACCTGTGTAAGGAACCTCAGAAGCAGCAGCTCCACTCACAGCCACCAGAGGGAGTCCATGGACAGTACCATTCACGACCACAGGAGGGAGTTCGACAACAGAATTCACGACAGGTGGACCCCTGAGACAATACAGCCCCCGCTCCCACCTCCAAGGTGTCCACCTCTACAATAAATGGTTTAGACAAATCACATTGAACCAATACAGGGGCAGTCATGAAACAATTATTCAAAGAAGAAGCTGGAGTTGACCAGTTCTTGAAGTCAGCCCTCTTACGAGTTAAATCTGTGAGGGGTTTGACCACCTGAGAAAACCCCTTAATGAATTTTCTATAATAATTAGTGAAACCCAGCAAACACTGAAGACTCTTGAGATCTCTGAGTTGCACCCAATTCACAATGGCCTGTACCTTCCTAGGGTCCATACGAAACCCCTCAGCAGACAAAATGACCGCAAGAAAGGACAATTCTTGAGCAAAAAATGCACACTTCTCCAGTTTAGCAAATAGCGAGTTCTCCCTAAGCCTCTGAAGAACCGCTCGGAGGTGGCCCATATGACTGTTTGTCACAAGACGATATGAGGATGTCATCCAAATAAACTACCATGAAATGCCCAATAAAATCTGAGAAAACATGATTAATGAAATTCTGGAACACTGCTGGCTCGTTAGGCCAAAGGGCATAACCACATTTTCAAACAAACTTTCAGAGGTGAGAAATGCAGTTTTCCACTCATCCCCCTCATGCATACGGATGAGATTGTATGCTCCCCTGAGGTCCAACTTAGAGAACCACCTGGCTCCTGACAATTGATTGTACAAATCGATTATAAGTAGGAGGGGATAAGTGTTTCTCATAGTGATTTTATTCAGTTCTCGAAAATCGAGGCATGGGCGTAAACCACCATCCTTTTTCTGCACAAAAAAGAACCCCGCCGCCACGGGAGAGACAGATGGTCAAATGTGCCATCATAGCAGCCTGCTCAGGGTCGGGAAGGTTGCACAAACGGGCTTTGGGCAATTTGGCATTGGGAACAAGATCAACAGCACAATCGAATGGGCGGTGTGGTTGTAGAACCTCAGCCTCCTTTTCAGAGAACACATCCTCAAAGTCTTTCAGGTACTCCGGAATACCCTCCAGGCTGATGGATGACACAAGTACAGTAGTGAGGCAATTTTTACTACAATTAGGACCCCATTTAACAATGTCCTGAGATTCCCAGTTTATCACAGGATTAGGCAATTGTAGCCAGGGGAACCCCAACACCAGTCCCACAGGCAAATTGTCCATAACAAAACATGAAATACGTTCCTGGTGTAGGGAACTCACTTTAAGGAGAAACTACTCAGAAACACATTTGATGACATTCTTAGATAGTGGTGTTTTGTCAATGGCAACAACAGGAATAGGAGTATCCAGCCTAACTGTCCCTAACTTACACTTGGTACCAAGTCAGAGTCAATAAAGTTCATGGATGACCCGCAATCAATGAAGGCAGAAGTAGGCACAGAGCCACTCCCACAAAAAAGTTCTACTTCCAACAAGATTTTTGCTAATGCAGAGAAAGGTACCTGAGAGTTTGGGTGACTTCCACGACAATCACCCAGACTCAGCCGCTTGGTAGTCGGTGGACAGGAAGGGCAGTCCTTTTTCCAGTGTCTGGGATCTCTGCAGTAAAAACCCAGCTTTCCTTCATGTTGCTGTTTCCTCTCCTCCTCAAGGTTGGTGGCCCTTACCTCCATAGGTTCAGATGGAAGCAAAACAACAGAACCAGCAGAGAGCAACAGAACAACTCGCTGTGTAACACCTCTCTCCCGCAGCCTCTGATCCATACGGAAAGCCTGAGTCATAGCTTCCTCCATTGAGCTGGGAGGTGGATGGAGAGCCAGAGGATCCTTCAGGCAATCCAACAGTCCACTCCTGAACTGACATCTAAATATGGAGTCATACCAGGACACCTCAGTAGACCATCGATGGAACTCGGAGCTGTACGACTCGGCTGAGCGCTTTCCCTAAACTAGACCCATAATAGTGTCCTCTGCCAACCTGACACGGTCCGGTTCATCATAGATAAGTCCTAGGGCCTCAAAGACCCTATCTTCCGACATCTGTTCAGGAGCAGTGGGGGCAGCGAGAAAAACGCTCAAGATTAGGGAACCTCAGTAAGTAAGGAGATAATAATTCCTACCCACTGAGTCTCATTCCCAGATGATCAGGGTCTAAGAGAAAACAATAATTTACAATTCTCCCTGAACGTATGAAATGTATCTTTTTCGCCAGAAAAGGTGTCAGGAAGCTTAACTGAGGGTTCAGGAGAGTGCAAAACAACATCTACTGAATCACCAGATCGACTAACAGCATGAGGGGTGGTTCTCTGCACGGTTTTAACAGTCTCCATCAGCTTTTTTCTTAAGTGAATATGAGACGTGGCAAGGGTCCGATGTTCCACTGAAAAATCCCACATTATCTGTGTCAAACTGGACACTTGATCCGCCAAATTACCAAGCGGATCAATAACCAGAAAAAAAAAAGCAAAATCCCCTTTTAAATTGTGAAGGAACAAATTAAGAAGGATTCTCCATTTTGTGCTTTTCGACTCCATTTTGTTGTTTTGAATATAAATTTTGTTAATAGACTAAAGTTTACAGATGTTATGAAACCTTGATGAGACCTTGATTGTTGCAATCTGCCAGGACATGAGACTGAGGGTGCATTGTTCTACGAGACTTTGATGTACAGACTGTTCCTGCATTCTTATAGGTTAAGAAATGTGAACGTGTTCTTATGCTGATTGGTTGAAGTATAATTTCTATGACTATGAAAAGTCAGAGAATAAACGGGGGCCCAGAGATCTACTCGATCCCCCACACAGAGGCACGAGTCTCCGTCTGGTCATTTTCAGTTGCCGGCAACGCCCTTTAGATTAATTTGGAAATCACTGAGTCAACCGTGAAGGATCACTTTAGATCCTCCCTCAACAGCTTGGCGCCCAACGTGGGGCCCCAGACAGGAACGCCTCTGCCCCCCGGAGGACAACAAGACAAAGGACCCTCGGAGCGGACACGGGCACTGGAAAATTGGGACTGATCATCCCCCACAACAACCACGGTAAGTTGGCAGTTATACTGTCCAGACTGACCATTTGGTGTGGTTTTCCTGTGTTTGTGCTGCAAAGAGGATCTGAGGTTTGTCCCCGATGGTGGGTGATTTTTGGGTGGAATCATATAGAGGTGTAGTTCCGTTGGGAGCCCAGTGCTCGAACCGTACCTCATAAAGGACGGACACCCCGGATTGACCAGTGATGTAATTCTCTTTATAGTCAAAATATCCTGAATTCCTGATCATTGTTAGAATCAGGCGCGGTGAGGTGATCGAAGATTGGGTAGGATACGTAACTCAGGAATATATAGAAGTATACAGTATGTATTTCTAGAGGTATCCGGAGGGTTAGTTTGAAACGCCCTCCTCCTTTCGCTGAGTACCGCGTTTTTGGGTTGTCCCAGAGGGGGACAGGTAAACCTAGTGGAACAAAACTAATACAGCTGCTCTGGTATTGTGCACGACTAAGTAAGGATATTTAGCTCTAAAGGAGAATCAGTTTCCGTGTGTGTGATGAATCTGATATTTTTAGCCCAAAACGGGGAAAGAACTCTGTCAGGAATGCAGGAAAATATTGAAAATATTCTGAATCATTGGTTTTTCTAAGGTGTTCTGGCATGTGAATTGTGTGATGAAGGTTTTGTAGAAATTAATTAAGTCTGAGAACTGCTGTATTCTGCTTCTGTGTGTAGATTTCCAAAATATCCAATGGGAGGGGTAGGTCAAACCGCTGCGCTATTGCTTTCTTTTGTGTTGAGGAATGCTGTAAATTCTTATTTAAGTGTTTCTGGTATGGAGGGGGCGAGTCGCTGCGTCCTCTCGGAATTTTCTATCCTTGTGTTGTGTAGTATGTGCAATAGTACAATGTTGTATTGAATTAGAAAGAAATATCGTAAGTTCAAGTTGGAATTTGAAAGTGAAAGAATTGTGAAAGATTGGTAAAAGATTCACCTGCTTCAAGTTGAGTGGTTGATATATAGCAGATTAAGGATTAACAGAGAAGTGAATTCGGATTTGTTTTTGTTACATTGACAAAAAAAAAGAAAGTTGTCTATTACTATGACAAAAACTGGATGTTTGTGGTACAGGAAGGAACTGAGAAAGTGACTGAGATTAATGTGTTGGGAAAGCAAACTATTAAAAATTTGGGACAAGGGGGGCTCCCTGTTAGATAATATGGTCCCTCCCGAGGAAATATTCTCCCGACTGTAAGCTCTGTGCCCCTTAACCCCAAAGCACCAATATATTCTGCGTTGCCAAAACTTAGTGCACCCCCACCCTATAATCCTTCCGGGTGGATTTGTGATGTATGCGGAGTTACTAATTCTCAGTGAAGACAGGTCTGTTACAATTGTGGAGCAAAAAGACCCGGAGTTGTAGCTCCCACCTTTCCCTTGCTAAACGCTGACGGCACTTATTATCAGCCACCGCCAGCATCAGTCCCTGGTATGCTTAGTATTGCTAGTGGTTATGAGTATCCACCCCCTCCTACTTTAGTTACCCGATTCAGAAATATCCCCCATGGTTTTCTATAGACAAATAGCAGCGAATCGAGAGATTTATTCCACTCCCTGGAGAGATCTGTTACACTTACTCCATGTGAAGGCTGGGGAGGGGTATTTTCCAATTATTGAGGGGGAACCTATGAGAGTGATGTTGATTTCTGTAATGCTTTAAGGGTTTGGGCACAAGATAGACTAGCGGACCAAGCTACCTCCCTCACAGATGTCACACAGGACAAGGGGGAGACTGCCGAGAAGTTTTATGGGCGTCTTATGGTAGTGTTTAAAGATTTGGGATTCTCATTGTATAATAAAGCCCATTCACACCTTTTTGCAGTAGTTTTGACTTCCGAGCCTTAAATCTGAATTGAAAGAGGCAATAATGTCAGTTAGACCTGACATTGAGACTTCCACTCCAGATGATGCATTAAAAATAGTAAAGAGTTTTCAAAAGAACTTAGCCCGTTCTGCATCAGCAGGAAAGGCAAAGGTTAAACCAGTAGCCACAGCGATCTCCACTCCAACTCTAGCCCCCACCCCAGGAACAAGGTCGCAGCTGGTTCCTTATCAGTGGCACACACAACAGACTTCAGCTCCAGTCCTCCCACCATACACGAATTCAGCTCTCTACTCCAGTATTCCTTTTAACCCTATGTCCGGGAATCTCACTCTCCAGCCCCGCCCTGCCAATTCTCGCTTGCAGTGTTGGCGCTGTGGCCGGCCCGGTCACTTTCAGAGAGATTGTCATACCCCTGCTGACAGATGTTACCTTCCAGTTCCCCCTTCTACCCGTAATCTGAATACTGGGAACTCTGGGGGATACTCTGGTTACAGACAGTCTCAAAATCCTGATAATCGCCCATACTGACGGGGTGACAAACCAGGGTCTGCCATCACAATGTCCTCCACCAAGCCTGGGGCATGCTCATCCGTCACGCTTCCTGTCGGGGACACCCTTGTCAAGTTTATGGTAGACACTGGGGCGGCCAATTCCATAATCAAGTCATCAGATGTACCTACGGATATCCCTATTCAATTCTCAGACCAAGAGCTTGTTTTAATTGGAGTAGATGGCAGACCCAATAAACATACTCTCACAAAACCCATCCCTGTGGGACCTTTCCCTGAAGTTACTGCTCAATTCGTAATCTCTCCCTCATGTCCGGTAAATTTACTGGGGGCAGATGTATCATCACAGTTCCGCTCCAGAATATAATTCCAAGATGATAGTGAGATGGTATTTATGTTTTATAACCCCTATGCAGATGAACATAATGAGATGTATATCTTATATGCCCTTCCCACGGTTATGATGGCCCTGATAGGCCCAGATCCACCCCCAATAATGCCTGTTGAACCAGTAAAAGTGTTTCTCAAACCTGGTGCCCCTTTTCCCAAAGTCCATCAGTACCCTTTGAAACATGATCAGGAGCGGGGCCTCAAGGGTCAAATACAAACGTTACGTTACTCGATAATGGTACTGTGTTTCCCCATGTAACACGCCTTTGTTTCCCGTTAAGAAAAAGACCCCACCCGGCCAACCCCCTGTGTACCGGCTGGTACAAGATCTACGGGCAGTTAATGCAGTTACTGTTCTGGAAACTCCGGTGGTGCCTAATCCACATACTCTTGTCCCAGATACCTCAAGACGCTGCTTGGTTCACAGTCATCGACCTCGCCAATGCCTTCTTCAGCATTCCATTACACCCAGATTGCCAGTTTCTGTTTGCATTCACTTATCAGGGATGACAATTGACGTGGACAGTTATGCCACAAGGGGCCCAAAACAGTCCCAATCAGTTTGCAAAAAATATGGGCGAGTGTCTTTTACCCTGGCAGTTAGAATATCCTTATGTCACGCTGCTTCAGTATGTGGGTAATCTTTTGTTGTGTGCACAGACAGAGCAGGAAGCCATTGTTGCCACTGTTAGTCTTCTCAAGTATCTGGCAGATCTGAACTGTCGGGTTTCGGCCTCGAAACTTCATTTCTGCCTTGGTCAAGTGATATTTTTTGGGTCACTGTCTCCTTCAGGGTGCCAGACACCTCACAGAAGAAAGAAAAATAGCCGTCAGCTCCCTTCCTTTCCCAAAAGATGAGCCTGAACTCCAGCGTTTTCTTGGACTATGTGTTGTGAGTTCTGTTTTTGGGCTCCCTCTGGTGGTTACTGATGGTACTGGGTGATTTGTGTTCTGCTGTCTCTGGTGTCCACCTGTTCTATTAGGATTTGGGAGTTTCCTATTTAACCGGGCTTTCTTGTCATTTCCCCGCCGGCTATCAAGGTTATCAGAGTGTTTTGTTACCTCAGCTTCTGGCTTCAGTAATCTTCAGGACAAGCTTAGTTTTTGATTTTCTTGTTCCACGTTTTGCTTTATTTTTGTCTTGTCCAGCTTGCATATAATTGTTTCTTTGCTGCTGGTTGCTCTAGTGGGCTGTAATTGCTCCTCATGTTCCATGAGTTGGAACATGAGTTCAAGTAATTACAGGATGGTTTTTTGAAGGGTTTTTTGCTGACCGCGCAGTTTACTTTTGTATCCTCTGCTATCTAGTTTTAGCGGGCCTCATTTTGCTGAATCTGTTTTCATACTGTGTATGTGCCTTCCTCTCATTTCACCGTCATTATATGTGGGGGGCTGCTATTTCTGTGGGGTATTTCTCTGGAGGCAAGAGAGGTCTGTGTTTCTTCTAATAGGGGAAGTTAGATCTTCGGCTGGTGCGAGACGTCTAGGATCAACGTAGGCACGTTCCCCGGCTATTGTTATTTGTGTGTTCAGGTTTAGGGTCGCGGTCAGCTCAGGTTCCATCACCCTAGAGCTCGTTGGTGCTTGTCCTTTTGTGATTCCCTGCCATTGGAATCATGACAGTATAGCCGGCCCAAAAATGTTTGGGCTGAGGTAGGAGGAAAAGTAGTCTGAGGAAGTTTTTTTTTTTTTTCTTTTTTTTTCTCCTCTGAGGTTGCTGCCTAGCCCTAATTGCAGCCTGGCTGATTTTTTTTTTTTTTTTTTCCTCCTCTTAATCCTTGAATGGCTCTGACCTTAGCTGTTTATCATGGACGTCCAGAGTTTAGCTTCCAGCTTGAATAATCTTGCTGCTAAGGTTCAAAATATACAAGATTTTGTTGCACATGCTCCTATGTCTGAACATAGAATTCCTATTCCAGAGTTCTTTGCTGGAGATAGATCTAGTTTTCTGAATTTTAGGAACAATTGCAAGCTGTTCCTTTCTTTGAAATCTCGCTCTTCTGGAGACCCTGCTCAGCAGGTTAAGATTATTATATCTTTCCTGCGGGGTGACCCTCAAAATTGGGAATTTGCATTGGCACCAGGGGATCCTGCGTTGCTTAATGTGGATGCATTTTTTCTGGCATTGGGTTTGCTCTATGAGGAACCTAACCAAGAGATTCAGGCTGAAATAGCTTTATTAGCTCTCTCTCAGGGGCAAGATGAAGCAGAAATATATTGTCAAAAATTTCGGAAATGGTCAGTGCTTACTCAGTGGAATGAGTGCGCCCTGGCTGCAAAGTTCAAAGATGGCCTTTCTGAGGCCATTAAAGATGTTATGGTGGGGTTCCCTGCGCCTACGGGTCTGAATGAGTCTATGACTATGGCTATTCAGATTGATCGGCGTTTACGGGAGCGCAAACCTGTGCACCATTTGGCGGTGTCTTCTGAACAGGCACTTGAGACAATGCAATGTGATAGAGTTTTGTCTAGAAGTGAACGGCAAAACTATAGGCGGAAAAATGGGTTGTGCTTTTATTGTGGTGATTCAGCTCATGTTATATCAGCATGCTCTAAACGCACAAAAAAGGTTGATAAGTCTGTTGCCATTAGTACGTTACAGTCTAAGTTCATTCTGTCTGTGACTCTGATTTGCTCATTATCATCCATTTCCGTCGATGCCTATGTAGATTCAGGCGCTGCCCTGAGTCTTATGGATTGGTCATTTGCCAAGCGATGTGGGTTTAGTCTTGAGCCTCTGGAAGTCCCTATTCCTTTGAAGGGAATTGACTCTACACCTTTAGCTATGAATAAACCTCAGTACTAGACACAAGTGACCATGCGTATGACTCCCGTTCATTAGGAGGTGATTCGCTTCCTGGTATTGTATAATTTACATGATGTTCTAGTACTTGGTCTGCCATGGTTACAAACTCATAATCCAGTCCTTGACTGGAAAACAATGTCTGTGTTAAGCTGGGGATGTCAGGGGGTTCATGATGATGCACCTCCGATTTCTATCGCTTCATCTATTCCTTCTGAGGTTCCTGTATTTTTGTCGGATTATCGGGATGTTTTTGAGGAGCCTAAGCTCAGTTCGCTTCCCCCTCACAGGGATTGCGATTGTGCTATAGATTTAATTCCTGGTAGTAAATTTCCTAAAGGTCGTTTGTTCAATCTGTCAGTGCCAGAGCATACTGCTATGCGGGATTATGTTAAGGAGTCCTTGGAAAAGGGACATATCCGTCCATCTTCGTCCCCTTTGGGAGCAGGTTTTTTTTTCGTGGCCAAGAAAGATGGGTCCTTGAGGCCTTGTATAGATTATCGTCTTTTGAATAAGATTACCGTAAAATATCAGTATCCTTTGCCTTTGTTGACTGATTTGTTTGCTCGCATTAAGGGGGCTAAATGGTTCACTAAGATTGATCTCCGGGGTGCGTATAATCTTATACAAATAAAGCAAGGTGATGAGTGGAAAACCGCATTTAATACGCCTGAGGGCCATTTTGAGTATTTGGTAATGCCTTTCGGACTTTCTAATGCTCCTTCAGTCTTCCAGTCCTTTATGCACGATATTTTCCGTGAATATCTGGATAAATTTATGATTGTGTATTTGGATGATATTTTGTTTTTTTCTGATGACTGGGAGTCTCATGTTCAGCAGGTCAGGAAGGTGTTTCAGGTCCTGCGGGCTAATTCCTTGTTTGTAAAGGGCTCAAAGTGTCTCTTTGGAGTCCAGAAGATTTCTTTCTTGGGGTATATTTTTTCCCCTTCTACTATTGAGATGGATCCCGTCAAGGTTCGGGCTATTTGTGACTGGACGCAGCTGCATCTCTTAAGAGTTTGCAGAAGTTCTTGGGCTTTGCTAATTTCTATCGTCGTTTTATAACTAATTTTTCTAGTGTTGTTAAGCCTTTGACGGATTTGACTAAGAAGGGTGCTGATGTTGCTGATTGGTCTCCTGCGGCTGTGGAGGCCTTTCAGGAACTTAAACGCCGGTTTTCTTCTGCTCCGGTGTTGCGTCAGCCTGATGTTTCGCTTCCTTTCCAAGTTGAGGTTGATGCTTCCGAGATTGGAGTGGGGGCGGTTTTGTCACAGAGAAGCTCCGATTGCTCGGTGATGAAGCCATGTGCGTTCTTTTCTAGAAAATTTTCGCCCGCTGAGCGGAATTATGATGTGGGTAATCGGGAACTTTTGGCCATGAAGTGGGCATTTGAGGAGTGGCGTCATTGGCTGGAGGGTGCTAGACATCGTGTGGTGGTCTTGACTGATCACAAAAATCTGATTTACCTTGAGTCTGCCAGGTGTCTGAATCCTAGACAGGCTCGTTGGTCACTGTTTTTCTCTCGTTTCAATTTTGTGGTTTCATACCTGCCAGGTTCAAAGAATGTGAAGGCGGATGCTCTTTCTAGGAGTTTTGTGCCTGACTCCCCTGGAAATTCTGAGCCCACTGGTATCCTTAGGGATGGGCTGATTTTGTCGGCCGTCTTCCCAGACTTGCGACGTGCTTTGCAGGAGTTTCAGGCGGGTAAACCTGATCGTTGTCCGCCTGAGAGACTGTTTGTTCCGGATAGTTGGACCAGTAGAGTCATCTCCGAGGTCCATTCTTCTGCGTTGGCAGGTCATCCTGGAATATTTGGTACTAGAGACTTCGTGGCCAGGTCTTTTTGGTGGCCTTCCTTGTCGAGGGATGTGCGTTCTTTTGTGCAGTCTTGTGAGGTTTGTGCTCGGGCTAAGCCTTGCTGTTCTCGAGCCAGTGGATTGTTGTCACCTTTGCCTATCCCGAAGAGGCCTTGGACGCACATTTCCATGGACTTTATTTCGGATCTCCCTGTCTCTCAAAAAATGTCCGTCATCTGGGTTGTGTGTGACCGCTTTTCTAAAATGGTTCATCTTGTACCCTTGCCTAAGTTACCTTCCTCCTCTGAGTTGGTCCCTTGTTTTTCCAGAACGTGGTTCGTTTGCATGGGATTCCGGAGAACATCGTTTCTGACAGGGGATCCCAGTTTGTGTCTAGATTTTGGCGGACGTTCTGTGCTAAGACCTTGGAAACTTATTTGAGGTGTTTTGTTTCTGCTGATCAGGATGACTGGGTTACCTTTTTGCCGCTGGCCGAGTTTGCCCTTAATAATCGGGCTAGTTCTGCTACCTTGGTTTCTCCTTTCTTTTGTAATTCGGGGTTTCATCCTCGTTTTTCCTCTGGTCAGGTGGAGCCTTCTGATTGTCCTGGAGTGGACTTGGTGGTGGATAGGTTGCATCAGATTTGGAGTCATGTGGTGGACAATTTGAAGTTGTCCCAGGAGAAGGCTCAGCAGTTTGCTAATCGCCGTCGCCGCGTGGGTCCTCGACTTCGTGTTGGGGACTTGGTGTGGTTGTCTTCTCGTTTTGTTCCTATGAAGGTCTCTTCTCCTAAGTTCAAGCCTCGGTTCATCGGTCCTTATAGGATCTTGGAAATTCTTAACCCTGTGTCGTTTCGTTTGGATCTCCCGGCATCGTTTGCTATTCATAATGTGTTCCATCGGTCGTTGTTGCGGAGGTATGAGGTACCTGTTGTTCCTTCACTTGAGCCTCCTGCTCCGGTGCTGGTGGAGGGAGAATTGGAGTATGTTGTGGAGAAGATCTTGGATTCTCGTGTTTCCAGATGGAAACTCCAATATTTGGTCAAGTGGAAGGGTTATGGTCAGGAGGATAATTCTTGGGTGGTTGCCTCTGATGTTCATGCTGATGATTTGGTCCGCGCTTTTCATAGGGCTCATCCTGGTCGCCCTGGTGGTTCTCGTGAGGGTTCGGTGACCCCTCGTCAAGGGGGGGGTACTGTTGTGAGTTCTGTTTTTGGGATCCCTCTGGTGGTTACTGATGGTACTGGGTGATTTGTGTTCTGCTGTCTCTGGTGTCCACCTGTTCTATTAGGATTTGGGAGTTTCCTATTTAACCGGGCTTTCTTGTCATTTCCCCGCCGGCTATCAAGGTTATCAGAGTGTTTTGTTACCTCAGCTTCTGGCTTCAGTAATCTTCAGGACAAGCTTAGTTTTTGATTTTCTTGTTCCACGTTTTGCTTTATTTTTGTCTTGTCCAGCCTGCATATAATTGTTTCTTTGCTGCTGGTTGCTCTAGTGGGCTGTAATTGCTCCTTATGTTCCATGAGTTGGAACATGAGTTCAAGTAATTACAGGATGGTTTTTTGAAGGGTTTTTTGCTGACTGCGCAGTTTACTTTTGTATCCTCTGCTATCTAGTTTTAGCGGGCCTCATTTTGCTGAATCTGTTTTCATACTGTGTATGTGCCTTCCTCTCATTTCACCGTCATTATATGTGGGGGGCTGCTATTTCTGTGGGGTATTTCTCTGGAGGCAAGAGAGGTCTGTGTTTCTTCTAATAGGGGAAGTTAGATCTTCGGCTGGTGCGAGACGTCTAGGATCAACGTAGGCACGTTCCCCGGCTATTGTTATTTGTGTGTTCAGGTTTAGGGTCGCGGTCAGCTCAGGTTCCATCACCCTAGAGCTCGTTGGTGCTTGTCCTTTTGTGATTCCCTGCCATTGGAATCATGACAACTATGTACTTATTGTTGTCAGTGAATACCGAACACATCCCGCATAATGCAATCTCTCTACAATGCCCTGAAAGACTGTTCAAGATATGCTGATGATTTTGGCAGATTCCACACAGGATACGCTGTTACTACGGAAGACACCGTAGTGCACGCAGCTGCACTCACTCCCTCACTGTCAGGACAAGAAGTAGAATTTCAGGATCTGTCTACTGCATGTGTTCTGGCCAAAGACAGGCGGGCTAATATATACACGGACTCACAGTATGCATTTGGTATTGCTCATGATTTCGGAGCCCTATGGGCTAATCGAGGATTTGTTACTACCGCCGGGACTCAGTGAAGAATGCTGAAGCTGTTAAAACCCTCATGGACTCAATCGAATTACCTACCCAGGTGGCCATTATCAAAGTTAAGGAGCACGGTCCTAGGAACAGTCCACAGACTGTTGGTAACGCCTCTGCGGATATGCAAGTAAAAGCCGCTGCTCTCCTACCCGTTGAACCGACCATATCAGCTATGGTGACCACACGCTCTCAGCGTAAACAGTTACAAGAAACACTGACTCTACAGGAACCTGATGATCCATGCCAGACTGAGGTTTTCTGCCGGACCCCGCGAGACCGTTTAATGACGATGCAGATAATGTCTCCAAAGGAAGAATTGAAGCAGTGGAAAGCTGATGGAGCACGTATGGACATGGTCTCTGGAAAAAGGACCAACTTGTGTGTCTCCCTAAGCGGATGTACCCTGCTATTGCCATGTGGGCACATGGGCCCACACATCGAGGAAAAAAACAGGCTGTAGCACAAAAATTCTACTGGACTCCAGGTATTTCTACAGTCCTGACAGCACTCAACCGTGCATGTAATATCTGTCTGCAATCCCGGTCAACTGTACCCCCGAAGCACCTTGCTACGCTCGACTATCCTTTCCAAAGGCTCCAAGAGGACCACATCACGTTGCCTAAGTCTGGAAGGTATAAATATTGTCTGGTGGTTGTCGACATGTTCTCCAGTGTGCCGGAAGCATTCCCGGTTACCAACATGACTGCAAAAACTACAGCAAAGAAACTGGTGATGGAAGTTATATGCAGATATGGTGTTCCAGAAGTTGTTGAAAGTGACCAAGGCCCGGTCTTTTCTTCTCATGTGTATCAGGAGGTTCTGACAATGCTTGGATCCACTGTAGCCCTCCATACTCCGTACCATTCACAATCCAGTGGGAGAGTTAAGAGGCTGAATGGCACACTGAAGGGACAATTGACCAAAATGATGCAGGAGACTACGGCTCCATGGCCAGGGCTCTTACACATTCGTACTACCCCTATTGCAAAACATGGCCTGTCCCCTAATGAGATATTGTTTGGTGCTAGGCCCTCAGTTGCAAATTTCAAGTCTCAGTAGTTGTCAGAAGAAACTGACCGTGCTGTTCAATATGTTATTCAGCTTAGTAAAAATGTTGCTAACACCCATGTTTTAGTTTTTTCCTTCCCTTCCAGATTAAGCAGAAACCGATATTTGTCACAACTTGAAGTCTGGTGGTTTTATGGTCGTGAAAAGCTATGTCAGAAAACACGGACTAGAACCCTTGTATGACGGTCCCTACCAAGTCCTCCTCATCACTCCTATGTCAGTAAAGCTGGAAGGAAGACCGACATGGATCCACGTATCGCAGTGCAAGCTGGTCAAACAGACTAGTAGCAAATAAGGGGACATGATGTTTTGGTTTTTCGTATTTCCATATAATAATATTGGTAACCGCATGGGACAGCCTAAATTCTCCAACATCCTTGAATAATAAGTTTGTACAATATCATGAAAGATTAATAGTACAGATGGGTATAGCCAATAAAATTGTCAGTTCTATTTTCATTTACCCTATTACACAAATATGGGATAAATTGGTTAGGGCCACAGACTAGATGATCAAATTTGGGATATATTGGATATACTTAATACTACTGTTGCTGTCCAAAACCAACTTATCATAGTCACTAATCAACATACTGTAGTACTGGACTACTTAACAGGAGCACAGGGTGGTATGTGTCAGGTTATTGGACCAGCTTTCTGTTATTATACAGATCCCAATAGTACTCTACATTTAAAGTTAGAAGACATTCAAAGACTCAGAGATCAATATGATAAAGACAATGACCGTAATAAGGACAGTTGATGGGCAGACACCTTCTCCTTTTTAATCCAGCCAATTGGTTTGAGGGACTTGCGGCTGGATAGCTGGAATCTTGCAAAGTTTGTTTCACATCGTTGCCGTTATCCTTGTCATGTATGTAATACTAAAATTTGTTTTTTTGGTGTATTTCTGTATGTATTAGGAAATTCTGCACTAAGACAACTAATGATGAAACCAAAAGCGTTGCCACCCCTGCTCTTCTCTACACCGATTTTACAAAGTTATCTGATGAAGATGTTGAAGCCAAGCGCATGGCTATCTTCAAAAGATCCCCACCACTGTTATCAATAATTGTTATTCGTAAATTCTAGTATACAGGGGGGACGGGTACGCCGCAACAGCCATGGCTGGTAACATGGCACCAGTCATGTGAAGACCAGTACCCCTCGAGCTTATAGCTTGGGATAGTACCTCTGATGCTGGACATTAATTAACAAAATTTATCTAGGGGGGAATGTGAAGGAACAAATTAAGAAGGATTCTCCATTTTGTGCTTTTCGACTCCATTTTGTTGTTTTGAATATAAATTTTGTTAATAGACTAAAGTTTACAGATGTTATGAAACCTTGATGAGACCTTGATTGTTGCAATCTGCCAGGACATGAGACTGAGGGTGCATTGTTCTACGAGACTTTGACGTACAGACTGTTCCTGCATTCTTATAGGTTAAGAAATGTGAACGTGTTCTTATGCTGATTGGTTGAAGTATAATTTCTATGACTATGAAAAGTCAGAGAATAAACGGGGGCCCAGAGATCTGCTCGATCCCCCACACAGAGGCACGAGTCTCCGTCTGGTCATTTTCAGTTGCCGGCAACGCCCTTTAGATTAATTTGGAAATCACTGAGTCAACCGTGAAGGATCACTTTAGATCCTCCCTCAACAAAATGTGTGGTCAGTGATAATGTGATGTGGCTGCAGTGTAGTTTTGCCGCAACCTCCACCAGGGGGTGCTGGTGAGGGAAGAGAGGTTGCACACTAACAGCGTAGCAACACTGAGCAGCCACACAGGTGTCACAGGTAACAAAAGAGTGGTCAGACGAGCAGAGTCAGAAACTGTCAGGAGCAGAGGTACCAGAAGTCACAGCATGCACGAAGTCAGATACAAGCCAGAAGTCAGAGCCAAATGGGAGCGCGGTATCCAAAATGTGAGACATAAGATGAAGTCGGGATACAAGCCAGAGGTCAAAGCCAGTAGGGGAATGAGGTATCCGAGACGGAAAGCAAGAGGCGGGGTTCAGAGATCAGGCTGAGTCATACACTGTAAAGAAAACCACCAGACGGACACTATGTCAGGGATAGGGACTGGGCCTCACACAAGTATGGGAAGTCAGAGGCAGAAGGATCACCAGGGTATACTGGTCAGCTGCTCTAGCCTGGAAGCATGAACTAGCCTAGCCAGCTCCAAAACGAGGCTGAGGGTGTTAAAGTGTTACTTCTGTTTCGGTAATCACACACTTTGACATCATCATGAAGAAGATTCTTCTGTTTCAATCTAGATGCAAGAAGTTCAGCTTTATCTGTCATGGTTCTGTTTGGTCATGGTTCTGTTTGTCATGCAGCATTATGGTGTGTCTAAGGCATTGTTCCCCAACTTCGGTCCTCAAGAGCCACCAACAGGTCATGTCTTCAGGATTTCCTTAGTATTGCACAAGTGATAATTGCATCACCTGCACAGGCAAGAATTCAATCACCTGCGCAATACTAAGGAAATCCTGAAAACATGACCTGTTGGTGGCTCTTGAGGACCGGAGTTCGGGAACACTGGTCTAGGGTTTATTTTGGTAGCCTCCCTTTGGATTTGTGAAACATATAGTGGTTCATTCGTTTTTTACTTTCCTTCAGCAGAATATGCGAGTAGGGTGTACTTATTATTATTATTATTTTTTTAGGAATACTCACAAAAAGATGTTGTACAGTGTTGACAAAAACAAATTTTGGAGGTAAGTTATTTTAACAAATCAATGTGATTGATGAGTTAAAGCTAGTGTCATGCTTCCCATATACAGCTCGGGCAAAAACTAAGAGACCACTGCAAAATGTTCAGTTTGTCTGATCTTTCTCTTTATATGTATATTTTTGACTAAAATGTAAATTGTGTTTAGTCTATAAACTTCTGACAACATGTCTCCGAAGTTCCAAGCAATTTTTTTTCTGACAAAGAAAAATGGTCAAAATACCCCCCCCCCCCAGTTCTTCCAGACCTCAAATAATGCAAAGAAATCAAGTTCAAAATCATTTCGAAGCAACATGTAATGTTTTAAAGGGAGTCTGACACCTAATTTTGGCCCTATAAGTTTCGGCCACCGCCATCAGGGGCTTATCTACAGCATTCTGTAATGCTGTAGATAAGCCCCCCCCCCCCCAAGTGTGAAATCTGACTTAACCACAGCACCTTGCCCTTGGCCTTGCCTATTTTATTGAATGGCTGTACATTCTTGTATGTGACACTGGAGGGGTGGTGGAATCTCAAGGGAGAAGATGAATCTCCAACAAAACAAGAATATCAGTAAGGATTTTGCTGTTGAAATTGTTGCAACTGTCTCATTAATATAATTGTAACTTTTTTTCCGCAGATGAATGGAACTAATTTTTAGCTGCAGAAATTACTACAACAAAATCTACCATGTGTGAATCCATTTTTAATTCCTCTGTTACATTTTAAAAATAAGCTCGTATTTTGTAAGAGTCATTATTAAAAACAAAATCTTTGAATGACATTTCAGTTCCAACCACAGTGTGTCAGTATTTCCTTGCTTACGAAACAATACTTGCTAGTTTTTATTAATACAGAGGTTTTTGCAGAAAATGTTCATTTTTCTTATGCACATTCTTAGGTCCGTACAAAGATTGGACCGTAACGCACGGACTGGCCAAGGGTCTCCTGACCCAAGAGTGACAGCTTATGAAGCATTGCGGTCCGATCTCGGACTGATTTATACTGACATCTGAATGCGCCCTGAGCCTGAATATACATGTTGCAGATACACCAAAAGTTGATGTGCCATACTGGTGGGTTATTTCAGCTTGTATTTTCACACTGATTTTTCATTATGAATTTTGAATCTAATCTTCAAATTCCTTATCTAAAACCCATCCAAATTCTCTGTAATGTGGATTTTTGAAGTTTACGTGTTTTAATATCTATGAAAAAGAAAACCTTGTTTGAACATACCCAAATTTGGTTTTATTTTTATTGGTCGTCAGTTTATACAGCTAAAGGGCAATTCCACAATTGAGACTGCTTTTAGCTGCAGTCTGTGAGATAACGCTCTGCAACTCCATGCCAGAGCGCTTCATGGGAGCGAAATGTACTCCATTTGGTGCAGGGTTGCGGCAAACGTTCCGTTGCATAAATGCCTCGCGTAGACGTCCAGTTGTGTTGTCCAGCATGATAAATCCATCACTGTTTAGTTGTGGATTGGCCATAGTTTCCCACATTGACATCTATTGGGGAAAATGAGGCATCGTAAAAATTGAAAAGTTATTTTTGCTTTCTGTAATCAATCCCATTAGTTAGCGGATACGTTCTATAAACTAATCTTGAATCTTTGGAGACCGGTTGCTGTCTGCTTTTAATAATTGCATGTCATTTCACTTCATATTCAATACTTCCTTCCTGGCTATTTCTCTTTCCTGACTGCCTCTATTTCCAACTTTCTTGAATTTTGCCAGACATTTTGGATGTTTCGCTTGGATTATACATTTAGATCTGTAAATTATGTTCCAAGCTTCTGACACATTTTTAAACTATTATCCTAAAAAATCAGACTTGAGTATCGGTGGTGGTTTCAGGGAGGTATGATGTCGGTTGCAATGTTCAGCTTTTAATGAAGCAAAATAATTATTTGTCTCCACCTTAAAGGATATTCAGATTTTTGACAAATTAATTTATGTATAAGGTACCAATATGCTGTATGCATGGACTTCATCTGAAGGAGAGAGACTTGTAAAATTGCATTTTTTTTGTTCCTACCTTTGTGAGTGTTTGCCTTTCCTCTAGCCTCTGTATACATCACCATACGCAATGACCTGGGTCCAGTGGCTCATGGAGTCTAAAGGTCTTCTTCAGAAGACTTGAAGATTATAAATGGCACATAGGTAGGTGCTTAGGAGAGTGTGACCACACGTGCCAACCTATTTATTACTGGAAGCAGAGATTGGGGACACATCTCTTAGAGCAGATTGACCAATTTCATAGAGATCGTTTTACCATCTAATTTGTATATAGTTGCCCTCTAGATTTAGGTGATGTGGGGAGCATATTTTAAAATAAATCCCCACCAGGTTGGTCAGTGGTGTCTGGCAGCAACTTATTCATCTTTCACCACTGAAAACATATGAATACTCAGCAGAAGAGTGTGCATGTGTGTGTGGGTTCAGGAGAAATGGATGGCGAATGATGAAGTCAAACATTTTCTTAGGTGAATGTCATTACGCACCGCAAAAGTAGTTGTCCATGTGTAAGGAGGAGAGATGGCCGCGGCGTGCCTTTTCCGGAACAAGTCCGGAACCATTGGTGCTGTCACCCGTGTTGCAGGGGGGAGAGTTTAGTTCCCTGGACATACATTTGAACTTAAGACCGGGGGCGTGGAAAACAAAAAGGGGCGACAATACACAGGAACCAGGGCAGTTTGGGCGGGAAGCGATAGTGTGTGAGAACAGAGTGCAAGCCTTCCTGCACAGCACGGTCAGAATGAAGTAGGCCTAAGCCAGCTTACCGGAGACCACAGGCGCAGATGCTTCCAGAAACCTCTGTCCGTGCTGACTCCTCTAGCGATACCGACCATGAGTGGTTCCTCCCTGCAGACAGACCGTAGAGGGCGCACCCCCAGACGGGACCACCAGGCCTCAGAGAGAGTGCGGCTGCCTGACATACCCGCTCCCGTACACTCCCATACAGTGTTAGTAAGTAAGAGAAAGGACTGTTCCTCCTTCAGTGAATCTTCCCCTTGGACCCAGAACCTGCGACCGGACATTCCAGGACCAACGACGACACCAGAATCCAAGGCCCTTTCCATACCAGGACCACACCGGATTCTTCAAGCGTTCAGGCCAGAACGCCACCACGACCATCTCAGAGACTACTCCTCATCAACCCCGGATTGATAAGTTTGATGCTTTTGAACTCTTGTTTGTCCATTCATATACCTGTTGCCCCTAAGTTGACAGTTTTTCTGCCTTATCTTCCATTTATCCCCTCTCTGTGTGGAGTAATGTTGTTAGATTAAATTCCTCTGTTAACCCTGGCTCTGCCTCCAAACGTTACTGCATCCTCACACCGGCTTTCACATGATTAGTAAAACATGGCTGATTTCCTTCAGAAACAGTGTCACCCCTGACCATGATCTGTGTCTCATATCATTGAATGGACCTGAGCTGAATACCACGTACAAGCCATGGTCGTGTTTGGAGCGGTTTCTGATCATGTTTTCAAATACTAAATAACCCCTACAGAGGAAGCTTCCATCAGAATAATGAAGAAAACTGCAGAATAGAGTTCAGGTGATTATAATCCAAGTCCAAAAAACTGGGTAGAAGTATTTCTGCAGTATACGTTGTGTGCGCTGTGTATGTTGTGTGCGCTGTGTATACATTGTGTGCGCAAAGTATATGTTGTGTGCAATGTGTATACGTTGTGTGCGCAAGGTATATGTTGTGTGCGCTGTATATGTTGTGTGCGCTGTGTATGTTGCGTGTGCTGTGTATGTTGTGTGCACTGTGTATGTTGTGTGCGCTGTGTATACGTTGTGTGCGTAAGGTATATGTTGTGTGCGCTGTATATGTTGTGTGCGCTGTGTATGTTGTGTGCGCTGTGTATGTTGTGTGCGCTGTATACAGCGTCGGACTGGAGCACCTTGGGCCCACCAGAGAAAATAATTCTTGGGGCCCACTATGTAGCTACGTAGAAATAGATACAAGACCACCAATTGTGCGGTAAAAAGCGCTAATATCAGGGTATAATATAAGGTAGTTCACGTCTTAATAATGTAGCAAGGGTTGGGGTAGCCCCCTCACAGAATATGATGTAGCCCCCTCATAAAATATAATGCAGTCCTCTCTCATAGAATATAATGCAGCACCCCACAAAATATAATGCAACCCTCTCAGGTATGACGCAGTCCCCACCATAGAATATAATGTAGCACCCCATAGGGTATAATGCAGCCCCCCCTCATATAGTATAATGCCACCCACCACAGAATATAATGTAGTCCCCTGAGATAATGCAGTTCCACCACAGAATATAATGCAGCCGCCCATAGAGTATACTGTAGCCCCCTCATATAGTATGTTGTAGCCCCCATAATATTATGTAGTCCCCTGAGAGAATAATGCAGCCCCACCACAGAATATAATGCAGCCCCCCATAGAGTATACTGTAACCCCTCATATAGTATGATGTAGCCCCCCATAATATAATGTAGTACCCTGAGTATAATGCAGTCCCCCCACAGAATATAATGTAGCCCCCCAGGGCCGTATTTAGAGTTTCTGCTGCCCTAGGCACTTTTAGTGCTGCCTCCCCCTTTGGTGAGTATGACACTATCGGCAGTGACTTTGGCAAGAATCACTGATGTGAAAGTCGCCTTTTGAAGCAGATCCGGCAGTTTTTCTGCATCTGCCGCGTAACGGATCACTTATGGCAACACTGCGTTCGGCCTCATTCATTCCCTATGGGATTTGCGGCACTTGCCGTGATCTGGCAGATGCGGTACCATACCTCCCAACTTTTGAAGAAGGGAAGGAGGTATAAAGTTTGCGGTGCGCGTAGTGCGCCGCGGCAAATTTTAGGCCACGCCTCTGACCACACCCATTTCACAACTAGTCACACCCATATCCACATCCCAACCGCAGCCATTTAGCACTGCTGATCACACTGTTTTATATACAATAATTATAAGCAAACAAAAATATGGCCACACAGTGCTCCATACTGTATAATGGCCACACATGATGCTCAATACTGTATAACAGCCACACATGATGCTCAATACTGTATAACGGCCACCACACATGATGCTCCATACTGTATAATGGCCACACACAGTTCTCCATACTGTATAATGGCCACACATGATGCTCAATACTGTATAATGGCAACACAGTGCTCCATACTGTATAATGGCCACACATGATGATCCATAGTGTATAATGGCCACATATGATGCTCCATAGTGTATAATGGCCACACATGATGCTCCATAGTGTATAATGGGTATAATGGCCACACATAGCTCCATACTGTATAATGGCCAGACAGTGCTCCATACTGTATAATGACCACCCACACATAGTGCTCCATACTGTATAACGGCCACACAGTTCTCCATACTGTATAATGATCCCACATAATGCTCAATACTGTATAATGGCCACAAATGATGCTCGCGACTGTATATCGGCCACACATGATGCTCACTACTGTATAACGGCCACACATGATGCTCCATACTGTATAATGGCCACACATGATGCTCCATACTGTATAACGGCCACACATGATGCTCAATACTGTATAACGACCCCCCTCCTGTATGCATGGCTCATATTCCCCCCCGTATGCATGGCTCATATCCCCCCCACCTGTATGCATGGCTCATATTCCCCCCGTATGCATGGCTCATATCCCCCCTCCTGTATGCATGGCTCATATCCCCCCCTGTATGCATGGCTCATATTCCGCCCCTGTATGCATGGCTTATATTCCCCCCCTGTATGCATGGCTCATATACCCCCCCTGTATGCATGGCTCATATTCTGCCCCTGTATGCATTGCTCATATTCCCCCCTTTATTCAGGGCTTATATTCCCCCCTGTATGCAAGGCTCATATTCCCCCCTGTATGCATGGCTTATATTCCCCCCTGTATGCATGGCTTATATTCCCCCTGTATGCATGGCTTATATTCCCCCCTGTTACTGTATGCATGGCTTATATTCCCCCTGTATGCATGGCTCATATTCCGCCCCTGTATGCATGGCTTATATTCCCCCCTGTATGCATGGCTTATATTCCCCCTGTATGCATGGCTTATATTTCCCCCTGTTACTGTATGCATGGCTCATAGTCCGCCCCTGTATGCATGGCTTATCTCTCTGCACCCGCACCTGCTCCCGCTCCTGCTCGGCGCGCCGGCTTATGTCTTCCTTCATCCCCCCTGTCCCTCATACTCACCTGTCCCACTGCACGGCCGTGCCGACATCCCTCGCGCTCTGTCCCGACTCCAGGTGCCGGCGCACGGGCGCAGCACCTTCTTCCTGCTTGACCAGTCATGTGATACCGCTCATTTAAGGTCATGAATATGTGCATATTCATGGCCTTAATGAGCGGTGTCACGTGACCACTCGTTCAGAACAAGCTGCAGTGCAGACGCCGAGACCATCGCTGGAGCAGGGTGAGTATCATATTCAAGGCGGGCGGCGGGGGGGCCCTGGAGGCTGGAGCAGTGGGGGCCCTGGAGCAGTGGGGGCCCTGCCAGCAGGTGTCAGTGCCAGGGCCCACCGGAGGATCCTCCGGTTCTCTGGTGGGCCAGTCCGAGCCTGGCTGTATATGTTGTGTGCGCTGTGTATACGTTGTGTGCGTAAGGTATATGTTGTGTGCGCTGTGTATGTTGTGTGCGCTGTGTATGTTGTGTGCACTGTGTATGTTGTGTGCGCTGTGTATACGTTGTGTGCGTAAGGTATATGTTGTGTGCGCTGTGTATGTTGTGTGCGCTGTGTATGTTGTGTGCGCTGTGCATGTTGAGTGCGCTGTGCATGTTGCGTGCGCTGTGCATGTTGCGTGCGCTGGGCATGTTGCGTGCGCTGCGTATGTTGCGTGCGCTGCGTATGTTGCGTGCGCTGCGCATGTTGTGTGCGCTGTGTATGTTGCGTGCGCTGTGTATGTTGCGTGCGCTGTGTATGTTGCGTGCGCTGTGTATACGTTGTGTGCGTAAGGTATATGTTGTGTGCGCTGTGTATGTTGTGTGCGCTGTGCATGTTGTGTGCGCTGTGCATGTTGTGTGCGCTGTGTATGTTGCGTGCGCTGTGTATGTTGCGTGCGCTGTGTATGTTGCGTGCACTGTGTATGTTGTGTGCGCTGTGTATACGTTGTGTGCGTAAGGTATATGTTGTGTGCGCTGTGTATGTTGTGTGCGCTGTGCATGTTGTGTGCGCTGTGCATGTTGGGTGCGCTGTGTATGTTGCGTGCGCTGTGTATGTTGCGTGCGCTGTGTATGTTGCGTGCACTGTGTATGTTGTGTGCGCTGTGTATACGTTGTGTGCGTAAGGTATATGTTGTGTGCGCTGTGTATGTTGTGTGCGCTGTGTATGTTGGGTGCGCTGTGTATGTTGCGTGCGCTGTGCATGTTGCGTGCGCTGTGCATGTTGCGTGCGCTGTGCATGTTGCGTGCGCTGTGCATGTTGCGTGCGCTGTGCATGTTGCGTGCGCTGTGCATGTTGCGTGCGCTGTGCATGTTGCGTGCGCTGTGCATGTTGCGTGCGCTGTGTATGTTGCGTGCGCTGTGTATGTTGTGTGCGCCTACTGTTGGAAACTCCTAAATGGAAGCCTTGCTTAAACACCAAACTGAGCCTCCCTTCAATATTGACCATGGAAATCAATTTGGGGTTATAATTCGAGTCAGAGGGCTGAATCCCATTACATAGGTTGGGGCCCCCAAACGTGATGGCTTTATAATGGTCACCTAGTGTGAATATGTTACTCTCACAAATAGATTGGTCAGCGTGACAGAGGTTGTGATTGATAGACCAGTCCCGGATGTAAACGCAGTGGGATGCGGGAAGCAAGGACTGCAGCTGGCCCTGAACTCTATCATTTAATCTGAGATACATGTGCGCAGTCAGAGGACAGATTGCACGGACGCCGACCTCTTAGTGATTGTTGGCTTTGTTTGTTTTTGCAAAACATTAACTGTCAAAAATGTAAGAAAAATTAGTTCCAAAATAGCAAAACGTATCCATGAAATGAGTCCACCTGCTTTTTAGGAAAACAAATTTATTTTCCAGTCTTCAAGCAGCAGATTAGTAACACATTGAGAAAATGTGATCTGTAATGTTTTATGTTTAGTCATTCATAGTATTTTAGGTTACTTCTTAGCAGTCCTGGTGCCTATACCCCTATTATACCCCTATTCCTCAAGGGCATGGATACCTTGTGGAAGCAATGAGTGGCATATTGTACAAGACTGTTATAAGAGGCATTTTCTTACTGCTGGGTTCTTACAGGAGTGCTATTATAGATGACGGAAAGGTGGGGAATATAGTGTTTAAAAGCAAAACCTGTGATAGGTTCCCTTTAAGTACAGCTCATATCCTATTCTCATCGATTTTTCACAAATAAAACTTGTCTGTTCATGTTTTTAGGGATCCATCAATAGCAGATCCAAATGGAAGACATATTGTCCTAGAGAAAAATTTAAAATCCATAAGACATCTCCAGAGAGGGGACAGATCACCCCCTCACAGTGAACATATGGAACTAATTATAGCTAGGGAAGAGAAAAACTAATTAAAACTAGGGAAGTGAGAGAGAGTTGACACTTCTATGTATATTTGAAGTAGGGGTCTCCTGCAGTGACCAGGTAACTAAAGCAGGGAGATTTGTTGGAAAAAAGACAGAGCCTGGGATTTGTTTACGCACAAGCAGGGAAGTATGCTTCCAAGCTAAAGAGCTTCTTCTGACCAAAGAATCTTTCGGAGACTCTTCGTAGCCAGTTGCCAGTGATGAATATTGGGGTTTGCATTGATCCAATATTTATAGGAGCTATATTTTTGGTGTCAAAGAGAAGGGGCGAATACACCACATTTAGTCACATCACTGTAAGGTCATTTTAACCCCTCAAACTTAATAACTGACCAATGTATTATGCCATCCAGGCCATGTTTCATTTCAATATAAAGGTAAAATCGCGATAAGATACATGACACCTCCAAAACCAACTTCTCCACCATTACAGAAGATCAACTCTCCACTCTACTCTACTCTCAAGATCGCATCTCACCACCTGTGCACTTGACCCGCTCCCATCCCACCTCATCCCAAACCTCACCACAGTCTTCATCCCAACCCTAACCCATCTCTTCAACCTATCACTAACAACTGGTGTTTTCCAGTCAAGCTTTAAACATGCCTCCATCACACCTATCCTCAAAAAGCCTTCTCTTGACCTATCCTCTGTATCTAGCTATCGCCCTATATCACTTCTCCCCTATGTCTCCAAACTACTGGAACAACACGTCTACCTTGAACTGTCCTCCCATCTCTCTTCTTGCTCCCTCTTTGACCGCCTACAATCTGGCTTCCAGTCACACCATTCCACTGAAAGTGCCCTAACTAAAGTCACCAATGACCTCTTAACCGCCAAGAGCAAGCGACACTACTCTGTCCTCCTCCTCCTCGACCTGTCGGCTGCCTTTGACACAGTGGACCATTCCCTATTATTACAGACCCTCTCATCCCTTGGCATCACAGACTTGGCCCTATCCTGGATCTCATCATACCTAACAGACCGGACATTCAGTGGGACATTCTCCCACTCACACACCACCTCCTCACCTCGCCCTCTATCTGTCTGAGTCCCACAAGGTTCAGTCCTTGGGCCCCTGCTCTTCTCCATTTACACCTTTGGCCTGGGACAGCTCATAGAATCTCATGGCTTTCAGTATCACCTCTATGCTGACGACACACAGATCTACATCTCTGGACCAGATATCACCTCCCTTCAAACCAGAATCCCTCAATGTCTGTCCACTATTTCATCCTTCTTCTCCGCTAGATTTCTGAAACTTAACATGGACAAAACAGAATTCATCATCTTTCCCCCATCTCACGCGACCCCCCCAACGAACCTATCCATTACAGTAAATGGCTGCCCACTCTCCCCAGTCCCACAAGCTCGCTGCCTCAGGGTAATCCTTGATGCTGATCTCTCCTTCAAACCACATATCCAAGCCCTTTCCACTTCCTGCCGACTTCAACTCAAAAGTATTTCACAAATCCATTCATTCCTCAACCATGAATCTGCAAAAACCCTAGTCCATGCCCTCATCATCTCTCGCCTTGACTACTGCAACCTCCTGCTCTGTGGCCTCCCCTCTAACACTCTCGCACCCCTCCAATCTATTCTAAACGCTGCTGCCCGACTAATCCACCTGTCCCCCCGCTATTCCCCGGCCTCTCCCCTCTGTCAATCCCTTCACTGACTCCTCATTGCCCAGAGACTCCACTACAAAACCCTAACCATGACGTACAAAGCCATCCACAACCTGTCTCCTCCATAAATCTGTGACCTCGTCTCCCGGTACTTACCTACACGCAACCTCCGATCCTCACAACATCTCCTACTCTACTCCCCTCTTATCTCCTCTTCCCACAATCGTATACAAGATTTCTCTCGCGTATCACCCCTACTCTGGAACCCTCTACCACAACACATCAGACTCTCGCCTACCATCGAAACCTTCAAAAAGAACCTGAAGACCCACCTCTTCCGACAAGCCTACAACCTGCAGTAACCACCGACCGACCAAACCGCTGCATGACCAGCTCTATCCTCGCCTACTGTATCCTCACCCATCCCTTGTAGATTGTGAGCCTTCGCGGGCAGGGTCCTCACTCCTCCTGTACCAGTTATAACTTGTATTGTTTAAGATTATTGTACTTGTTTTTATTATGTATACCCCTCCTCACATGTAAAGCGCCATGGAATAAATGGCGCTATAACAATAAATAATAATAATAATGACAACAATATCTATAAACTGGGTCCTCCAGGGGCAAAGATAACCTGTAAGTTGGGGTGCTCATAAAAGTCTGAAAGACCCATCACATCACACAACCAGCCCCCACATGAGCTCACCAAGGGGAAGTTTGTGGGCGTAACTTTGATCTAATAAAAAGCATAAAATTGGTGTGGTCATTTCAGTCCTGGAAGGTGCAGCTTGCTGTCGTTCTATCTGTTTTCCTAAGGAGTATCTCCCTCCACTAAGCTCTGAGCCATTTCTGTGAGATAAGGCTTAGTACTTTTCTTTTGTTATCCCTTTTATTTCATGTAATTGTATATACTGTATTATTTTGTTCCCATTTTGAACATTTTTTTCATAATCACTGCCTGCCTTTCTGGGTTAAATATATAAAAATTTAACCTCTTCATGACCTTGGGACTTTCCGTTTTTATTCCACTTCTTCCCAAAGCCATAACTGTTTTATTTTTCGGTCAGTATGGCCACATGAGGGCCTGTTTTTGCGTGACGAGTTGTACTTTTGAACAACACCATTGATTTTCCATATAGAATACTGGAAAACGGGAAAAAAATTCCAAGTGCAGTGAAATTTCAAAATAAGTGCAATTCCACAATTGTGTTTCGGGTTTTTTATTTTACATGCTCAGTAAATGCTGTTCATATGTTGATAGATCAGGCATTTCTGAGCGACACCAAATATGTGTTTTTTTTATTATTATTGTTTAATTTTGAATGGGGCAAAAGTGGGGAACGCCATGGGCTTGCATTCATAGATCTGCAATGACAAGCACAGGTGTCTCCTGCAGACCCCCCCGGCTGTCGTGCCAACCCATCGGCGCACCATGATCATTTGAGGGGGTGCCAATGAGCAGGGTTTGTGACACGCTTCCAACACTCTCAAGATAAATGCTGCTGTCCGTGATTGACATAGACATTTAACATGTTCACAGTCACAGGTGGATCACGATTCCATCCTCAGCTGTTAGATCAAATCAGCCATCATGTTCCGGGAAAGATGCGGACTCCTCATCGGAACCCGCCTCAAATGAAGAGACATGACCTATGATGCACCTATACGTCATAGGTCTTGAAGGGGTTAATAGCTCTGTTCCTGTTGCTCCGTAAACTGCACCCCTGAAGCCAAATGCTACCTGTAACGGGTGTCCAATCGGGTTGTTTAAACAATTGGTGGTGGCACTTTGTAGTGGTACGGAAAAAATGTTGGCACCCTCAATTTAATATTTGGTTGCACCCCTTTGGAATATATAACTGCAATCAAGCTCTTCCTATAACCATCCACAGGCTTCTTGCACCTCTCGCATTCTTCACCACTCCCTTCTTTTGCAAACTGCTCCCGGCCTCTCACATGTGAAGGCGTCTTCTCCCAACAGCAATTATAAGATCTCTCCACAGATGATCAATGGGATTTAGATCCGGACTCATTGCTGGCCTTTTCAGATCTCTCCAGTACTTTGTTTCCATATATTTCTGGGGGCTTCTTAAAGTATGTTTGGGGTCATTGTCCTGCTGGAAGATCCATGACTTAAGACACAATCCCAGCTTTCTGGCACTGGGCACTACATTGTGACCCAAAATACTTTGGTAACCTTAAGATTTCATGATGCCTTGCACACAGCCAATGCACCAAATTAATCACAAAACCTCTTTGAACCTTCACTATATCTGACTGTAGGTACTATTATTTTCTTTGTAGGCCTCATTCCATTTTCGTTAAACAGTAGAATGATGTGCTTTACCAAAAAGCTCTATCTTGGTCTCATCTGTCCACAAGATGCTTTCCCAGAAGGATTTTGGCTTTCTCACATACCTTTTGGTAAACTGCAGTCTCGCTTTTTATGTCTCTGTGTCAGCAGTGGTAGGTTCTCCTGGGTCTCCTGTGATAGTTTCATTTAATTCAAATGTCGACGGATAATTCGCACTGACACTGATGCACTCTGAGCCTGTAGGACAGCTGGAATTTCTTTGTAGCTTGATTGGGACTTATCCACCATCCGGACTATACTGCGTTGCAACCTTTCATCAATTTTTGTCGGCCGTCCACGTCCAGGGAGATTAGCTATAGTGCCATTGGTTATAATCTTCTTGCTTATCTAGCGCACCATAGACAAAGGAACATCAAGATCTCTCAAAATGGACTATCAACTTTGAGATTGTTGATATTTCTCAAAAAACTTGGTTCTCAAGTCCTCAGACAGTTCTCTTCTCCCCTTTCTGTCTTCCATGCTTAATGTGGCACACACAGACACACAATGCAAGATAGAGTCAACATATCCCCTTTTAACTAGTTTCAGGTGTGATTTTCATATTGCCTACCCCTGTTACTTGCCACAGTGAGTTTGAACAAGCATCACATGCTTGAAACTAAATTGTTTATCCACAAATTTGGAAAGGTGTCAAAAATTTTGTCCAGACCATTTTTGGTGTTTTGCGTCAAATTATGACCAATTTGCCTTTTTTCCACTGTTTTTTTTTGTGGTGTTCCAATACACACAAAGAAAATAAACATGTGTATAACAATATATGTGTAATTGCAATAATTTTCTGGGAGACATACTTCATTTTCTGAAACATTTTCAAGGGTGCTAACACTTTTGGTCATAACTAGTAGTGGAAGCAGCGACGAGCTCGTCCATCCCTCATCAGCCAATTGCGTAATTGCCCTGATGATTGGAGGTAGTGGAGTTTTATTCCCTTGACAAACTGGTGACAGCGAGTGGATCTGTGTGATCTCCCTGGTGTTATCTGTGTCAAAGTGGCAGCACGAGAAGAGTAGGAAAGCTGTAGCGTGGAGCGCCTGGAGCAGTGAAGATCATTATGGGAACAGCTTTCCCGCGCTGGACGTATTACATGTATTGGGGCATATCATCAATCACCTTAGCAATGTATGTGCCATACAGCACATTGTATGTGATAAATGCTGCCACCTTGATGATGATCTGCTGATCTTCAGCCACCTTATAATGAAGTCTGTTACAAATTGCAAACAAACAAAAAAAACAGTGAGATGTCCTGCTCACATGTGATTTCTCGTTTTCAACCTTGCAGCATGTGAACTTCTTGGAACTACATGGTTGGTAACTTCAGATGCTTATCCTCAGCTAGACCACATGGGCCTAATGGAGCAAACTCCTATTCTCTAGGAACACATACATGTACAATGTGATTATTGACACCTAAATTTTAATTTGATATTTCCATCCTTGTAAGGTTCCACTTATTCAGGTGATATTGAGATAAATACTGTGATGCTAGTCACTACACATGGACAGGCTGTGAGTCAAGGTAGTCAAGAGATCCAAAGTCAGATCACAAGAGAGCTCATCATAATCTAAGGTGAAAGACAAAGGCATAGTCAGGTCACAGTGCGAGGTCAGAATTCCAGGAAGGTAGCGGATCAAGACAAAGGGGCTAGGCAAATGGATGGTCAAAGGCAAATCCAAGGTCAGGCAACAAAGATCAGAATACAAGAACTCCAAGCACAGAGCAAACACACATCACTTGAGCTAAGCTACAACTGACAGTAATTGATGACAGAGAGCCAGCTAAATAGCTAGGTAATCACTCTGAATAGGAGACACATAGAGGAAACTACGCACGCCCCGACCAAGTTGGGATGACTGGATTGTCACTCAAATCACTGACAGCGCAGCACACCCCAGCCTTCAATTGGACAGCTGAGCTGTCCATCACAATACTGACAGCTTAGTATGCCCTGGACATAGAGTGATTGCCTGAACTATCGTTGACTGCGTCCTGGCACACTGTTGGGAGGAATTGTAATAAAAAATAGTAACAATTTTGTGATACATGAGTTTTTCATATCAATAAAAGGGTTAAATAATTATATAAAATAGGCAGTATGGAATACTCTATGTAGTTTATGCCCAATATATATATAAAAAAAATTAAACCCGGCACCTCCTGAGCACTTGTGTACTCAATCCAGCGTAATGTAGATTAATTTTTTTCCCTCTTTACTTACAAAGAGTTATAGCATTTTATTTATTTTTATTTATTCATTTTGCTTAAAGTAACCCCCGGATAAGGCACGGAGGGTCCGAAAGGAGGGGGCCATGACCAGGCAGGTTGCAAGTGACGGAGATAAGTAGGGGTTAAGAAAAAGGCAGTGGGACGGCAGGGGGGGGGAGGGGGAGAAGTAGTAGGGGATTAAGCAAAGGGGAAGTGACATAGGGGAAGTGACCAGGATGAGGAAAAGGGGGGGGGGCACACGGGGGGGTTAAAAGAGGACGCAAGGAGGAGCCGGACCCTCTTTCCCTCAGGACGTCCGGACAGCAAGCAAGCTCCTCTCCCGCCCGCAGGCACACTGAGCTCTCCCATCCCGTGGACATATCTTACCAGCATGGACGTCATCTCCAGGCTCCAGGCGGCTGCCAGCGCTCACCCCCCAGGATGGTTGGAAAGCATTGCGGAAGGTATCCTGGGGGTGAGCGGTGGTAGTGGGGAGTCCTCGGTGCCAGCTGGTGGGGCAGGTCCGGGGCGCAGTAGTGAGGGCAGCGCAGGATCCCGCAGGAGGAGAGCAGGGGGTAGCAGCGGCAGGAGGAGTACACCGGCTAGCAGGCGCCGGGCGGCAGATGCTGCACGCTCTGCCGGGCAGGGAGAATGCGGTCCGGAGCCGACGGGGGGGCGGAGGAGGGAGGCCACAAGACCCATCGCAGTGCAGCAGCAGGGACAGGGATCTCCAGGGAGGCCTCCGGTGGTAGTTCAGGCAGCAGAAGCAGCCGGGGGTGGGAGCGTTCCCCCTGCAGCCTGGCAGGAGAGGCAGGACACATGGGCGGCACCATCTTGTTTACGGGGTCCTTCTCAAAGGCCCCAGGGAAGTGGGCTGCCCAGCGAGGTGCCTGCTGAAAGAAGCCAGAATTCGGGGCCGTCCAGCCAGATGCCCGTGGGGGAAGAGGGGGGGAGGAGAACAACTCGCAGGACTAGGCCCCCCGAAAGGCTGGCCATGGAGATGCCAGTAAGGGGGCAGCAGCGCAGGACAAGGAGCCCTTCGAGGGAGCGGGGGGCAAGCAGAAATAGATCGCGACGGCCCAGGATGGTGAGCACCCCCAGGCAACAAGGGCCGTGCATCGGGTTGCAGAGCCACCAGCAGAACACCCAGGGCAGAGCCTGGCAGGGGAACAGAACTAGCGACAAGGGGGCCACCACACAATATAGACACGGGAGCCAAGAAAGAACGGGAGAGGAGCGCGCGGAGGACAGACGATGGTCGCAAGGAGCAACATGGCCCCCATCCCTGGACGCGGACAGCGACGGCAACGGCGAGGAGGATTCCAGGAGCACAGCGGCCGGGGGGAGGATGACTCCCGCGCGGCCTGGTAACTATGAATCCATGTTTCCATCATACCCAGATGCAGGCCCATTGTTAGTGGTTGGGGGGAGCCAGGGATCACAGATGGATAGTGTTGCCACTATTTTAGGGTCCTTGGAGGCTACCGCTAGGGAAACAAGGGCATTGATAGCGAGTCTGGCAGACAGAATGGACAGTTTTGAGGGACGCGGGCCTGGGCATCTATCAGCTTGGACGAGCCCATACTTGCGGCCCGGTGCCGCTGGGGGTGGAGAAGATATAAACAGGGCCCCCGAGTCGGCGGCAGCCGGGGATGAGGACTATGGGCAGTTAGATGACACGGCGCGGGGGGATATATATTTTTGTTTTACGGGTAACTTGGGTATGCATCTTAAAAAAGAGATGAAAGAAAAAATTTGGAGGGATGAGTATGTGGACATTTTCGCGCTTTTACCTGTAGAGAGGTTGAGCACAAAGTTAGGAAGGGATGGAGGGAGGAAAGAAGAGGAGCGAACAATTACGGTGGCTCATACGTTTACAAATTGGTGGCATGCTTTTGCTATATTGGGTAGCATCATTGGGCAAAAGGCGCCAGAAAATTGCTCGCAATTGTTTTGCTACATGAATAACATTGGGGAGGCTTACAAGTCATATGGGGGTCAAGCTTGGCTGCGGTATGACGAACAGTTTCGTCAGCGCAAGGCCATGCGACCATCTATGAGATGGGATCAAAAAGATATTGACCTGTGGCTTCAGATTATGTCTCAGAATCACAGACATTGGATGCCCTTTCAGGGAGGGGCCGGTGGCACCGGCCATACGGGATACAGCGCGGGAAGCATGGCAGGGGGGAACTTCCAAGGTCGGGGCGGGAATCAAAAACATGGGCTCTGCTGGCAATTCAACGAGGGACAGTGCAAATTCGGAACAGGCTGTAAATTCAGGCACACGTGTTCCAATTGTGGGGGATCGGCACATGGGGCCAATAGGTGTCCCAGGAAGTACGGTGGTAAGGGGGGAGGAGCCGGGCATGGTCAAGGGCCAAACACCGGTCAAGCTACACGCGATGCTCCCTAATCTAAGTAGATACCCGGATAGGGAAAAAGCGGACTTATTAGTCAAAGGTTTCAAGGACGGGTTTGCTATCCCTTCCCCGGCGTGCCAAACGCCGCGGAAGCTGAGGAATCTCTGTTCGGCCTATCAGCACCCGGCAGTTGTAAAGCAGAAAATTGAGAAAGAGGTGCTGATGGGCCGGATGGCTGGTCCGTTTAGTTTCCCACCCGTGTCGGACTTGGTGGTTTCTCCATTGGGCATTGTACCAAAGAAGGAACCGAACAAGTTCCGAATGATCCATCACCTGTCATATCCTCGTGATAAGTCCGTCAACGACGGCATCGATCCAGAGTTATGTACGGTGCTATACGCATCATTTGATCTGGCGTTAGATTGGGTAAGAAAATGCGGAAAGGGGGCGCTGATGGCAAAAACGGATGTAGAAGCTGCCTTTCGGCTACTGCCGGTGCACCCGAAGAGTCAGCGATTGCTCGGGTGCTATTGGGAGGGAGAGTATTTCATAGACAGGTGTTTGCCAATGGGATGCTCATTGTCATGTTCGTTGTTCGAAGCCTTTAGCACATTCCTGGAGTGGGTAGTGAAGGATATCACGGGATTGGGATCGTTGATCCACTACCTCGATGACTTTTAGTGTGTAGGTCCGGCACAATCAAAGGTGTGCGGTACCATCTTAAAAGGTTTGCAGGGGGTTGCTAAGGAGTTCGGGGTGCCATTGGCCCCCGAAAAAACTGTCGGCCCAACGTCGTGTATCTCTTTTCTGGGAATCATAATCGACACTATACGGTGGGAGTGTCGTCTCCCGGGAGAGAAGGTGGCAGCCCTGAAGGAGGAAATAGGCAGGGCCAGGAAAGTTAAAAAACTGAAGCTGCGGGAGGTGCAGTCTTTGCTGGGGAGTTTAAATTTTGCATGTCGAGTCATGCCAATGGGCAGGATATTCACGAGGAGATTGGCGGCGGCGACGGCCGGCGTAAAATCGCCGCATCATTATGTGCGACTGACGGCAGATAACAAGGCAGATCTGGCGGTTTGGGGCACATTTTTAGAAAAATACAATGGGCTTTCCTTGTTGATGGAAGGGGGATGTTGTAATTCGGATATGGAATTATACACGGATGCAGCGGGCAGTCATGGTTTTGGAGCTTACTGTCAGGGGCAGTGGTGCGCGGCAGCATGGCCAGAGGAATGGGTGCGCTCAGGACTGATAAAAAACATTGCATTATTGGAAATTTTCCCAATACTGGTGGCGGTAACATTATGGGGAGATCAGCTGAAGAACCGAAAGGTTAGGTTTCAGTGCGATAACATGGGAGTGGTCATGGCCATAAACAATATCACCGCATCTTCGCCGCCAGTAATTAGGGTATTGAGACAACTGGTGTTGGAATGCTTAGTTATCAATGCTCATATTACAGCATCTCATGTTCCAGGAGAATTTAACTCGATCGCTGATGCACTTTCTCGTTTTCAGTGGCAGCGGTTTCGGGCGTTGGCCCCCGAAGCAGAAGAGGAGGGCTTACCCTGCCCTCCCGGACTATGGAGCGTGGCATCAGGGCTGCCGAACCGCTGATCAAGGCATCCGTAACAAGTAGCACGTGGGCGGCGTACGGGCGGTCGTGGAGGCAGTGGGAACAATGGCTAGGCCGTGGGAGTGAGGAATTGTCAGAGGAGGAACAGATTGGGGTGTTATTGATGGGAATTAGGCGGGCCGCAGATGATAGCTGGTCAGCGGCAAAAATTAGTCAACTGATTGCTGGGCTAGCATTTGGGTTTAAGCTGAGGAACAGAGCTGATTTGACAAAGAGTTTTTTAGTCAGACAGGCCATAAAAGGTTACCGTAAGGGAAGGGTTAGAAAGGACAGCAGGCGGCCGGTGTCATTCGGCATGTTAGAAGAATTAGGAAGGCAGTTAGAGGTGGTGTGCAGGACACAATTTGAGACTGGCCTGTTTAGGTTGGCCTTTTCACTTGCATTCTTTGGAGCTATGAGGGTAGGGGAACTGGTAGCACCAGGCAAGGACATAGCGGGGGGCATACTAGCCGAAGACATTATAAAGACAAAAGGGGGGTTGGAATTTTGGATTAGGAGATCAAAGAAGGACCAAAATGGAAAAGGAAAAAAGGTGTTATTGGGAAAAGTCAGCGGTTCCAATATGTGTCCGTGGAAATGTTTCAATATATTCTCGGCAGCCAGGCCTAAACAAGGGGGACCGCTGCTATGTCACGAGGATGGGTCATTTTTGTCCAGGTATCAATTTATCAAAGTATTCCGGATATGTGTGGTAAGGGCAGGTATGGATCCTGGCAGATACACAGGCCATTCATTTAGGATCGGGGCAGCAACGGAGGCCGCGGTGGGTGGGCTGAGCCCGGAGACAGTGAAGCGAATTGGCCGGTGGGAGTCGCAACGGTACAGGTCTTACGTGCGACCTCAAGGTTACGAGGCAGGGATTCCCCTCAGAGTTGGTACATCACACTAATTTCTTTTGGTTTGTTACAGGACAAGTCCCGATCGTCATCTGGATCTTGGGACATTCATACGTTTACTGGGGAGCACAGCGGGCTGACAGACGGACAGGTGGGAGGCAGCTAGGTATTGCAAAAAATAGGGCGGTGATCAGGTGGTTGGGATATCGGGGTTTAACATGGGGCCGCGTACTGCACGAGTTTTACCGGGCGGTGGATCTCTACGGGGTCCCGGATATATTAGTATTACATGCCGGGGGTAATGACTTGGGGGCTAGCTCGGGAAAAGGGATGAGTGCCAAAATCAGAAGGGATGTAGGACAACTTGGGTTAGCATGTCCAAACTTGAGGCTAGTATGGTCTGACATGGTACCTAGAAGAAAGTGGCGAGGGGCACGGTCAGTTGGAAAGATTAACAAAGCCCGGGTAAAAGTTAACAAAGAGGTATCTAAGTTTGTGTCACGAAACGGAGGGGTGACGATACGCCATGCAGGCCTGGATTCCACAGAGAGAGATTGCTGGTTAGGGGACGGGGTGCACTTGAACACCGCGGGGACCGATCTATGGATTGAGGGCTTGCTTGAGGGTATACGGAAGGCCACAGCAGGGTTTGTTGGTGGGGTCTCGAGCACTTGAAGGGGGGTCAAGTGCTCTCGGTGTGGCGTTGGTGGGTCCTCAAAGCTGGCGGAAAAGTTCGGTAAAGGGGGGATTCTTGCATTGCGGGACCCCCCCCTACCGTGGATAGTTACTTTGTTGGTGGTCTGGTGATACCTGCGTGATACCCGACGAGGCAGGTCGGGGTCACGTTATCGGGGGACCCGGAGGGCCACCTGATGTTGGAGGTCGGGTGCGCGGTACCGATGGGTGGGTACCTGACGATGGAAGTCGGGTACAGGCTAACGGTGTGGAGGCAACCTCTCCCCTCAAATCATGGTGCTTCCGAGCATGGGATAAACGCGGCTGGAAGTAAGGCTGAGAGGGAAGAGGCAGTGCCGACTGGATAATCACCAGACCAGGATCGGGTTAGCTTTGAGGGCCTCACCAAGGGTCTTTTGATTATTAATATTAATAATAAATTGGCTGCTGTGGCCGTTATTATCCAAAAATACGGTTGTGGTGTGGTTATTCAAGAAAGGTCTGGGGAGTCACGGGGAGTCAACCGTGCCTAGGTCAAGTAACCCCCGGATAAGGCACAGAGGGTCCGAAAGGAGGGGGCCATGACCAGGCAGGTTGCAAGTGACGGAGATAAGTAGGGGTTAAGAAAAAGGCAGTGGGACGGCAGGGGGGGGGGAGGGGGAGAAGTAGTAGGGGATTAAGCAAAGGGGAAGTGACATAGGGGAAGTGACCAAGATGAGGAAAAGGGGGGGGCACACGGGGGGTTAAAAGAGGATGCAAGGAGGAGCCGGACCCTCTTTCCCTCAGGACGTCCGGACAGCAAGCCCCACCCACCCAGCCTAGAGGAAAAGAAGGAAGGCCGGGTCGCAGTAGCAGATGAACCGATCGGACGAGGACATGAACAATACTTAAACAAACTACTTATTTGGCAGTTACCTTTAAGCCCAGGGGAAGGGCAGTCCATCGCCATGGTTCCCTGGAGGTTTCCCCCACAGGGGGTTTTTCCTCTCCTGACTGGTGGCGGATTGCTCTTCGTGAGCACAAGGTTCTGTTACATCATTGTTATGATGATTTGAGCGTTGGTGGGTCCTCAAAGCTGGCGGAAAAGTTCGGTAAAGGGGGGATTCTTGCATTGCGGGACCCCCCCCTACCGTGGATAGTTACTTTGTTGGTGGTCTGGTGATACCTGCGTGATACCCGACGAGGCAGGTCGGGGTCATGTTATCGGGGGACCCGGAGGGCCACCTGATGTTGGAGGTCGGGTGCGCGGTACCGATGGGTGGGTACCTGACGATGGAAGTCGGGTACAGGCTAACGGTGTGGAGGCAACCTCTCCCCTCAAATCATGGTGCTTCCGAGCATGGGAAAAACGCGGCTGGAAGTAAGGCTGAGAGGGAAGAGGCAGTGCCGACTGGATAATCACCAGACCAGGATCGGGTTAGCTTTGAGGGCCTCACCAAGGGTCTTTTGATTATTAATATTAATAATAAATTGGCTGCTGTGGCCGTTATTATCCAAAAATACGGTTGTGGTGTGGTTATTCAAGAAAGGTCTGGGGAGTCACGGGGAGTCAACCGTGCCTAGGTCATGAACCTGATGTAGTAGTAGTTGTCTTCAGTTTGGCTTTCGCAGAGTCTTGGCAGTGTGCTCCAATTGTAAATTTGAGCCTTTCTGTATCCAAAGCTGGGTCTTATGTCCTGGCAACGACCCTTTCTCACTGATGGAAGGTTTTAAGAAGGGAGAAAAAATACCATTACATCTGAAAGTCTGCCAAATCCCATCAAGCTGCCATCTATTGTACCGCACAGTCCTCTGAAGATTTCATTTTCCTAAAAATGCAGTGCACCTGCTTAAAAGAATAACTACCTTGTCACAGGATGACATGTTATGTTGAATCGTTCATATTGTATTTATTAGATCCACAATAATTTTTTTCCCCATTTTGCTTCCTCTGGCTTTTTAGGCTGACATATTAAATGACGCTTCCATCTCAAGTTTCTTTTCAGAATTACACAATGTGTTTATCTAGTATCTGTTAGTGCGAAAGCGCTGGCAGGTCCAGAATGTACCACTGTCATTGCCGTGCACTGGTTACACAATGTTACGCCTTGTTAGATTGCATGCCCAAGTAAGTTTATTGACACAGGAAAACATGGATCTCTTTTTCTGTTGTTTTTATTATGGCTTAATTCTACTTTTAATACCTTGTTTTTCAGTGGAAAGGCAAAATGTTGAAATAAGATAAGGTACAAGTATATGCACAGATAGAAAGACTGCTCCTTTGTGCAGCCATCAGATGTGTCCGTTCTGGTGAGTTTGAATAAATGCTACACCTGCTGTGCGACTTCCAGTGTGATTCTGTGTATAATATAAGTGGTTCTCCAATAGCTAATGTGTCCAAGTCATAGATGTTTGCACCATGTAACACTTTTGTAAATGGGTGAGAGAAGTGGCATTGCTGCCTCCATCTGATGTTTCACAATCTTTGTTACTATGCTGTCTTCACAGTCAAAAGTATTGGAGCCAATCATCTTACCTGTGCAATACAACTCTCCACGCACTGTTCCAAAAAGTAGTGTACCTCTGCTATGAGGCTTTGGAGTTGGAGGGTGCAGTGCCAAACCACACCGCCCCTTGCCTGGCATCCTGAGTTTGGACATAGATATAGTTTGAATATAGTGGAGTAGGGAGCTAGCCTATATGCCTGGGTCTCGGAGCTGCAGGAACAATGATGTCAGTAAATCGTGCCTGCTGCTTGGAGTCAAACGCAGCACAGGCCAAAGCAGTTTAGTGGAAATGGGGCTACTTGAGTAGTTGTGGGGTATATTTTTTGATTAGCCAGTGCACTATTCGGTGTTGGATGGAGGGGAACCATACTGTGGCTCGGGACACTGTGATATCATACCGTATTCCCAATGCACCATGGGGGCATCATACTGTGAAGTGCAGTGTATGCACTGTGGGGGTATTAGTGAGCCCATGACTCTATTGCCGGTTCACCTGCTATCCTTTGGACTTATGGTAGTTTTTAACCACTGCACATTGGTGATATCCCAAAAGGTCTGTTGTGTGCCGGGAGTAGCTCACAAGGCCTGTTGCATGCCAGGAGTGCCTCACAAGGCCACTTGCATGCCGGGAGTGCCTCACAAGGCCTGTTGCGTGCCGGGAGTGCCTCACAAGGCCTGTTGCATGCTGGGAGTGCCTCACAAGGCCTGTTGCATGCCAGGAGTGCCTCTGTAGGCCTGTTGCGTGTCGGGAGTGCCTCACAAGGCCTGCTGCATGCTGAGAGTGCCTCACAAGGCATGTTGTGTGCCGGGAGTGCTTCACAAGGCCTTTTGCATGCCAAGAGTGCCTCTCAAGGCCTATTGCATGCCGGGAGTGCCTTTCAAGGCCTGTTGCATGCCAGGAGAGTGCCTCACAAGGCCACTTGCGTGCCAGGAGTGCCTCACAAGGCCTGTTGCTTGCCGGGAGTGCCTCACAAGGCCTGTTGCATGCTGGGAGTGCCTCACAAAGCCTGTTGCGTGCTGGGAGTGCCTCACAAGGCCTGTTGCATGCCGGGCGTGCCTCACAAGGCCTGTTGCATAGTGGGAGTGCCTCACAAGGCCTGTTGCATAGCGGGAGTGCCTCACAAAGCCTGTTGCATGCCAGGAGTGCCTCACAAGGCCTGTTGCATGCCAGGAGTGCCTCACAAGGCCACTTGCGTGCCAGGAGTGCCTCACAAGACCTGTTGCTTGCTGGGAGTGCCTGACAAGGCCGGTCGCATGTCGGGAGTGCCCCACAAGGCCTGTTGCATGCTGGGAGTGCCTCACAAAGCCTGTTGCGTGCCAGGAGTGCCTCACAAGGCCTGTAGCGTGGCGGGAGTGCCTCACAAGGCCTGTTGCATGCCGGGCGTGCCTGTCAAGGCCTGTTGCATGCCAGGAGTGCCTCACAAGGCCACTTGCATGCCAGGAGTGCCTCACAAGGCCTGTTGCTTGCTGGGAGTGCCTCACAAGGCCGGTTGCATGTCGGGAGTGTCTCACAAGGCCTGTTGCATGCTGGGAGTGCCTCACAAAGCCTGTTGTGTGCCAGGAGTGCATCACAAGGCCTGTTGCATGCCGGAAGTGCCTCACAAGGCCTGTTGCATAGCAGGAGTGCCTCACAAGGCCTGTTGCATGCCGGGAGGGCCTCACAAGGTCTGTTGCATGCCGGGAGTGCCTCACAAGGCCTGCTGTGTGCCGGCAATGCCTCACAAGGCCTGTTGCATGCCAGGAGTGCCTCACAAGGCCTTCTGTGTGCCGGGAACACTTCACAAGGCCTGTTGCGTGCCAGGAGTGCCTCACAAGGCCTGTTGCATGCCGGGAACACCTCACAAGGCCGGTTGCATGTCGGGAACACTCTGCAAGACGTACTGTATCAGAGGTGTTCTGATCCAATTGTCTAGCCATCGGAGCCGTATATCTATGATATTTTTAATATTAATGCATCTGTTTGTATACAACAGGTGTATCTCTATAAAGTAAGAAACATGCGAACCACATCATGGTGCAATGCACATCTTTTCGCAGGGCGTATTGGAATGTTTGTTGTTCTTTCCATGGCAATCTTGAATAAATGTTTCCATAAGTAACAGTCATAGAAATAATATTTCATGATCAATAGTTTTTATTGGTCATAACGGAAATCACTCTGCATGTCGATGTTAGAGCCAAGTTCCTTACCTCTTCTTTATTTTTTTGCTACACATTCTTAGAAGTACATATTTCCTTTTAACTTTTGTATCATCTTGTGCCATTAAAATAAAAACCAGCTTTATAAATATTCACACAATTAACTGAGCAAGAGACGAGCCCCCTAAGGCTTTCTCTGATTGATGAAATCATAATGCGAGCTGACCAATGGTGGCCCGGCACAACAGCAGCTGTCACACGTCCTAAGCGTGGAGGCTTTAGTCTAACTCTTCAGTCATATCCATTGAGTATTGGCACATCCAACAATAATACGACAGCGCAGTCAGGAGAGGCGTGGGGATGGCGATGAGCTTGTTGCCCAGGGCCTCTTTAACTTTAAAAGCGGCTGTTTCAGTGAGTCACTTTATGAAGAAAAGTCCTCAAACAGCATGTGTCAGATGATGCAACCACCGGCTCATGTTCACAGGGCTGAAATTCAAGTAAATCCCAAGTGGTTTATGTAAAGCATTCCAAAAAGGCCTTGAAAGACTGATTTAATTTAGAATGAAAATAAGAGCATCAAAATTGGGACAAGGTATCCAACCGAAAAATCCTTTTTTGCAGTGAAGGAAAGAGAACTCTGATTACATCCTCAGTTTGAGTTAGACTTCACGTAGGTTGTCAACCTTTATAATGAGAAACTGCTACCAAGCGTCAGCAATCAGAGTTTAACATGACATTGATGTGTGTGATGGGTTATTGGGCACAATGTGGCGGTATTTTGCACACATAATTGCAAAGGAAAGCGTACTAGATTCAGCCAGTCACATTTTTTGCTTTATATTCTTTGTTGGAGAAGAAATATTGATATTGGCCATGGTTTTTCATGCGCATTGACTGCACGCTCCATAAATTTATGTAAACTAATTTTATATTTGTGTCCAGTCTTGGACTCGAGGTTCTTGTGCCTACCAGATGACATTAAGAATTTATTCTAAAAGCTGACACTGCTGTTATATCAAATATATAGATGTCCGATTTTATTTTAAATACACAGTTAAGATTTAGACCCTGATGACTTGCGATTTACTCTCCACAACGGTCTAATAGTCATGGACATGGTGTACTGCCAGACGCGGGAGTCCCAAACATCTGCCAGAAACAGCAGCACTATTACTTTGGTCACGTGCATAGGCATCATAATATTTAGGCACAATATCTTTTGGTATAACTGGTATAAGGGTTCATCCCAAAGTGTGGACACTTGTTTCACCAAAATATCTCAATAGGGTTTTTTCTGCTTGACTTTCTGGGCTCTGCTGCTTATAATATTATATCATGGGCCCATGAGTCTTTTGGTACTTTAGTGGGCCAGTGCCCCTCCAATGGCCAGAATGATGGAGTTGTGCGTCGTATTGTCTCCAGGTTTTACCCTAGATACAAGTCTGTGGCCATGAGGAGTTAAATGGTGCAATAGGTCACGTGTACTGTACACCCAGCTGCATCCTTCATGTCTATTACTCTGAAGAAACCCAGTGTACTAACTTCCTGCTGTTTGCAATAAAGCAATGAAACAAGAACAATTTAAATACCTCATCACAGCAAATATAACAAGTGGTTTATTCAAATGCAACTGAAAATGACACTTTTACTGACTATTGCAGTGTCAGAATTATTCACCCTCTTTATGACGAGCAGCTTTCATACACAGTAGAACCCCTTTGGCTGGGGTAGCCCACTCCCCATGTGCAATGGCCACCCATTCACTAATATTCTTGGGTTGTCAAGAGAGTGGTCCAAAAAACTAAAGAAGAGCTCATTACCTTGCAATGCACAAACAAGGAAAAGGATACAAAAAGATAGAAAATGGCATAGTGGTGGCTAGGTGATGACCACAGTGAAGCATGGCTTTAACTAGGTGATGTGTACAGTGTAGCATGGTGGGGGCCCAGTGATGCCTACAGTTAGGCATGGTGGGGTTCCATTGATGCCTACAGTGAGGCATGGTGGGGTCCCAGTGATGCCTACAGTGAGGCATGGTCAGGTCCCAGTGATGCCTACAGTGAGGCATGGTGGGGTCCCAGTGATGCCTACAGTGAGGCATGGTGAGGTCCCAGTGATGCCTACAGTGAGGCATGGTGGGGTCCCAGTGATTCCTACAGTGAGGTATGGAGGCCCAGTGATGCCTACCTACAGTGAAGCATGGTGGGGGCCCAGTGGTGCCTGCAGTGAGGCATGACAGGGGGCCCAGTGATGCCTACAGTGGAGCATGGTGATGGCTCGGCGATGCAAGCAGTGAAGCCTTGCATGTGTCTTGATGATGCCTACAGAGAAGTCTGGTGGTGGCTCAGTGATGCCTACAGTGAAGCATGGCGGTGGCTCAATGATGTCAACAGTGAAGCATGGCAGTGGTTTGATGCTATGTGGCTGCTTTGCTTCCTCTGTAGTGTGTGGAGGTTAACAGCGGATGGATTCAATTAAGTATCAGTAAATCCTGGGGGAAAAAGCCATGCCTCTTGTGTAGTCATTGAACTTTGCAATAGGACAATGATCCTACACAGACCTCATAGTCTACCAAGGCTTGGTGTCTTAAAATGTCCTTGAAGATTACAGAGTGACCTGAGTCATTTATTGCAAACAGCAGTATGTTACATCACAAATATAGTATGTATTAGGTGCTATTAACAGTCACGTCGTTTTCGTCCGTACAGTGTCCTGCTGCTCAGCCAGACTCCCTTGGTTCTATTCACTTAGCATTTGGTATGAATCTGTGATGTTTAACTAAGGAGTGTTTGAGCACAAGATGGCAGTATTGAGCTCTGCTGCGCAACATAGAAAAACATTTATTCAATACTTTCATGCTTTGGAATGACTTTTTTTTGGTCTGTGCTAATTAATATTTTCTATTTCTAATTACATACCCCAGTAACAATTAGTGCACATTCCATTTAATATCTGCTTGTTACAATCCACCTTTTAAAAGCAAAAATGTATGAACTCAACAGATCATTTATATTTAGAGGTGATCTATTTATAAGCTGTGACCTAATCGGTCAGTGGAAACTATAGTTCAGCGGCTGACCTTATGATGATCAAGAACGTGCATACCTTCGTCTAACAGATTGATATGCAATTTATCTGATCTCTTTCTCCAATGTTAATATTCTAAATTTAGAGGGTAATAATGCAAATATAGTGTTTACCACCACAGCACAGATCATAGAAAAGCAAACTAAAAACTAAGAAAGGGAATAGCTTTCCCTAGGCCAGAGCCAGGCAGCTGGTATGGCAGATCTCCAGGAATGAGTTCACCAGCTGGTCCAATAGACTCCTCTGTAGGTCAAAAACCTTTGCAAAGCAAGTTTTTTGGCAAAAGTGAAGAGTCATAAAAATCCACCTGCATACAAAATTCCATGTCGCCTATTTTCTGTCTTCAACTGTGCTTAAAGGGAACCTGTCACCCCGAAAATCGCAGGTGAGGTAAGCCCACCGGCATCAGGGGCTTATCTACAGCATTCTGTAATGCTGTAGATAATCCCCCGATGTTACCTGAAAGAGGAGAAAAAGACGTTAGATTATACTCACCCAGGGACGGTCCCGCTGCTGGTCCGGTCGGATGGGCGTCTCTGGTCCGCTGCGGCACCTCCCATCTTCATTCCAAGACGTCCTCTTCTGATCTTCAGCCACGGCTCCGGCGCAGGCGTACTTTGTCTGCCCTGTTGAGGGCAGAGCAAAGTACTGCAGTGCGCAGGTGCTGGGAAAGGTCAGAGAGGCCCGGCGCCTGCGCACTGCAGTACTTTGCTCTGCCCTCAACAGGGCAGACAAAGTACGCCTGCGCCGGAGCCGTGGCTGAATATCAGAACAGGACGTCTTGGAATGAAGATGGGAGGCGCCGCAGCGGACCAGAGACACCCGTTTGACCGGACCAGCAGCGGGACCGCCCCTGGGTGAGTATAAACTAACGTCTTTTTCTCCTCTTTCAGGTAACATCGGGAGCTTATCTACAGCATTACAGAATGCTGTAGATAAGCCCCTGATGCCGGTGGGCTTACCTCACCCGGGATTTTCGGGGTGACAGGTTCCCTTTAATAGGCGAGTGAGTAGCATCTCTTGCCAGCAAGTCTATAATAAAGGAAATATACTCTGCTGCTTCTGGTTCTTCTACAGTGCTGAGATGAATTCAGGTCTGAGCAATGAAAGAAAGTAGGAAAATGGGGGTCATCTCCAGAACCATTTATTATATTGACACACTACACATCGGTGACTGCCAAAAGGAAAAGGCAAAACTGAAAGATTCTGATCTTTTGAATTCTTACAACTTTGTAGTCCTTGGCTTAGGCATCTTGGACTTCGGAACGCAAGCAAATTTAGAAGACCTCAGTGACTGTCAACATTATAAAACACATAAAGGAAAAACATCAAGTGACTAGTCAAGTGAATTACGGGAATCAAAAGCAAATTAGTAAAATGAGGATCCAATAGCAAAATAGTTGACTTTTATCCATCACTGGAATATGTCAATCAATGAGTGTGGTCAGAATACATTGACATCTTTTGTTTTAGTAATATAATTACCAGAAAATAAATAAATAAAAATAAGGAAAAAGAAGTAAAAGTAAATGTGTCTTGACTGGAACACCCACTTATTATTTGTAACTTATTACTCATATATCCCAGTTTTCTGTTTCTATAGCTTTCTGATCCGAATAGTATAGCAATCGTAATTGGCATTCACATTACACAATCAGCATGCACACATCCATGTGACATGTTGTAGTCCTGTCTATTATTTTACAGGCAGCAAACTGACTCGTAGGCCCCTGATTCGTCATAGATATTTCACCAGAATTCTGGAGTAAACAACTTTAAAAAGTTGCAAAATGTTGGCACAACTACTTGTAATTAATGACAAGCTGTGGTGGTCCCTACTCTAGAAATCTTACTCTAGTGACTGAAGTAAGATTTCTGTTGTAGTGCATGGAGAAGCAGGCCAACCATCAGACACTCAAGATTTGTTAAGAGGCGTGCACCTCTCCTTGAATCAGGAGCGTTTGACTTCACCACACCCTCTCATCAAGAGAGTCGAGAAAATCACTGGTATTGATGAATCAGGGGCAGAGACTTTCACTGCTCCATACACACATCAGTTTTAAAAACGGATGCATGTCCCCCTTCTGTAAGCATTTCCTATCCTCATCCATTTGACGGATAAGACTTTGCCATTAAAATCAATGGGGATCCTTTTAAAATGGATGACGTGTGGAAGACATACTTCTTCGATAAGAATATCACAGTTTTCAGATTTTACAATTCCCTTAACAAGCTGTGACCTCCAAAAGAACAGACGCCAAGTACCTGATTCATCATGCGCCGTTAGTTTGTTTATAAGTCACTTTTCTTTTTTCGATTATGGTATTCATTGCCGTTTCTTTGCGCTTTATTCTTCAAAATGGTGAAAGAACATCCAGCACGCCCTATGTAGGGATGTGGACTGTCTTAAAGGGAAACTGTCACCCCCCCAGGCGGTTGTAACTAAAAGAGCCACCTTGTGCAGCACTAATGTTGCATTCTGACAAGGTGGCTCTTTTAGTTCTGGGTGCTGTAACCGCAGAAATAATCTTTTTTGAAATTTGTCCCTCATACCTTGAAATAATCCTGGGGGCAGGTCTTTCCCCCCCTAATCCAGATCCACCACAGCCGTCACTCATGGCCTCTTGGCTGGGCGCCGCCTCCTCAGCATTATTCAATTGTCCTGGCGCCTGCGTAGTCATCTTATGCCTTGGGCATGCGCAGTTAGCGCTGCCCGTCCACTGACATCACTTGATGTCTTGATTACTGCGCCTGTGTGGACCCGCGGCCCGAGATCCCGTCCCTCAGTCTCTTCTGATTTATTCACACTGCGGGGCTGGGATTCTTGGGAATGCCCGTTACTTATCTTCGGCTCTCCCTCATCTCCCTCCACCTTCCTCATACTGTGCAGCGTCAGAGGAATCTGACGATATTGGATGATTCCTCTGACGCTGCACAGTATGAGGAAGGAGGGAGAGGAGGGAGAGCCGAAGATAAATACTGATGGACATTCCTGTAACGTCTGGAGCCTAGGGATCGGGGCAGGTAACAAGGAGCAGGCCTGGTTTTTCTAGGGGGCAGTTGACCATTCCTGGGTGTACTGCCGGAGTGAACAATGAATCCCTGAGGCAGATGGAGTCAGCTGGCTTTGGAGTAGTCCAGGACGGGTGGCATGGCTAAAGAAGTACTGTACTAAGGAAGGAAGAAACTTGAAGTGCTGTGCCCTATCCCACATGTCATCACCTGATGAATTTGAACTGACTAGTAAACTTTTGCCTATTATAAAGGATTTGGTGTACAATGAATGGCATGCGGCGGCTCATGAGGACGTAAGCCTGGAGGCAGCAGAGGCCTGTGGCCCACAAGTGAGCGTGATGCACCCAACACCCTACTACACACTGGGACACAGTTTGTCTGTAAAGTGCCAGAGCAAAACCAGACAGCAATTCTGTCATGACTGCAGCACTTTACATTTGGTGTAGTTGGCAGGATCGATCCATGCATCAAGAAAACTTGAGTAATGTAGGGAATGATCCAGTGAAAACAAAGATGGCCCCGAACAACGACTGCAAGATGGCTGTGAGTGGCGTGAAATGGCAAGACGGACCCGCCCATCATAGGCGTAAACACTGTGAAAGTACGAAAATCAGTCCAGCTTGGGATGTTGCTTGTCTAGATAGGTCAGCCTGTAGTGAGCGGAGGCCACCCTCAATGGGCACAGCGGAAGAAAAAGAAACCCCGCCCATTGCAGCAAGTAAATAGAGAACAGCAGAGACTGCCAGAAAATGGGCAAGTGAGCCGGAGGTATCTCCATCCAGGAAGATGCGGAACCATGACGGGTTCCAGAAGCTGGAAGAGATGATGTAATTTCTGTTTAGTGACTCGGCGATAGATCAGCAGAGTGAGAACATGACAGAATCGAGCGAGGCCTCCGGGGGGCGGTCGGAGGAGTAGAAGAACCGAAGCAGGTCAGATCAGCAGCAGAAAGGGCAGCAGCTTGCGGTCCAGAACCATCTGGCTTCACAAAGCCACCAACGACTGAATCCAGACTGCGGCCCTCACTGCTAAGGTTCCTGTGAACTGCATACGGGAGAGCCAGGATACAGCAACTGGTGAGCGAACTAAGGGGCCTGGATTGGTTGGAAGAGAGGAAGTGAGCCAGGACATGGGCTGGAGCTATGCTACTGGGCCCACTAGCCATAAGGTGGCATCCAACTGGAAGGTCTTGACCTTTGATCTGCAGCGTGAACTGGAGTCCATTGAGGAATCCAGGACCAGTCACTATATTTTGTTTACTCAGATGGCAGTCAAGACAGAGCACCTACCTTGAAGACTGCAGTAACTGATGCCCAGAGCCAGGGTCACCCTCCTAAAATTGGAGAGATTACATTGGTGGTATTCCATGAATGTGATTCAGGAAGGCAGGATGACTCCTTCCTGCAAAATTAAAGGGCCAGGGACCTGGAAACCGGACTCCAGGTAGCAGATGAGGTGATCCACAGACTCTCCTTAAAGAAAGAGGAGATAACACGGATGCCTGAACCTAAAAGGAGACTTGTGTGTGAAGGTGGCCACAGCATTCAAAATGGCTGCCGTAAGCGAAAAGGCGGCTCCAAAGGCTTAGTTGTGCCCATTGCACCAGAAAACAGAGGCACTAAAACAAACTGTTCTGCTTTCCAAAGGGCAGGAGGCCCAGAATTGACCCCTGGATGTTGGCCAGGACAGCCAAAGGTTTGTGTTTTATCCCCCCCCCCGGTTTGTTTTATGCACGGTTGCGTATCCCCCCTGCTGGATTGAGGGATTGTGAAGCACTTAAGGGTCTCAAACCCTTTCTGCCCTTATGGACTGTGCAATTTAAAGGGATTGTTGTTCACAAAAAAAGAGGGAAGAAATGTACCACCTGATGCTCAAGAGGGGTCAGGACTGTGAGCTGTGCCCTTGTCTTAAAAGATTGATGAGGGACAGTATGAACTGTGCTTCCGGACTGCTGGAGCTATTGTGTTGGCCAATGGGCCTGTGATTACAAAGAATTTGGACACGCTGTGTCAGGGTCTCAAAATGATGAGACCAGGGTCATGCAGACTCATGGAGACAAATGGACAACCTGATGTCCCTACCGGTTTGAAGATAAAACTGGACTATGCCCATAGACTGTCGGGCAACTGATTTTGTGTGGGCCTAAGGGCCATTGTTTTATAGGAAACATGGACTTGAATGGACATTGGTTCTGCCACTCTAACTGCCTGATTAAGGCATTGTACAGGACAAGGACTTGGCAAGCTCCCACGGACTGTTGGGCGGTTGTTATGTTGGCCTACAGGCCCAAGAACTGGTGTTCTTTTATGCCGGGGTCAGTGCTCTCTTCTGCAATAGACACAATATACCCTATAAAAAGGAGACTACCAGTTTTATGTGTTTTATGTGAATTTTATAGGCTGTGTGTTGTCTTCCAGTTTCCAAAATGGTAGAGGATGACTATGTTCAAAGAGAGAAGGAATGTAGGGATGTGGACTGTCTTACCTTGTTCCTGCCCCTAAAGACAACAATCGCACTGTGTGTATAGTTTCATGCAGTTTTTATATGCAATAGTGATGTGCGTCTTACGTAATGTACTGTATTATGGTAATGTCCCAGCATATGAGTCATGTGAAGTGTTAATATATAATGTGAATAGTGCACAGTGCACAGTAAGCATAGGATTAGCTTAGGATAGCGTATGTAGGGTTTATATAGTATGTGATTTAGCAACAGTATAGGAACAATAGATTCAGTCTGCAAAATAGGAAATAGTTAATGATTGAACTAGCCTAATGGGTGGGAACTAGTGTTGAAAAAAAGGAAGCACTTCCTGATAGTGTATGACTAGAGAAGTGCAGTGCCAAGTTCAATTTCAGGTGCAGTGGGCTGCTATGAGCAGCAATGGCCAATCGTTCGAGGCAGTTGGAGACTGTATGGAGTTCCCTGATGAACATTCCTGTAATGTCTGGAGCCTAGAGCTCAGGCCAGGTACCAAGGAGCGGGCCTGACCTTCTGACATCATGAGATCATAGATGAGGAATTACATTGGAAGCAGGTAGTTCGTCCTGGGTGCCCTGCCGAAGTGGACAAATGAATCCCTGAGGCTGATGGAGTCAGCAGTCTTTGGGTAATCCAGTACGAACTGGTGTCAGGGCTGAAGAAATATGAATTGCTGTGCCCTATCTCACATGTCACAACCTGATGAACTTGAACTTAAGATTAAACGTTTGCCTAATGTTACGCATGCAGGTGGCGCATGTGGTTCGCGGACCTACTGTGCCAATGAGCAGGGCTTATCTAGGATTGGCGTAGGTAAGTGGCACCCCAGGAGTTCGGGTACCACAGTAGTGCTGCCTTCCTCTCAGGGAGGGTAGTGTTATGCATGGAAACAAGAGGGATCTCTTTGGCACGTAAATCACACACACAATACCTTCTGAATCCAGGCTAGGAGAGGGAGCTCAAAACCCTGTTTTAGGGCAGCTTCCCTGAATAAAGTTCCTGGTTTGGAGGAGTCAGACAGTTGTTCCGAGGAGACCAGTGAGAGCAGTTGAGTCTGGAGAGCATCGTAGAAATGTATAATCACTACACTCGTACTATGGAAAATATTTGTTTCCAGTGAAAAGTTTATTCAATTTTTAGAAGTGATGTAGCGATAAGCAAAGACAGCGATAGGCAAAAACAACGTTTTGGCCAACCCGTGGCCTTGTTCACAATATCGCCTTATTGAAGGTTCTTTCTAGTATACAATATTGTTGAGTTATTCTATTAGGTTTAGAGATGTATGTGCCGGTATAGTATTAATGCGATTTGTACCTGGTATGTGGCGGCTGAAATGGCATCGCCGTACGAGGCAGAAGGCAAATAGCTGCCAAAAAGATGTGGAGCCAGCCAGATCCAAAATGTGTTATAGCTGTATTGTGTTAGTGCCCAAAAGGGGAATATGCAGAGATACAGCGCGGTCTTAGTAGTGGGAGAAATGTCACACGTCCTGTGGGTACCGCAGTCCTGATCATGGGAACCAGCGTTGGTGGCTGAGTGGAGCTGACACAATTCGTGTCTAAGCAGGGGAGAGCCTGGAGTCACCGTGCAGAGACCCCAGAAGGAACGGCTCAAGCTGCCTACCATAGAGGTACCTGTCCCTGGAGAGGGGAAAGAACCAGGACCTTGTTAGGACATTACAAACAGCAAGGGACTATAACAAGTGCACAGTGGAAGGCTCCCAACCTGAGGGGATTTCACTTGTTTCCGGGCTGCCTGGACTCCTAATGTACCTGTGGCCGGTACCCTGAACTGTGGCCTGCCAACTACAGTAAACCAGGTAAAGACTTTACAACTTGTGTTCCTTTACTCACTGACCGGCCAAAACCATCATCACCATACACTCTAGGACCCCTGGGGACCCTGCTTCACCTGTGGGAAGCGTCACCATCATTGCTGCAACAACATCCCTCAAAGGACCCCTTTAAAGCAGCATCAGTCCCCCTATTGACCGAACACCACAGGTGGCATCACGACAGACTTATTCACAATTCCCTTTTAAAGACCGTTCCCTTTTACAGTGAGTCCCAGGGCCACAGACCGGGTCACAGCCACCGTGACATCCCCTTTAAGTGACCAAACATGGTACCGAGTATCCCCATTGCCCTGGTGGGCGACTTATCTTTTTGGCGTCATGAACAGGATTTCGTGCCCTGGCAACACCAGGTACTGTGTGCCAGAGACTGTGACAGTTTGTTTGAAAACCACCATTGCCGCGCCGCGTGGAGCGCGAGGGGAAGGAGATGTACCTTCGTGGGCGGAGGCGGCCAAAAAGAGCAGGAAGAGAAGAAACGGGTGCTGCACTAAGAGGAACGCCAGAAGTGAAGACGCCATGCAGCAGGGCCAGAAGTGAGGACGCCGCAAAGTCCTGGATGGAGGACCGGGAACCGCTGCAGACTGTGCACCGGAGGAACTGTTACAGACTCTGGAGGAGAGACGCCAGCTTCTACCAGGTTAGCGAGGGGGAAAAGCCATGTCTGACCCGGGAGGAGGATAGGCGGTCGCAGCCGCAGGCCCCTTAGTACCCCCAGGCCCCGCAGCAGATGCACCCGCAGGCCCAGTGATGCCCTCAGGCCCCGCAGTGGATGCAGCCGCAGGCCCCATACCGCTTCCAGGTCCTGCAATGCCCGCAGCTCCAATAAGCCGGCCGGACCCCGCCACAGCTACGGCGCCCATCATGCCGCTGTCCATGCCATATATTGCTGGAGCAGCTTGGCTTCCATAGTATTCCGGAGAGTCCCATACATTAAATGACTTTAAGGAAAGGCTCTGCAGCCTATTTGAAGGCAATCCCCTGACAGAGCATCAAAAAGTTAACATCTTAACAGGTCAACTGATTGGCACGACCCTAAGAGAGGTAAAATCCTGGCCAGATGTGAAAAAAAGGACTGTGCAGCAGATCTTTGCTAAACTCAAAATCATATACCCAAAGCAAAAGGGAAGTAACAAACCAAAAAGTAAAATTTAAGGAAATTTTATTGGTAACAATTAAAAGACAAAAAAGGATAAATAATGTTCAAATATACATACAACAAGGGAGGTGAAAATACGGCAGAGTGGACTCAGAGCAATCCATATTCCATATCACAGTATACACATATAAGAGAATAATTATAATGAATGTACATTCAACAGCAGGCTCTGGATTATAAAGGTCAGTGACTACAACATGAACGAGACTGTTGCTACTGGAAAATATCTATCAGAAAATACAAACAAGCGGTCCGAAATGACAGGGGTAAGAGGTTATAATGCTAGTGCATACAGAGGGATAATCAAGTCTATCAATATATGGCCATGAAAATAAGCCTGTAAGTAATCCCAAAGTAACAAAGGAGTATAAGGCTGTAGTAACTATATGGTTACCAAGTGGATAAAAAGTAAAGTGTCAGTGCATTATAAGAATGAATCGGAAGTTCCAATATACTCACATAGGGGTAATGCAAAAAGAGTTAATGGGCAAGATAATAACGCCAAATGCATACCTACTGATAGATGGATTGCCGTGAGGAGGATGAACCCCGACGCGCGTTTTGCAACGTAGCTTCTTCCTGTTGTCACAGGACCATAAGTATGAAAATCGCATATGAGTGAAGTGTCCATTGTTGTGAATTCTGTTGTCAAGCTCCCTCCTGTGGTCATGAATGGTACTTCGGCTGGTTCTGTCCATGGGCTTCCTCTGGTGGTTGTGAGTGGGGCTGCGGCTTCTGAGTTTCCTTCCACAGGTGACGAGGTTAATTCGTTAGCTGGCTGCTCTATTTAACTCCACTTAGATCATTGCTCCATGCCACCTATCAATGTTCCAGTATTGGTCTGTTCGCTCCTGGATCGTTCTTGTGACCTGTCTTCTCCAACAGAAGCTAAGTTCCTGCTTGTTTTTCTCTTGTTTGCTATTTTTCTGTCCAGCTTGCTATTTTAATTTTTGTCTTGCTTGCTGGAAGCTCTGGGACGCAGAGGGAGCGCCTCCGCACTGTGAGTCGGTGCGGAGGGTCTTTTGCGCCCTCTGCGTGGTTTTTTTGTAGTTTTTGTGCTGACCGCAAGGTCACCTTTCCTATCCTCTGTCTGTTCAGTAAGTTGGGCCTCTCTTTGCTAAATCTATTTCATCTCTGTGTTTGTGATTTTCATCTTAACTCACAATCATTATATGTGGGGGGCTGCCTTTTCCTTTGGGGAATTTCTCTGAGGCAAGGTAGGCTTTATTTTTCTATCTTTAGGGCTAGCTAGTTCCTTAGGCTGTGACGAGTTGCATAGGGAGCGTTAGGAGCAATCCACGGCTATTTCTAGTGTGTGTGATAGGATTAGGGATTGCGGTCAGCAGAGTTCCCACGTCCCAGAGCTTGTCCTGTATTATTATTATTAACTATCAGGTCTTTCCTTGTGCTCTTTACCACCTGGTCCATTATTGTCTTAACCACCAGGTCATAACAGTACAGGTGGCCCAAAGTATTAATGCATCTCAATAGAGGGATAAGAGAAGTTCTGAGACCATTTTTTTTCTTTGCACTGTGTTTTGCCTTTCTTTTCCCCTAGACCTCTGGGTGGTTCAGGATACAGGTGTGGATATGGACATTCAAGGTCTGTCCTCTTGGATGGATAATCTCACTGCAAGGGTACAAAACATTCAAGATTTTGTGGTTCAGAATCCGATGTCAGAGCCTAGGATTCCAATTCCTGATTTGTTTTTGGGGGATAGATCTAAGTTTCTGAATTTCAAAAATAATTGTAAATTGTTTCTTGCTTTGAACCTCGCTCCTCAGGTGACCCTGTTCAACAGGTGAAAATCATTATTTCTTTGTTACGTGGCGACCCTCAAGACTGGGCATTTTCCCTTGCGCCAGGAGATCCGGCATTGCGTGATGTTGATGCGTTTTTTCTGGCGCTTGGATTGCTTTATGATGAACCAAACTCAGTGGATCAGGCAGAGAAAATCTTGCTGGCTCTGTGTCAGGGTCAGGATGAGGTAGAGATATATTGTCAGAAGTTTAGGAAGTGGTCTGTACTCACTCAGTGGAATGAATGTGCCCTGGCAGCAATTTTCAGAAAGGGTCTCTCTGAAGCCCTTAAGGATGTCATGGTGGGATTTCCCATGCCTGCTGGTCTGAATGAGTCTATGTCTTTGGCCATTCAGATCGATCGACGCTTGCGTGAGCGTAAAGCTGTGCACCATTTGGCGGTATTATCTGAGCATAGACGTGAGCCTATGCAATGTGGTAGGACTTTGACCAAAGCTGAACGGCAAGAACACAGACGTCAGAATGGGCTGTGTTTTTACTGTGGTGATTCCACTCATGCTATCTCCGATTGTCCTAAGCGCACTAAGCGGTTCGGTAGGTCTGCCACCATTGGTACGGTACAGTCGAAATTTCTTTTGTCCGTTACTCTGATTTGCTCTTTGTCATCCTATTCTGTTATGGCATTTGTGGATTCAGGCGCTGCCCTGAATTTGATGGACTTGGAGTTTGCTAGGCGCTGTGGGTTTTTCTTGGAGCCCTTGCAGTATCCTATTCCATTGAGAGGAATTGATGCTACGCCTTTGGCCAAGAATAAGCCTCAGTACTGGACCCAATTGACCATGTGCATGGCTCCTGCACATCAGGAGGATATTCGCTTTTTGGTGTTGCATAATCTGCATGATGTGGTCGTTTTGGGGTTGCCATGGCTACAGGTCCATAATCCAGTATTGGATTGGAAATCTATGTCTGTGTCCAGCTGGGGTTGTCAGGGGGTACATGGTGATGTTCCATTTTTGTCTATTTCGTCATCCACCCCTTCTGAAGTCCCGGAGTTTTTGTCGGATTACCGGGATGTATTTGATGAGCCCAAATCCAGTGCCCTACCTCCTCATAGGGATTGCGATTGTGCTATTAATTTGATTCCTGGTAGTAAGTTTCCTAAGGGCCGACTGTTCAATTTATCTGTGCCAGAACACGCCGCTATGCGGAGTTATATAAAGGAATCCTTGGAGAAAGGTCATATTCGCCCGTCGTCATCACCGTTAGGAGCAGGGTTCTTTTTTGTGGCCAAAAAGGATGGTTCTTTGAGACCTTGTATTGATTACCGCCTTCTTAATAAAATTACAGTCAGGTTTCAGTATCCTTTGCCGCTGCTGTCTGATTTGTTTGCTCGTATTAAAGGGGCTAGTTGGTTCACCAAGATAGATCTTCGAGGGGCGTATAATCTTGTGCGTATTAAACAGGGCGATGAATGGAAAACAGCATTTAATACGCCCGAGGGCCATTTTAAGTACCTGGTTATGCCATTCGGGCTTTCCAATGCTCCATCAGTATTTCAGTCCTTTATGCATGACATCTTCCGAGAGTACCTGGATAAATTCCTGATTGTACTGTATATTTGGATGATATTTTGGTCTTCTCGGATGATTGGGAGTCTCACGTGAAGCAGGTCAGAATGGTGTTCCAGGTCCTTCGTGCTAATTCTTTGTTTGTGAAGGGGTCAAAGTGTCTCTTTGGAGTTCAGAAGGTTTCATTTTTGGGTTTCATTTTTTCCCCTTCTACTATCGAGATGGACCCTGTTAAAGTCCAGGCCATTTATGATTGGACTCAGCCGACATCTGTGAAGAGTCTGCAAAAGTTCCTGGGCTTTGCTAATTTTTATCGTCGCTTCATCAGTAATTTTTCTAGTGTTGCTAAACCGTTGACTGATTTGACCAAGAAGGGTGCTGATGTGGTCAATTGGTCTTCTGCGGCTGTGGAAGCTTTTCAGGAGTTGAAGCGTCGTTTTTCCTCTGCCCCTGTGTTGTGCCAGCCAGATGTTTCGCTCCCGTTTCAGGTCGAGGTTGATGCTTCTGAGATTGGAGCAGGGGCTGTTTTGTCGCAAAGAAGTTCTGATGGCTCGGTGATGAAACCATGTGCCTTCTTTTCTAGAAAGTTTTCGCCTGCTGAGCGCAATTATGATGTTGGCAATCGAGAGTTGTTGGCTGTAAGTACTCGGGCAGAAATCCGAGAGTGGACCCTCTGGGTCGTGACTCTAAAGCCCCCGGGGTCGAGCGGACCAGATGGAATCACCCCCTATACAGGGAGTGTTAGGAGCAGGACCTCGGGGGAATGGAGACACAACAGCTAGAGCCAAAGGGGCGACCCAAGATAAAGAAGGAAACCACAGGCTATAAGGATGGCAGGGAATAATAGGAAAACAAGACTTAACTGAAAATGACTGGAACACGGAACGGCAGAACAAAGCAGAAACACGGATGGGCAGGACTCAGCAGGAACACGGACCGGAAGGACTCAGCAGGAACACGAACAGGCAGGACACAGCAGGAACACGGGTTGGCAGAACACAGCAGGAACACGGACTAGCAGGATACAGCAGGAACACGGACTGGCAGGATACAGCAGGAACACGGACTGGCAGGATACAGCAGGAACACGGACCGGCAGGATACAGCAGGAACACGGACTGGCAGGATACAGCAGGAACACGGACTGGCAGTATACAACAGGAACACGGACTGGCAGGATACAGCAGGAACACGGACTGGCAGGATACAGCAGGAACACGGACTGGCAGGACACAGCAGGAACACGGACAGGCAAGACACAGCAGGAACACGGACTGGCAGGACACTAAGACAAAGTAAAGACTGGGCTGAGAGAAGACACTGGTGCAGGGGAGCCTAGGGCATGGGGACACTGACGGCAGACAGTGCACCTACAAAGCAAAGGCGTCTTACCTAGGGAGACGCCGGGAAGAAATACCCAATGGGCGCTGCCATGTTGGGGCGGAGCCACCGGGTCGCGACCTCCCAGAAGGCTCTGCGATGGAGGAGACGCGACCGCGCATGCGCAGAGGGACCGGACGCCGTGAGCCGGCGAAGGAGGAAGCAGAGCGGCGCTGGACAGGATCGCGAGTGCGCCGAGGGACGGGAGAAGCCGGGTAAGTATGCGCAGCGTTCGTAGAAGCCGGGTAAATATGCGCAGCGTTCGTAACAGTACCCCCCTCCTTAATCCCCCTCTTTTTAAGGCTAGAAAGGAATCTTTTCATGATAAGAGGAGCATTGATGTTCTCTCGGGGCTCCCAGGACCTCTCCTCGGGACCAAATCCCTCCCAATCAATCAAAAAATAAGTTTTACCCCTAACTACCTTTTTGGCAAGAATGTCTTTAACATTAAAGATTCCATCAGAAGTACAGAGCTGAGGAGAGGAAGAGGTAGCGGAGTGAAAACGATTAAAGACTGCAGGCTTGAGAAGAGATACATGGAAGGCATTGGGAATGCGCAAAGAGGCAGGCAACTTCAACTTATAAGAAAAATCATTAATGCGACTCAAGATAGGAAAAGGACCAATATAGCGGGGACCCAGTTTGCAAGAGGGAATTTTAAGCTTGATATAGCGAGGAAAGCCAAACTTTATCACCCGGAGAATATGGCGGAGCATCCAAACGCCTTTTGTCAGCAAACTTTTTCATATTAAGGCTAGCTCTCTCAAGAGCCACTTTGGTCTCACTCCAAATCGTAGAGAATTCCCGGGACAAGAAATCCGCTGCCGGTACCCCCGAGGAAAGAGAAACAGGAAGAGGAATGTTCGGATGTTGACCATAGACTACAAAAAAGGGAGTTTTGGAGGAAGACTCGCTGGGAAGATTGTTATATGAGAATTCGGCCCAGGGGAGAAGAGAGACCCAATCATCTTGGTGTGCATTGGAGAAATGTCGCAGATATGTAGTCAGGACTTGATTAACTCGCTCCACTTGTCCGTTGGACTGAGGGTGATAGGCGGAAGAAAAGTCCAAGTTAACCTTTAATAGACTGCAGAGAGCTCTCCAAAAACGTGAGGTAAATTGTACTCCACGGTCTGAGACGATATGATGAGGAAAACCATGAAGACGGAAGACTTGGTGTAAACAGATCTTTGCCAACTCAGGAGCGGAAGGCAGACCAGGCAATGCGATGAAGTGAGCCATCTTGGAGAACCGATCTACAACAACCAAGATGACAGAGCAATTCGAGGAACAAGGTAGATCAGTGATGAAGTCCATAGCTATACGACTCCAAGGAACGGAAGGCACAGGCAGAGGATGCAGGAGACCGGAAGGAAGCTGCCTAGGGACTTTATTTTTTGCACAAGAAGGACAGGAAGCGATGAATTTGGTGACGTCTTGTCGGAGAGATGGCCACCAGTAATGCCGAGAGATAAGAGAAAGTGTCTTCTTGACTCCTACGTGACCTGCAATTTTGGAGGAGTGACCCCAACGTAAAACTTTCTCCTTGTCTTGGTTAGCCACAAGAGTCTTGCCAGGAGGAGTTGAAATCACTCTTAGAGGAGCAAGAGTGACGATCTTCGCAGGATCAATGATGTGAGCCGGAGAATCCTCTAGGTCCAGAGGCTGAAAGGATCTTGAAAGAGCATCTGCCTTGACATTCTTATTTCTGGGTCGGAAATGAAGTTCAAATTCAAATCGTCCGAAAAATAAAGACCATCTGGCCTGTCGTGGATTTAGTCTTTGGGCAGACTGAATATAGGCCAGATTCTTGTGGTCTGTGTAAATGGTGAATGGATGAAGAGCCCCCTCAAGGAGATAACGCCATTCCTCCAAGGCTAGCTTGATAGCCAAAAGTTCTTTATCTCCAATAGAGTAGTTACGCTCAGGAGCGGAAAAGGTTTTAGAAAAAAAACCACAGGTCACCAAACGTCCGGACGAGGATCTTTGCAAAAGTACAGCACCAGCTCCAATAGAGGATGCGTCGACCTCAAGGACAAACGGTCTATTAGCATCAGGACGATGAAGCACAGGGGCCGTAGCGAAGCTTTGTTTAAGAGACAGAAAGGACTCTTCAGCCTCAGGGGTCCAAAGACTGGAGTTGACTCCCTTGCGAACTAGAGCAGAGATAGGCTTGGTCATGGAAGAAAAATGAGGAATAAATTGTCTATAGTAGTTGGCAAAGCCAAGAAAACGTTGGACTGCTTTTGTTCCAAGAGGACGAGGCCAATTCAGGACAGCAGAAACCTTCTCTGGATCCATCTCTAAGCCAGATCTTGAGACAATATATCCCAGGAAGGGAAGAAAAGATTGTTCAAAGACGCACTTCTCAATCTTAGCGAACAGATGATTCTCTCTTAGCCTTTGCAGAACACGACGGACATCTCGCCTGTGAGTGGAGAGATCCGGAGAAAAGATGAGAATGTCGTCAAGGTAAACTACGACCGAGGAGTAGAGAAGATCCCGAAATACATCGTTCACAAATTCCTGGAAAACCGCGGGGGCGTTGCAGAGACCAAACGGCATAACCAAGTACTCGTAGTGACCGTCACGAGTATTGAAGGCAGTCTTCCACTCATCGCCTGCACGAATACGAACCAAATTATATGGGCCACGTAGATCTAATTTGGTAAAAATTTGCGCACCCCGAAGACGGTCGAAGAGTTCCGGAATGAGTGGCAGAAGAAGGACGAAGAGACCTCCGCTCACGGGCGCGTTCTTGGAACTGAAGGTCAATACGGGTAGCTAAGGAAATGAATTCCTCCAAAACAGTAGGGGTGTCCCGACCGGCTAACTCATCTTTTATGCACCCAGAGAGACCCCGCCAAAAAGCACCCACCAACGCCTCATTGTTCCAGCCCAAGTCAGAGGAGAGTGTGCGGAACTGAATAGCGTACTGGCCTACGGATAACGATCCCTGATGGAGAGAAAATAGAGCTTCAGTTGTAGAGGCCAGACGTCCAGGTTCGTCAAAGACAAGACAGAAAGTCTCCAAAAATTCAGACAACCGGGAGACTAGGGGATCGTCTCGCTCCCAGAGTGGATTAACCCATGCCAAGGCGTCACCCTCCAGATGGGAAATCAAAAACGCAACTTTGGACCGATCCGTCGGGTAATGCTGGGGCAGAAGCTCAAAGTGAAGACGGCATTGGTTTAGAAATCCTCGGCAGGACTTAGGATCCCCATTGTACCGAGGCGGTTTAGCCAAGCGGGGTGGAGGGTGGGACGCAGGAGCAGACGTAGAAGCGGCTGTCTGGATGGAAAGCAGCCGATCGTCAATAGAAGACATATAACTAAGTATATGGGCCTGGGTGTCACGCTGCTGAGCTAACTCTTGCTGTAAGCCAACGAGTAGAGTGGCGTTGCCAGGATCGGAGGACTGGAGCGTGGACAAACGAGAATCCATAGCTTTCATAAAAGACATCATGCGGGACTGATTCTCTCGCAAAAAGAGTAGCTCTTTCTGCGCAGCAGAGGCCCCAGCGGGGTCCATGTCCTTTGCTTACTGTAAGTACTCGGGCAGAAATCCGAGAGTGGACCCTCTGGGTCGTGACTCTAGAGCCCCCGGGGTCGAGCGGACCAGATGGAATCACCCCCTATACAGGGAGTGTTAGGAGCAGGACCTCGGGGGAATGGAGACACAACAGCTAGAGCCAAAGGGGCGACCCAAGATAAAGAAGGAAACCACAGGCTATAAGGATGGCAGGGAATAATAGGAAAACAAGACTTAACTGAAAATGACTGGAACACGGAACGGCAGAACACAGCAGAAACACGGATGCGCAGGACTCAGCAGGAACACGGACCGGAAGGACTCAGCAGGAACACGAACAGGCAGGACACAGCAGGAACACGGGTTGGCAGAACACAGCAGGAACACGGACTAGCAGGATACAGCAGGAACACGGACTGGCAGGATACAGCAGGAACTCGGACTGGCAGGATACAGCAGGAACACGGACCGGCAGGATACAGCAGGAACACGGACTGGCAGGATACAGCAGGAACACGGACTGGCAGTATACAACAGGAACACGGACTGGCAGGATACAGCAGGAACACGGACTGGCAGGATACAGCAGGAAAACGGACAGGCAGGACACAGCAGGAACACGGACAGGCAAGACACAGCAGGAACACGGACTGGCAGGACACTAAGACAAAGTAAAGACTGGGCTGAGAGAAGACACTGGTGCAGGGGAGCCTAGGGCATAGGGACACTGACGGCAGACAGTGCACCTACAAAGCAAAGGCGTCTTACCTAGGGAGACGCCGGGAAGAAATACCCGATGGGCGCCGCCATGTTGGGGCGGAGCCACCGGGTCGCGACCTCTCAGAAGGCTCTGCGATGGAGGAGACGCGACCGCGCATGCGCAGAGGGACCGGACGCCGTGAGCCGGCGAAGGAGGAAGCAGAGCGGCGCTGGACAGGATCGCGAGTGCGCCGAGGGACGGGAGAAGCCGGGTAAGTATGCGCAGCGTTCGTAGAAGCCGGGTAAATATGCGCAGCGTTCGTAACATTGGCCATGAAGTGGGCATTCGAGGAGTGGCGTCATTGGCTTGAAGGAGCCAAGCATCGCGTGGTGGTCTTGACGGATCACAAGAATTTGACTTATCTCGAGTCTGCCAAATGGTTGAATCCTAGACAGGCTCGTTGTTCGCTATTTTTCTCCCGTTTTGATTTTGTGGTTTTGTACCTTCCGGGCTCTAAGAATGTGAAGGCTGATGCCCTGTCAAGGAGTTTTGTGCCCGACTCTCCGGGTGTTCCTGAGCCGGCGGGTATTCTCAGAGAAGGGGTAATTTTGTCTGCCATCTCCCCTGATTTGCGGCGGGTGCTGCAAAAATTTCAGGCTGATAGACCTGACCGTTGCCCAGCGGAGAAACTGTTTTTCCCTGATAAATGGACTAGTAGAGTTATCTCTGAGGTTCATTGTTCGGTGATGGCTGGTCATCCTGGAATCTTTGGTACCAGAGATTTGGTGGCTAGATCATTTTGGTGGTCGTCTTTGTCACGGGATGTGCGTTCTTTTGTGCAGTCCTGTGGGACTTGTGCTCGGGCTACGCCCTGCTGTTCTCGTGCCAGTGGGTTGCCTTTGCCCTTGCCGGTCCCGAAGAGGCCCTGGACGCATATTTCTTTGGATTTTATTTCGGATCTCCCTGTCTCTCAAAAGATGTCGGCCATTTGGGTGGTTTGTGATTGCTTCTCTAAGATGGTCCATTTGGTACCCTTGTCTAAATTGCCTTCCTCCTCTGATTTGGTGCCGTTGTTTTTCCAGCATGTGGTTCGTTTGCATGGCATTCCGGAGAACATCGTTTCGGACAGAGGTTCCCAGTTTGTTTCGAGGTTTTGGCGATTCTTTTGTGCTAGGATGGGCATTGATTTGTCTTTTTCCTCGGCTTTCCATCCTCAGACAAATGGCCAAACCGAACGAACTAATCAGACTTTGGAAACATATCTGAGATGCTTTGTTTCTGCTGATCAGGATGATTGGGTGTCCTTTTTGCCTTTGGCTGAGTTCGCCCTTAATAATCGGGCCAGCTCGGCTACTTTGGTTTCGCCGTTTTTCTGCAATTCTGGTTTCCATCCTCGTTTCTCTTCAGGGCAGGTTGAATCTTCGGACTGTCCTGGTGTAGATACTGTGGTGGATAGTTTGCAGCAGATTTGGACTCATGTGGTGGACAATTTGACATTGTCCCAGGAGAAGGCTCAACGTTTCGCTAACCGCCGGCGCTGTGTGGGTCCCCGACTTCGTGTTGGGGATTTGGTTTGGTTGTCGTCTCGTTATGTTCCTATGAAGGTTTCCTCTCCTAAGTTTAAGCCTCGTTTTATTGGTCCGTATAAGATTTCTGAGGTTCTCAATCCTGTGTCATTTCGTTTGATCCTTCCAGCTTCTTTTGCCATCCATAATGTATTCCATAGGTCGTTGTTGCGGAGATACGTGGCGCCTGTGGATCCATCCGTTGATCCTCCTGCCCCGGTGTTGGTTGAGAGGGAGTTGGAGTATGTGGTGGAGAAGATTTTAGATTCTCGTATTTCGAGACGGAAACTCCAGTACCTGGTCAAGTGGAAGGGTTATGGTCAGGAAGATAATTCCTGGGTCTTTGCCTCTGATGTTCATGCTGCCGATCTGGTTCGTGCCTTTCATTTGGCTCGTCCTGGTCGGCCTGGGGGTTCTGGTGAGGGTTCGGTGACCCCTCCTCAAGGGGGGGTACTGTTGTGAATTCTGTTGTCAAGCTCCCTCCTGTGGTCATGAATGGTACTTCGGCTGGTTCTGTCCATGGGCTTCCTCTGGTGGTTGTGAGTGGGGCTGCGGCTTCTGAGTTTCCTTCCACAGGTGACGAGGTTAATTCGTTAGCTGGCTGCTCTATTTAACTCCACTTAGATCATTGCTCCATGCCACCTGTCAATGTTCCAGCATTGGTCTGTTCGCTCCTGGATCGTTCTTGTGACCTGTCTTCTCCAACAGAAGCTAAGTTCCTGCTTGTTTTTCTCTTGTTTGCTATTTTTCTGTCCAGCTTGCTATTTTGATTTTTGTCTTGCTTGCTGGAAGCTCTGGGATGCAGAGGGAGCGCCTCCGCACCGTGAGTTGGTGCGGAGGGTCTTTTGCGCCCTCTGCGTGGTTTTTTTGTAGTTTTTGTGCTGACCGCAAAGTCACCTTTCCTATCCTCTGTCTGTTCAGTAAGTTGGGCCTCTCTTTGCTAAATCTATTTCATCTCTGTGTTTGTGATTTTCATCTTAACTCACAGTCATTATATGTGGGGGGCTGCCTTTTCCTTTGGGGAATTTCTCTGAGGCAAGGTAGGCTTTATTTTTCTATCTTTAGGGCTAGCTAGTTCCTTAGGCTGTGATGAGTTGCATAGGGAGCGTTAGGAGCAATCCACGGCTATTTCTAGTGTGTGTGATAGGATTAGGGATTGCGGTCAGCAGAGTTCCCACGTCCCAGAGCTTGTCCTGTATTATTATTATTAACTATCAGGTCTTTCCTTGTGCTCTTTACCACCTGGTCCATTATTGTCCTAACCACCAGGTCATAACAGTCCATGTGACGACTACAGGAACCTACAGAGCTGAATCCTGGCATTGCAGGCTTCTGAATTCTCACAACTAATGCACTGCACACTTTTAGGATTCTCCCTTGCTGGTGGACAGTCATGTCAGCACAAGCATGCGATTTGTATACTTCTGACCACATTCCGACTAGACGTGCCCGGCCTCGCTCAGTTCATTTTCATTGAGTGAGGCCACACATGTCTAGTCAGCACGTGACCGCATATATGTAAATCACCAGCATGACAGGTTCCTGACAGCATGCAGTGCGCACTCTGAGAAGTCAGAGGTCTGTAGTCACAAAGAATGACTGCAGACTCATTACAAACCTGGATATCCCCTTTAATGCTCCTAACATAAATAAAAACATGAGTTAGTTAGTATCACAAATAACATTTACATCCAGGTACCTTATACTGTAGATGACGTTGTCTCTGGAGTCGTTCTCCTTCTTTTCTTTATCTTGTCCAGACCCCATGATGAGTTTTCTCATCCACAGCTCGTCGCTGCAGACTTCAATCTTCTCTGCTCTTTTGCAGAAAATCTCCACACGATAACCTTAAAGATAGAAGTGTCATTATAATGCTCCTGAATAAAAAATTGCCCCTCACTATATTGTCTGCACATAATATGACCCCCACACTGTCCCTCTTATGGTACATGCTCTTCACACTGATTATTATTATTATTATTATTATTTATTTATATAGCACCATTGATTCCATGGTGCTTTACATGAGAAGGGGTTACATACAAGTTACAGATATCACTTACAGTAAACAAACTAACAATGACAGACTGATACAGAGGGGCGAGGACCCTGCCCTTGCGGGCTTACATTCTACACTGATCTCTCCTTTCCATACCTGCCCCCTCTTCACACTGTCCTCTCATACTGTGTCCCCTTATAGGGCTCAGTATTTATACTGTACTCTCATCACACTCCCCCTCGGTATACTGTCCCCTCCTGGCTGTGCCCTTACACTGTCCCTCTGTGCTACGCCCCCACTACTCAGTTTCTATTCTGTGCCCAATCACTTTTCTCCCCCATACTGTCTCCTCACACAAGCTCATGAAGAGAATGCCAAGAGTGTGCAAAGCAGTCATCAAAGCAAAAGGTGGCTACTTTGAAGAACCTAAAATATAAGACATAATTTCAGTTGTATCACACTTTTTTGTTAAGTATATAATTAAACATGGGTTAATTCATAGTTTTGATGCCTTCAGTGTGAATGTACAATTTTCATAGTCATGAAAATACAGAAAAATCTTTAAATAAGAAGGTGTGTCCAAACTTTTGGTCTGTACTGTACACACACAAGCACACACACAAAACCTCTCACCTCTCCACACGCTCTACCGCAGCATCTCATCGCCTTCCTCTGACACAGCCGGCCGCTGAATGATGACGTCATCCAGTGGCGCTGCCTTTGTGAGAGGAAGCGCAGGAAGGAAGACAGATCGCTGCAGCTCCGCTGCTATTTTCTCTCGTAGGCAGCGGAGCTTCAGGGATTTCTCCCTGTCTGCCGCAGCCACGCTGCAGAGTCCCCCCTCCACCTCCGCCTGACCCCGGTGCAGCTGCACAGGCTGCACATGCGGTATTTCCGCGCATGTTGGGAGCCGACACGCTGCAGCTTCTCTGTGCCGGCTGTCAGCTTGACAGTCGGCACAGAGAACAGCCGACTTTCAATCCAGGGGGCGGAAGAATGCAGCCGCCGGGGGAGACATTGCGGACCGCCGAATTAGGCGGCCCGACTGCGCCCCCCTGCCGACTGCGCCTGGGGCACATGCCTCGGCTGCCCCCCTAAATACGCCACTGTACGCAGAGCACCACATAAAGTCCCCGCCCACAGGCCGCCCTGAAGCACAAGAATCTCATTAAAATTATACCTTTATTTTCAGTTTTCAGTTAAACAGTATAATGGCTCCAATCTGACACTGTCTGTAGGTTACTGTGCACAATCCTGCTGACAGATTCCCTTTAATTCTTCAAAATGGCACAGGTTTTAAATTCATTTTGTGTAAAATCCAAAATACTTTCTATTTTTTACTTTTAATATTTTTTTCTTATTTTTTTTTAGAGCAAAAAGTCACATTTTCCATTAATATGATGCATGCAACTCTAATATATTATTCAACACTTTCTGGATTACCAAAAAAATCGCTCCAGGGAAGACTGGAGACTAGTGTTCAGCGATACCTTCCGATATTCTGAAATATCGGTATCGGATTGGATAGGCCGATTTTAAAAAAATATCGGATATCGCCGATACCGATACCCGATACCAATGCAAGTCAATGGGACAAAAATATCAGAATTAAAATAAACCCTTTCTTTCCTTGTAGGTTTATTCTACATGAAGGAAAACAACTAAGAATAATGTAGGATGTATTGGGGGAGGTGGAGGAGACATTAAAGGCATAGAGGTTTAACCCAATCAAATGGAATAGCAGGAATTAATTTTTTTTAAGACGTTCGGAGTTACAAAGATATTGACTATGTTAAGATTTTTTATATTTTGTCAGATATTTACGATTCACTAATTCCATGCTCCTCACCTTCTTTTTTACTTCTCCCACACTTTCTTCTTCATCATCCTCAGCAGCAGCATCTTTTTCATCAAGTTCTTCTTCACCTTATTCATCTTCTTCTTCACCTTCCTCCTATTATTCTTTTTTTTTACATTCTTCATATATTCTTTACACCTTCCGTTCTGCCTGTCACAAATAATAATAATAATAATCTTTATTTATGTAGCGCCAACATATTCCGCAGCGCTTTACAGTTTAACAGTTTCAAACACAAAAGTCATAAGTAACAACGTTAACAATACAATAATTAAAGCGAAATAAATGACCCTGCTCATGAGAGCTTACAATCTACAATGAGGTGGGGGAGATACAAAGTATAGGTGTGTATTTACAATGATGTATTTACAATGATGGTCCAGCCATCTTCAGGAGGTGGGGGATAGATGGGGATCGTGAAAGGGCTACACACACACACAAACATAAAATGACTTTGATTACTGAACGTGATAGGCCGCTCTGAACAAATGTGTTTTGAGAGAGCGCCTAAAACTATGCAAATTGTGGATGGTCCTAATATCTTGGGGTAGAGCATTCCAGAGGATTGGCGCAGCACGGGAGAAGTCTTGGAGTCGGGAGTGGGAGGTACGGATTAGTGCAGAGGTTAGTCGAAAGTCATTTGCAGAGCGCAGTGGTCTGTTAGGCCGATAGACAGAAATGAGGGAGGAGATGTAAGGGGGTGCCGCACTGTGGAGAGCTTTGTGGATGAGAACAAGTACTTTGAATTGTATCCTGTAATGAATGGGTAGCCAGTGTAACGACTGGCGAAGAGCGGACGCGTCCGAGTAATGATTAGCCAGATGGACGACCCTGGCTGCTGCATTAAGGATGGACTGGAGAGGGGAAAGTCGAGTGAGGGGGAGGCCAATTAATAGAGCATTGCAGTAGTCCAGGCGGGAGTGGATCAGGGCGACAGTGAGGGTTTTAGTTGTCTCCATGGTGAGAAAAGGGCGGATTCTAGAGATGTTCTTTAGGTGTACAAAAGAGTTACAACAGGATTTGCCCGCGTTCAGTTTGGCCTGCAGCAGCAGGCTTTTTCCAGGGGCACCACGAGGAGAAACGGACTCACCCCCATACACTGCTTAGTCTTCTTCTGCTTATAATTTAGATGATATATTTTGCTCTGATTTATAGTCTTATGCTTAATGTTCTTCTGCTCTTTCTTCTGCAGCTTCTTGTTCTTCTGCTTCTCGGTCTTCAGGGTTGTCGTCTGCGGGGTTGTCGTCTTCTTCGGGGTGGTCTTCGGGGTCATCGTCTTTAGGGTCTTGAACTTGGAAATGTAACAGAAGGTACAAGAAGACTGAGGAACTGCTGAGAACTGCTGACGGTACTGGATCCCGGATGGCTACCCGAAGGTCCAAGAGCCAATGGAACTACCGAGGACCAGCTGACGTTACTGGAACCCGGTTACTAAGCAGGAGGTACCCATGCCAGAAAGCACTACCAAGGACCACCTGACGTTGGTGGAACTCGGATACCCAGAAGGAGGCACCTAAGCCAAAGGCTCTGCCTGGAACCAGCTGACGGTACTGGAACCAGTATGGGGAGCAGAAGGTATAAGAGCCAAAGACACTGCCGAGAACCAACTGACGGTACTGGAACCCGGATGGGTAGCTGAAGGTACAAGAGCCAATGGAACAACCGAGGACCAGCTGACGGTACTGGAACCCGGTTACTAAGCAGGAGGTACCCGTGCCAGAAAGCATCACCAAGGGCCACCTGACATTGGTGGAACTCGGATACCCAGAAGGAGGCACCTAAGCCAAAGGCTCTGCCCGGAACCAGCTGACGGTACTGGAACCAGGATGGGGAGCAGAAGGTATAAGAGCCAAAGACACTGCCGAGAACCAGCTGACGGTACTGGAACCCGGATGGGTAGCCGAAGGTACAAGAGCCAATGGAACAACCGAGGACCAGCTGACGGTACTGGAACCCGGTTACTAAGCAGGAGGTACCCGTGCCAGAAAGCATCACAAAGGGCCACCTGACGTTGGTAAAACTCGGATACCCAGAAGGAGGCACCTAAGCCAAAGGCTCTGCCCGGAACCAGCTGATGGTACTGGAACCAGGGGGACCTATTCAATATTGTCTTCCTAAGAACCAGCTAATGGTGTTGGAACTCAGATAGGCAGCATATGGTCCACAGGGAAAAAAAAATTGCTAGGGCGCGAGCCGGCCGTAGTTACTGAAAACCCACAGTCCTACAGGGGAAGCTTGTCCTATTTGCACTACAGAACCAGCCTTGATTGCCAGTTCCCGCAGCCCACATAGGAAGCACCTAAACAGGCACCATAGAGTCGGCTAACCCGACCACAACACGACAGGACAACGTATTGGAGGCAAAGTGACCTTGACACTACCGGAAACAGCTGGCATGCTGGAACCAGGCTGGGCAGGAGGGAGTACCCGTGCCAAAGACACTGCCAAGAACCAGCTGACGGTACTGGAACCTGGAAGCGTTGCCAAAGGTACAAGAGCCAATGAAACAACTGAGGACCAGCTGACGGTACTGGAACCTGGTTACTAAGCAGGAGGTACCCGTGCCAGAAGGCACTACCAAGGACCACCTGACGTTGGTGGAACTCGGATACCCAGAAGGAGGCACCTAAGCCAAAGGCTCTGCCCGGAACCAGCTGACGGTACTGGAACCAGGGGGACCCATTCAAGATTGTCTTCCTAAGAACCAGCTAATGGTGTTGGAACTCAGGCAGCAGAAGGTCCACAGGGAAAAAAAAATTGCTAGGCCGCGAGCCGGCTGTAGTTACCAAAAACCCACAGTCCTACAGGGGAGCTTGTCCTATTGGCACTACGGAACCAGCCTTGATTGCCAGTTCCCGCAGCCCACATAGGAAGCACCTAAACTGCAGGCACCATAGAGTCGGCTATCCCGACCGCAACACGACAGGACAATGTATATGAGGCAAAGTGACCTTGACACTAGCTGGAACCAGGCTGAGCAGGAGGGAGTACCCGTGCCAAAGACAATTCTGAGCAGCAGCTGGCGGTGTTGGAGCCCAGGGATTACATGACAAACAGAGTGTAGGCTGAGGCCTAATTGGAGCAAGTTGAAATGCAACCTTTACCCCCCCAGGCGTTTGCAACTAGAAGAGCCACCTTGTGCAGCAGTAATGCTGCACAAGGAAAAGGTGGCTCTTTTAATTATGCTCCTTGTACACGCTGAACAAAATACTTATAAAATGTGGCCCCTCATACCATGAAACCGTCCCGGAGGTGGGACTTTCCTTCTTAATGAGATGCAGGACAGCCGTCCTTCATACCCCCATATACACTGCGGGGCGGGATCTCGGGCAGTGCGACCGCAGAGGCGCAGTCAGCCTGACATCAAATGATGTCAGAAGACAGACAGCGCTAACTGCGCATGGCCAAGGGATAACATAACAGCGCAGGCTCCAGGACTGAAATAAACCACAGTCAGGAGGTGTGCATGGCGCCAAGGGGGTGTGAATGACGGCTGTTCTGCGTCTCATTAAGAAGGGAAGTCCCACCTCCGGGACAGTTTGAAGGTATGAGGGGACACATGTTCTAAGTGTTTAGTTCAGCGTGCGCAAGGAGAATAACTAAAAGAGCCACCATGTCCAAATGCAGCATTAGGGCTGCACAAGGTGGCTCTTTCAGTTACAAATGCCTGGTGGGGACAGGTTCCCTTAAATTTCTGTTGTAGTGTCAGCGTGGAGTTAGAAGGACACATTGCCGGATACACAGCAGGGGAGCAGCTGACGTTACTGAACCCCAATAACACGGCAGCAAGTGTTGACTGTACAAAAAGCACTTCGGGGCAGCAACTGGCGGTGTTGGAGCCCAGGGTCAATCAGGGTGTAGGCCGAGGCCTAATTGTAGCAAGTTTCAAATCTGTAGTATTGTGAATGTGGAGGGAGCAGGAGAACTTGCCGCATACACAGCAGGGGAACAGCTGGCGTTACTGAACCCCAATAACAGAGGAGCAACTATTGACTGTGCGGACAGCACTTCTGAGCAACAACTGGCAGTGTTGGAGCCCAGGGTCAATGCAAGAAACTGGTTGGAGAACTTGCCGCACACACAGCAGGGGAACAGCTGGCGTTACTGAACCCCAATAACAGAGGAGCAACTGTTGACTGTGCGGACAGCACTTCCGAGCAGCAACTGGCGGTGTTGGAGCCCAGGGTCAATGCAAGAAACTAGCAGGAGAACTTGCCACACACACAGCAGGGGAACAGCTGGCGTTACTGAACCCCAATGACAGAGGAGCAACTGTTGACTGTGCGGACAGCACTTCCGAGCAACAACTGGCGGTGTTGGAGCCCTGGGTCAATGCAAGAAACTGGTTGGAGAACTTGCACCACACACAGCAGGGGAACAGCTGGCTTTACTGAATCCCAATAACAGAGGAGCAACTGTTGACTGTGCGGACAGCACTTCCGAGCAATAACTGGCAGTGTTGGAGCCCTGGGTCAATGCAAGAAACTAGCAGGAGGACTTGCCACACACAGCAGGGGAACAGCTGGCGTTACTGAACCCCAATAACAGAGGAGCAACTGTTGACTGTGCAGACAGCACTTCCGAGCAACAACTGGCGGTGTTGGAGCCCAGGGTCAATGCAAGAAACTGGCAGGAGAACTTGCCGCACACACAGCAGGGGAACAGCTGGCGTTACTGAACTCCAATAACAGAGGAGCAAGTGTTGACTGTGCGGACAGCACTTCCGGGCAGCAACTGGCGGTGTTGGAGCCCAGGGTCAATGCAGGAGAAGCAGAGTGCAGGCCGAGGCCAACACTCCATGCAGTTAAATATCTGTTGTTGTGTCAGCGTGGAGGTAGCAGGAGCAATTGCCGGATACACAGCTGGGGATCAGATGACGTTACTGAAACCCAATAACACAGCAGCAAGTGTTGACTGTGCAGATGGCACTTCCGAGCAGCAACTGGCGGTTTTGGAGCCCAGAGAATCCAGTAGAAGCAGAGTGTAGGCTGAGGCCTAATTGGAACAATTTGAAAGGGAACCTTTAACCCCCCCAGGCATTAGTAACTGAAAGAGCCACCTTATGCAGCAGTAATGCTGCAAAAGGAAAAGGTGGCTCTTTTAGTTATGCTCCTTGCACACGCTGAACTTAACACTTATAAAATGTGTCCCCTCATACCATGAAACCGTCCCTGAGGTGGGACTTTCCTTTGTAATGAGACGCAGCAGGTTCCCTTTAATTTCTGTAGTAGTGTGAGTGTGGAGGAAGCAGGAGCATTTGCCAGATACACAGCAGGGGATCAGCTGACGTTACTGAACTCCAATAACATGCAGCAAGTGTTGACTGTGCAGACAGAACTTCCGGGCAGCAACTGGCGGTGTTGGAGCCCAGGGATTACAGGAGAAACAGAGTGTAGGCCAAGGCCTAATTGGAGCAAGTTTCAATTTTGTAGTAGTGTGGGTGTGGAGGTAGCAGGAGGAATTACCGAATACACAGCAGGGGAGAAGCTGATGTTAGTGAACCCCACTAACACAGGAGCGAGTGTTTTTCTCTGTGCAGACAGCAATTCCGAGCAGTAACTGGCGGTGTTGGAGCCCAGGGTCAATCAGGGTGTAGGCCGAAGCCTAATTGGAGCGAGTTTAATATCTGAAGTCGTGTGAGTGTGGAGATAGCAGGAGCAATTGCCGGATGCACAGTAGGGGAGCAGCTGATGTTACTGAACCCCACTAACACAGGAGTGAGTGTTTTTCTCTGTGCAGACAGCACTTCCGAGCAGCAACTGGCGGTGTTGGAGCCCAGGGATTACAGGAGAAACAGAGTGTAGGCCGAGGCCTAATTGGAGCAAGTTTCAAATCTGTAGTAGTGTGAATGTGGAGGTAGCAGGAGCAATTGCTGGATACACAGCAGGGGAGCAGCTGACGTTACTGAACCCCACTAACACAGGAGCAAGTGTTTTTCTCTGCGCAGACAGCACTTCCGAGCACCAACTGGCGGTGTTGGAGCCCAGGGACAATCAGGGTGTAAGCTGAGGCCTAATTGGAGCGAGTTTAATATCTGAAGTCGTGTGAGTGTGGAGATAGCAGGAGCAATTGCCGGATACAGAGCAGGGGAGCAGCTAACGTTACTGAACCCCACTAACACAGGAGAGGGCTCAGCAGTTTGCTAATCGCCGTCGCCGCGTGGGTCCTCGACTTCGTGTTGGGGACTTGGTGTGGTTGTCTTCTCGTTTTGTTCCTATGAAGGTCTCTTCTCCTAAGTTCAAGCCTCAGTTCATCGGTCCATATAGGATCTTGGAAATTCTTAACCCTGTGTCGTTTCGTTTGGATCTCCCGGCATCGTTTGCTATTCATAATGTGTTCCATCGGTCATTGTTGCGGAAGTATGAGGTACCTGTTGTTCCTTCGCTTGAGCCTCCTGCTCCGGTGCTGGTGGAGGGAGAATTGGAGTATGTTGTGGAGAAGATCTTGGATTCTCGTGTTTCCAGACGGAAACTCCAATATTTGGTCAAGTGGAAGGGTTATGGTCAGGAGGATAATTCTTGGGTGGTTGCCTCTGATGTTCATGCTGCTGATTTGGTCCGTGCATTTCATAGGGCTCATCCTGTTCGCCCTGGTGGTTCTCGTGAGGGTTCGGTGACCCCTCCTCAAGGGGGGGGGGGGTACTGTTGTGGATTCTGTTTTTGGGCTCCCTCTGGTGGTTACAGATGGTACTGGGTGACTTGTGTTCTCTGCGGTCTCTGGTGTCCACCTGTTCTATCAGGATATGGGAGTTTCCTATTTAACCTGGCTTTCTTGTCATTTCCTCGCCGGCTATCAATGTAATCAGTGTGTCTTGTTACCTCTGCTTCCCGCTTCTGTAATCTTCAGGACAAGCTAAGTTTTTTATTTTCCTGTTCCACGTTTTGCTTAATTTTTGTTTTAGTCCAGCTTGCAGATATGTGATTCCTTTTTGCTGGTTGCTCTAGTGGGCTGATATTACTCCTCATGTTCCATGAGTTGGCACATGAGTTCAAGTTATTTCAGGATGGTTTTTTGTAGGGTTTTTCGCTGACCGCGCAGTTCACTTTTGTATCCTCTGCTATCTAGCTTTAGCGGGCCTCATTTTGCTGAATCTGTTTTCATAACTACGTATGTGCTTTCCTCTCATTTCACCGTCATTACATGTGGGGGGCTGCTATTTCTGTGGGGTGTTTCTCTGGAGGCAAGAGAGGTCTGTGTTTCTTCTAATAGGGGAAGTTAGTCCTTCGGCTGGCGCGAGACGTCTAGGAATCATCGTAGGCACGTTCCCCGGCTACAGCTAGTTGTGTGTTTAGGTTCAGGATCGCGGTCAGCTCAGTTTCCATCACCCTAGAGCTTGTTTTGTTTTTTGTGCTTGTCCTTTTGTGATCCCCTGCCATTGGGATCATGACAGTATAGCCGGCCAAAAAGTGGTAATCGTATTGGCTGAAGTAGGAGGAAAAGTAGTCTGAGGAAGTTTTTTTTTTTTTCCCTCAGAGTTTGCTGCCTAGCCTTAATTGCAGCCTGGCTGCGTCTTACCTCCTCTTAATCCTTGAATGGCTCTGACCTCAGCTGTTTATCATGGACGTCCAGAGTTTGGCTTCCAGCCTGAATAATCTTGCTGCTAAGGTTCAAAATATACAAGATTTTGTTGTACATGCTCCTATGTCTGAACCTAGAATTCCTATCCCAGAGTTTTTTTCTGGAGATAGATCTAGTTTTCTGAATTTTAGGAACAATTGCAAGTTGTTTCTTTCTTTGAAATCTCGCTCCTCTGGAGACCCTGCTCAGCAAGTCAAGATTGTTATATCTTTCCTGCGGGGTGACCCTCAGAATTGGGCATTTGCATTGGCACCAGGGGTGTTGTGAATTCTGTGGCTGAATTCACTCCTGTGGTCACAAGTGGTACTGCAGCTTCTGAGCTTCCTCCCTCAGGTGTTCTGGTGAGCTCGTTAACTGCTTCATTACTTAACTCCGCCTGATGCTGCTATCCTTGCTCCTTGTCAATGTTTCAGTGTTGGATCTGAGCTTCTCCTGATTGTTCCTGTGACCTGCTGCTCTGTATAGCTAAGTGCTTTTTGCTTTTTTGTTGCTTTTTTTCTGTCCAGCTTGTCTTTTGTTTTGCTGGAAGCTCTGAGATGCAAAGGGTGTACCGCCGTGCCGTTAGTTCGGCACGGTGGGTTTTTTTTGCCCCCTTTGCGTGGTTTTGCTTTAGGGTTTTTTGTAGACTGCATAGTTCGCTTTACTGTCCTCGCTCTGTCCTAGAATATCGGGCCCCACTTTGCTGAATCTATTTCATCCCTACGTTTTGTCTTTTCATCTTACTCACAGTCATTATATGTGGGGGGCTGCCTTTTCCTTTGGGGAATTTCTCTGGGGCAAGTCAGGCCTATTTTTCTATCTTCAGGCTAGCTAGTTTCTTAGGCTGTGCCGAGTTGCCTAGGTAGTTGTTAGGCGCAATCCACAGCCGCTTTTAGTTGTGTTTAGGATAGGATCAGGTGTGCAG